>NC_054486.1:63663528-63966558 GCF_017639515.1 Carcharodon carcharias
GGCATGTCAGTCTTCTGATGTCTCTGTGACATGCTGTAATTTTCAAAGGGGGGTCACAGGGAAGGAGTTATGGAATGGAGAGGGACAGAATGAAATTTTCAGAGGCAAGAACAGGAAGAGCAACTGGTCTGGCGCGCATTAGTGTACAGCTGTCAGCAGCACAGTGGGTGCTATTATTTATTGTTGCTGCTAATTTAAAACCTTGAAACAAAAGGGAATGTCAAACCGAGGTGCTTTTGTGGTGGCACAAAATTGCCATCACTTGAGAGGAGCAGATTAATTCCCTGATGAGTGAGTGTTTGAGCACTTGTTTGGACTGTGAGGCTACTGGTCCTCTGCCTACCTGCCTGCTCCATCCTGCAAGGCAATGGAAAGTCCAGTCATGGCGGCCATCTGAGATTTGCCCTCCAGAGCCAGTCTCTGCCTCTAGGCTGCCAGCGTTTGCTGTCACTAATTGGACGCTGGGCTCATCTCAGGCCCAAATGGGGCCTTTCCATATCAAAATAGCGTTGTGTCAGTGACAATGACACAGAAACGAGCTGAGCACCAGGTTTCCGACCCCAGATTGAAATTCAGACTCTACTTGTGTACAGAGTAGTATTATATTTATCTGAAATACTTTGCCAGTCCCTTATTAAGGATATTTATTCTTCTCGCTTATATGCTCAGCATTTTCTGTTCTTACATGTAGTTTATATTATTGAGCCATCCACTCCCACCCACTGATCCACTTCTATCTGCTATCAGAACGCAGCCCTCCTCTCACCATGTCCAAGCCCCTTTCCTTCAAGTGCTGTCAGGCTTCAAAGCTGTCACAAACCGTTGCTAAAGTGACAATTCTTCCAATTCTTCACTGTTTTAGCCCTCCTTGTCCTGATTGTCGATGCCCTCTAATCAACTCTCAGGCCCTGGCCCTAATGCTCAAGTTTCTTTCTCACTGCCATTATTGCACCAGCTCCCAAAAAACCCGTTCCTACCTGACCCTGATTCGCTGGCTGCCATTTTGCTGTGTACTTTGAACTTTAACAAAAGTAACTTTTGAAACTGAATATGTCAATAAACAAGCACAAGTGAACCATGCAATGACATTGGGATACTTATAAGAGAGTAGAGATAGAGAGACTGATGAGAAAAGTCATTTAGCACTAATTTCCCATGCAGATTTGTTATGGTGCAGGTACCATACTGGATTTTTTCAGGAGAAACTGTCAGACGATCTGTCCTCTTTTAATTTTAATTCGTTTCACCCTTCTGTAACCAATTTGCCATCCTACATATAGTTTTTAATATTTTGAGCCTTTTGTATATCTTGGACAGGATTTCATGCCATTAAGATTCCAGGCCATCTTGGGGATGGGGTTCATTGATCTTTACTTTCTGTTATGCCATCAAGAGTCCTAGCCTGAAACCCGGAACAAACTGCAGAGAATCTTTTTTTATATAAGTTGTCCAGGAGCAGGCAGCTCAGGTATTCTCAGAAATTGCATGTCCGTAACTGTGTTTGACAGAGAACCTGTTGAAATTCAGTAATCTTCATAGATATGGAACTTTACTGTTAGGTTTTCAGCTGTAAATGGCAGTGTTTGCATGGTATTTGATATCATTGAGCAGGAACAACCTGCCCCCAGCCAGCCTGCTAGAATTGCAGTTTCATTACCTGGTAGCATTTTAATCTTGGATTCACAAGTAACTCATTGTAAGAATCAAATGCAGTTACTCAGACGGCTGTATTTTTTTTCACGTGAATCATCTTCAGGTGAAGAAATAAAGTTTTCTTGCAAAAATACCACAAGATGATAACATCTTAGCAAAAATAGTTCTACATCTGTGTATACAGTCATCAGTGTAAAACAAAAAAAATACACACTGTACTTTACTCTTTAAGAAGTGTCCTTAATAGGCTGCTGCAGCATTTTTCATTTCTGTGGTTAATTAAAATAATATGAAAAAGCAGGTTCAAACCGTTTGCACATTCCTAATGGCTTACTGTTGTTTTTTCTCATAGCAGTGGTTCTTCTCTTTAACATTAGTTGAAGTTCTGTGCAGTGTTCTAAGATAACTACGATATAGTTCAGGCGAACTCAAGTAGATTTATACACAGAAACTGCCTTGAAAAGCTTTCTTAGTGGTTCCGTGTGTAATTGCGCCACATGATGTGCTGATGACCAACATAGATCAGGAAGCTTCAATTCCCAGTTTCTATCTGATCTTAAAGAAGGGAAAGTTAACCCAGTGCCTGCTCACATTGGGTATCTAGTAATCGCTGCAGGTCAGATGTGATGCACCCATTGACAAATAATTTACCAATACTGACTAGCTTTTGGAACTATAACCTGTCAAGGAGTCAGCAACTTCCATCAGGCTAAGCTCACAACCAGTTCTCCTGAATTATCACATTTCGACAGTCCACGCCAATGGCAACTTGGGCTCTTTAATAGAAAGCACCTGACCTGCAAAGATCTATCAACCTGGGAGACCAAGTTTTTAATGGGTCTCAATTCATTGGGTCTCCTCTCACAACTAAGCACACAGAGACAGATTCCCTGCTTTCTAGCAATGGAAACCATGGCTCTTTGACCTCAAAGTAACCTCGATTGAAGTGACAACAGAAATAAGATAAGTAAGTGAGAGTGCCGTTCAGAGGTCATTCCTGGATCCTTCGTGAAAGTTTAAAAGTGGCTTTGATAAACTAGCTAAATCCCCAGTATTTAAGGACATGAAAGCTGTTAGAACGTATCTTTTTCTGACGATGTAAAGACTATAGTTTCTTAAAATAGATTTAATCAAATGTTATCTGCCATCTGAATGCTGGTTTTATTGCCAATGGTGTGAGGTTGCCTGACCGTTTTTATCCCTTCCTTATCCCTGGAAACTGAGGCCAGTTGCAGCATTCTCACTGTCACTGCCACTGGCATCATTTATACAATTAAACAGAGACCAGGGGCGGAATCGTCCACTCCTGGCCTAAGTTCCATGACGGGGAGGGAAGCGAGAGTGTTTGCTGCCATGGAGCGCAATGGGAAATCTCGCTGAATCTTGCAATGCTAGGCTTATTAATTATGCAGACGAGGGTTTCCTGACGTATCTCATGGTGGGGCGGGCTGGAAGTTGCACGCCCGCCGTCATATCTGGATGCCATATTTAAAAGGTGCCCAGACACCAACTTTTATCTTGCTCTTTATAATGGAGCAGGGCATAGTACACAGAAGCCAAGGAGAACCTGCCCCCAAATTCAGCAATGCATTGCTGGATGTACTGCTGAATGCAATGGAGGACAGGAGGGATGACTTTTACTCATGGGATGGGCGGAGGAGGCCCGTATCACCGCTTCTGCATGGGAAGCAGCCACCAGGGTAGTGAATGCCGACTGCACTCACAGGTGGACCACCCTGCAGTGCAGCAAAAGGATGAATGACCTCATCCATGCCACGAGTGTAAGTGAACCCTCTAGTATCCATTCTCACCTCACTGAATGGGAACTGATATGGGCCTCAGTGGCAAGGCCACATTCTGCGCTGTCCATGCATAAAACAAGTCTCAGCATTGTTATGGCACAGTGGATGGTAAATTCTGAGCTGCTTAAATCCCAGACGAAGACTTGAAACAGCTGCCACAACTGTTTTGCAATTTGTAGTTTTATTTTGAGACGTGTGCCATGAATTCAGTAGTAAGAAGCCCACCGAGTCTTAGAGGTTTTTTACAAAACTAAATTAAACATTTAGTAATAGTAGAAAACACACACATAAGTCTACAAATTACTACTAAAATAACTCCTAACTCCCCTAATTAATCTGATTCCCAGTTACACCTCCATTAAGGCAACAGTAAAACAGAATAGATTTCAACAGACCCAGGCAAAGCACACAATACTCTGGACAATGATATCACAGTGAGTTTTTTTAGCTTCGGTTGCTGTAGACAACAACTTGATGCACAGAGGCTGGAGGCATTTCAGAATTGTTAGATCTTAGAATTCCTTCTCCTTACACATAACCTCATCTCTTTTATACATGTTTCTCCCTTTTTAATGTAAATTCCATTCCCCCAATATGTCTTTGCAACTTTGCTTTTTCCATAATATAAATCTTCCTGGTACTCATATTATCAGTAATCTTTGGGAAAATAAACACACTGTTTGACTTAGCCTCTGTTGGCTAGGTGTAACACCTTACCATCTCTTTGAAATTTACGACTCTGGTTTATCTAAAACTGTAAATGTTGCTCACACCTCACATTTTAAAACTTCAGCTATGTTTACATATTTAGCATTTCAAACCTAGCTTTTCTTTTGATAGCTCAAAGATTTCAATTCAATTTAATTGAATTTTCTGCAATTAAACCACGCCCCCCCCCACCACACACACACACACACAAGCTCACACAGAGAAACTAATCCAAAGCCCACTATTAACCTACCTTTACAATAAATCACAATAATATTATGAAAATTATTATATTTTCATGCCAGCGTGCTGCAGTGTTGCCTCATCGCCCCACTGCAGTCCATGTAGTCTTCAGGTATGGAGGCGACTGTGGGCTTCTGACCCTGCCAAGGGAGCTCACATTTTGGGGTTGGTGGAGATTTGCCTTGAGGGCAACAGCATTCACTGATGATGCCATGCCTCTGTTGGTGATGTCCTTCTAGCTTCAGGAGCTTGCCACTCTAGAGAGTGCTGCTGAAGAACCTTTGTGGATTAGCTGCAGTTCATCTTTCACATGGGACACAGTCGCCAGTGGGTTGGTGGTGAAGACTGGCAGCATGTGAAAGCCACCTGCATCCCAAATGCTCTCAAAGCATCTTTTCTCCTTGTGCAGTTCAATTTAGTGCACAACAGGTAGGAGAGAGAAAAGGCAGAGGGGGCATGCCCAATCTCCACTCCCTCACATCATTTGAAGAGCAGGCTTCCAAGCTGGCAGGGGGCGATCCAGACCGTGGATGTGGAGATGGTGAGGTCGGTGTTTGCCTGCCATCCAGTGTGGAACCATGCGGGCTGATGAAGTGAAACCGACATGTGTGTGCATCGAGGTCTCCATGGGGAGGGTGGCAGACACCATGGAGAACCTGGTCCAGCAGAAAGCCCAGTTTTTGCTGGAGATATGTGCTGACCTGCACTCCATTGCTGTGTGAGAGGGGGACAGGGCACCTCGACCTCGCTCCAGGTGCCCCTTCTCAAGGAGTCAGGCCCTTGAAGCATCTGGCAGACACCCCTGGGACCTACACTTAGGACTCTCTGAGGGTATCCAGCCCTTCCTAATCTCCTTTGTCTGTGACCCCATCAGCTCTGTCCACTGGGACCACCAAAGAAAGTTGGGGCCCTCCAGGCCTTGAGGATCCAGAAGGTGCCTGCCAAAGTAATCAAACCCAACAGGGCATAGTGGCCAACAGGCTGCCTCCACCCCTGCTGAGGATGTCAGGGAAGCACCAAATGCAGTGGTGGCAACATAAAATGAAGAAGTTCTGATTTAATTAAGGTAACACGGGTGCACTATCATTGTTCATTGTTGATGCGCATTTGTTAATATATGCACAGTTGCACTTTAAAGAGGTTTGATGTGTTTTTATTGCAGCTGTTAGTTCAAAGCCTGTGCACACCCCCTATATTCAAGGAGACAACCCAGGATGGCTCTACGTCCCCCGGAATCATGCAGGTGAAGGGAGGCATCGATCTTTGCCAGGCCCCTTGCGAGCCATGTGTAAGAAGCCTCCCATGCATGCTGGTCCTTTGTCCTTCACATGCTCTTGGATCCAAACACTGTTGCATGTTTAGAACCACATGCTGGGGTTCCCCTCTAGGTGTTCAGTTGAGTTGCTCTGCAGCTCCACCCACCTGATAACCCAACTCCCACCCAGCATTTAGATATCTAGATTTCGAGGCACTGGGTAGGTTCGCAGTAGCCATGTCCTTTGAAGCATCTTTCAATACCTTCCACCCTCCACCCGTTACACACACCCACCTCCTGATCACCATTGACCCTCCCCTCAATGCCACAGTCAGCCTCCCCACGGTCACCTTAAACACCACTCCCATTACCCTTCGACCCATCACGGCCACCGTCCATGTCCCCTGCCTCCCCGAAGAGCACATTCCAGTCACTGTCAAAATGCCCAAACTCATCCATCCCATCCCAAAGATCCACGTTTCATTTCAATTCATCTCCAACAACCCTAACCGCCCCTTCACCCATCATCGCAGGACCCTCAGCCTCCAACTCCTACTGCATACCATTGCCCCTTTAACATTCACAATTTTGCCCAACAATCAATTCCCTCACTTCACCCCTCAGGACTCATCAGTCGATTGTACAGACCCTTCCCTCTGAACAGTTCCCTCCACTCACAGTACCTGCTCCACCTGGACCCTGCCCACTCCCACACTCACAGGCAACTCCTTCCTACAGGGTTCTTCTCATTTTGCCACTCCATTTCCCCCACCGCGCCCATTCAGAACCCCCACAGAGCTTCAAACTTTCCCACTCTACCACCCTCCCCCACCACTGCTTTTGGCCCCCATACCCACACAACGTCTGCTCTGCAGCCTCTGCAATTGTCTCCCCACCAGCACACTGGCCATTGACGTGCTCCAGTACCTGCTGCTACCATATGCCTGCTGCTCCATGCACCGCTTGTGGTCTACATGCTGCTCCAGGGCCCACTGTCGTGCGACTTCACCATCTTCTTCAGGGCCCACCATTGCGAGACTTCACCATCTGCTGCAGGGTCCACACTTGCTCCAGGCTTCCATCCAAGTAAGCGCCGACATTTGCGTGCCTCGTTGGTCCAGATGTGTTCTGGACTGGCGCGATATCCCACTAGCAGGGTGGGCGATTGGAACAAGGGAATAATTCCCATCAGGTTTTTATTTGAATCCCGACAATGAAATGCAAAACTGGCTTCTCACCATTAATCCCGCCATTAATCCCACCATGATGGTCGGGACCGCAAGTTCCCGTTGTCATTTCCCGACATCAGGAAATTGATTTTTGAGCTTCGCCCCTGTCTACCATGATCCCCACTACTGGCAGGAGGGGACGATTCCACCCCAGGGATCAAATATGAACTGGGGGAAGACAAATTTTGCAGAAATAAGAAGGGACTTGGCTGAGGTGGACTGGACAGCACTGCTGGAGGATAAAACAGTGGAAAACCAGTGGGAAGCACTAAAAAGTGAGATCCTAATTGTACAAAGTAGACATGTCCCCTACAAAAATAAGAGTGGTACTGTCAAATCTAGACCCCCCTGGTTGTCTAGAAGAAAACAGGGGAAGATCAGTCAGAAAAAGAAAGTGTATGATAGGCACAAATAACTAAGCACTGCAAATAGCCTAGACGAATATAGGAAGCACAGGGACAAAGTAAAAAAGGAAATAAGGAAATCAAAGCGAGGGCATGAAGATAGATTAGCAAGTAAAGTTAAAAATAACCCAAAGATGTTTTATCAATACATTAATGTTAAAAGGTTAGTTAAGGAAAAAGTGGGACCTATCAGAGATGAAGATGGAAACGTGTGTGTATATGCAGAGGCTCTGGCAAGGGTTTTGAATGAATATTTTGTCTCCGTGTTTACAAAGGAAAGGGAGGATGTAGATATAGTAGTCCAGGAGGAACATTGTAAGATATTGGATGGGATAGTCATAAAGAGAGAGGAAGAACTCGAAGGGTTGAAATCCTTGAAAGTTGATAAGTCACCAGGGCCAGATGGATTGTTTCTGAGGCTGCTGAAAGAAGTCAGGGAGGAGATAGCAGATGCTCTGAGGATGATTTTCCAATCTTCACTAGATACAGGGGAGGTACCGGAGGACTGGAGAAATGCAAACGTTTTTCCATTGTTTAAAAAGGGATCAAAAGAAATACCAAACAATTATAGGCCAGTTAGTCTTATATCCGTGGTGAGCAAATTAGTAGAATCAATCCTGAGAGATAGGATTAACTGTCATGTGGAAAGGTATGGACTAGTCAGGGATGGTCAGCATGGATTTGTTAAAGGAAGGTCTTGCCTCACAAATTTGATTGAATTCTTTGAGGAAGTGACAAGAAGGGTTGATGAAGGTAGTGTAGTGGATGTTGTGTACATGGATTTTAGCAAGGCATTTGACAAGGTCCCACATGGCAGATTGGTCAGGAAAGTAAAAGTCTATGGAATTCAGGATAATGTGGCAAACTGGATAAAAGGTTGGCTTTGTAACAGGAAACAAAGGGTAATGGTCGATGGATGCCCTTGAGAATGGAAAGTTGTCTTAGATGGTTTTCCACAGGGCTTGGTGTTGGGACCCTTGCTGTTTGTGTTATATATTAACGATTTGGACATGAATGTGGGAGGCACGATTGGAAAATTTGCAGATGACACAAAGATTGGCTGAGTAGTGGATAGTGTAGAGGATAGCCATAATGTCCAAAATGATATTGATGGGTTGGTGGAGTGGGCGATAAAGTGGCAGATGGATCTTAACATAGAGACATGTGAGGTAATATATTTAGGGAGGTCAAATAGCTACAGGGACTAGACAATAAATGAGAATATACTAAGAGGGGTAGATGAAGTGAAAGATCTTGTTGTACAAGTACACAGGTCCCTGAAGGCAGCAGTTCAAGTAGACAAGGTTGTAAAGAAGGCATATGGGATGCTTTCCTTCACTGGCAGAGGTATAGAATATAAAAGTAAGGATATAATGTTGGAATTGTATAAAACACTGGTGAGGCCACAACTGGAGTATTGTGTGCAGTTCTGGTCACCACATTACAGGAAGGATGTAATAGCTCTGGAGAGAGTGTAGAGGAGGTTTACAAGAATGTTGCCAGGGTTAGAAAAGTGTAGCTATGAGGAGAGATTGGATAAGTTGGAGTTATTTTCCTTAGAACAAAGAAGGCTGAGAGGTGACTTGATTGAGGTGTGCAAAATTATGAGGGGAATAGATAGAGTGGACAGGATAAAATTGTTTCCCTTGGTGGAGAATTCTAGAACCAGGGGACACAGATACAAGATAAGTGGCAGAAGGTGCAGGGGGGACATGAGGAAGAACTTTTTCACACAGAGGGTAGTGGGTGTCTGGAATTCGCTGCCCAAGTTGGTGGTAGAGGCAGAAACTTTAAACTCTTTTAAAAAGTACCTGGATCTGCACCTTAAGTGCTGTAAGCTGCAGGGCTATAGGCCGGGTGCAGAAAGGTGGGATTAGAAAGGGCACCTGGGTGTCCTCGGGCTGGCATGGGCAAGATGGGCTGAATAGCCTCCTTCTGTGCTGTAACTTTTCTATGGTTCTATAGTTCTATGATAACAGGTCTTAGTTCCACACTGGACAGTTGAGTCATCAAGAGAAACTACAAAACTACCAGGTAGCTCCTACATTTGTGTCAGTGCACGTGGTTTGTAAGCACTGAGCAATATACAGTATCTGGTATTCCATGCATTCTATTTAGAAGCATGCTGGTTTTTAAATTAATTCTATAATCTAAGTAATACCCCCCCCAAAAAAATCTCAACAGGACAATTAACCAATAGACCTGAAAATATAGTTGTGGAAGCTTTTTTCTTGTTCTTATGTGCAGCTGTTATCCTGCATTTGTTGAAACTTGTAGTAACAATCTTGTTTAAATTAGATTCTGGCATATGTAGCAAGCAGCAAACAATAAAATGTTTGTAATAGAGCAAGAAGCAATGTTTATACTTAACTATAACCTAAATCTTTAAATAATGCACTACATATATAATTTAAAACTAATAAAGATGCATTATGAATATTACAGTTACTCTATCATAAATGATTGCTAGAAAACTGATACTTAAATTCAAGTATTTTTCTGACTGTTAAATTGGATAGTTAGAGTGAACCACAGAGATATTAGACTACATTTTCCAAAAATGCACCTCGCTTGCCACAAACGCATATCAGAAAACTGTATACGCGCTGCTTACAGCTATTTGATTGTGACCTATTGGTGGAAGTTTCTCACTGTTGGTGTACACCTGAAAAGTTACCCATCATCTAAATAATTTATAGTTATTCTTAAAATCCATATTTACTGTGGAGCCACAGACGAAGGAATGAGCTTCCCAAACCTTTCGTGAAGGCTGAAATTTCTTCACTGCAGAATCGCACAGTAGATTATTGTGTATCCACAGCTTGATTTGCTCGGAAGTTTTTGGAATCTACCTTTATGGATTTAAGATTCAAAAAGGCCAGATCCATAGCCCTAATTTTAATCGCCCAATTAATTTAATGGCTAAAGAAGTAGGGTATGTGGGTGTTTTAAATGCTTACGGTAGCTTCCTCATTAGATCCTCGCTAGCTTCACATAAGTTTAACAATTGTGTCCTGGACAGTCAGCAATATTCTCACTGTTGATGAGAACTTCACTGAAGTTCATAGTCAGGATTTGATGGTGCCATTCAGATCCTGACTGCATTTTAGCTCTTGGCAGCTATGTTCAAAGCCCAGGACCAGCCTTGCCAGAGGTACAGTGGATGGAGTGGTAAGGAACCACAGAGCCAGAAGAAGGTAAGCAAACTTTGAAAAAGTTTTCTTTGTGGGCTAGGAGGAGCAGAAGTTACTAAAGCACCATCACCTGTCACAAAAAACCCATTCAAAGGTGGGGCACCACTGTTTTAAAATTAATAACATTTAAAAAGTGAGTAGAAATGCAGGGATTGTAAGAAAATGTAATGATTGACTTAAAATATTTATTCATATGTGAAATAACATGCAATAAAATCATTGGTAGAGCATTATCCCCGAGGAAGCTACTTGATTCACCAAATAAAATGGGAGCAAGCAAACGTTTTAATCTTTTGAATCTTGTAGAAGTTATATAAGTGTTTTTCATTATTCTCAAAGATCAATACATTAGTAAGAAATAACACTGTCGTAAAGTTCATGAAGTCATCTACAATATGCATCCGAATAGTATATAGAAAAATGTGTTTATCACATGTACAAGCCTATCAAATATACAATGAAACTCACTTTGAACTTAAAATGTCACTTATTTTGTTATTTTTATTCTGGGAAAGGAACACAGCACGTTATTTTGAAATGTTTTATTTAATAATTCATTGGTTATGAGATGCTTTAGGATGTTCTGAAGACATGTTAGGATAATGTATAAGTGCAAGTCCTTGTCTACCTCTTTTATTTTTCTTTATGATGCAAATGTCACTCCAAGAAAGTTTTGCAATTGCCTGTGTTTGGGAATGCTCAATGCCTGGGCACTAAGAGCAGAAAATGGCGCAGAGATCAATGTTGCTAGATCTCCAATTCCTTGCTGATGTCCTGGAAGTTCTGAGGCTTTGCCCTGTGGTTTCAGAGCTGACTGCCTACACCTGCAATGGGCACAGGTAGAGGCAGTTGCAGAAGTGAGCACAGTCAGCTAGCAGTTATGGTGCAACTCAAGAGCTAAGTTTAAATGTTACCCTGTTAAGAACTCAATTAATCAGGTTATTTATGAGCTAGAACCAAAACAAATGACCATGAAAACTGCTGATTGTTATAAAAACGCAACTAGTTCATTAATGTCCTTCAGGGAAGATTTCCTGCTGCTATTAGCTGGCCTGAATTATAGGTGACTCCATTCCAATGCTATACGTTTGGCTTCTAATATTCTCAGGGGAACTAGGGATGGGCAATAACTTCGACTTGGCAATGTTACCACAGCACAACACCAAATATAAGTGAAGTAGCAGCATGTGTTCTAGCCCTCCTGCCTCATTTTCCTGGTGCCTCGTTAGTCTAGTCTCAATTTGGAGCATCTTCCAGAAGAAGCAGGCCTTAAGACCTTGCACCTTGCCCCTTGTTGGAAATCAGAAAATAGGCAATGCAGGCAATTCCCCTTTCTGCCTTGTAAGGACATGGGGCTAAGGATTGGCTGGAGGTCTTTTGGCTACTGTTCTACAGCACCTGCCAGATAGCCCAACCAACTTAGTCATTGTTGCTTCTCTAGGTCTCTCAGGTCTACAGCGCCTTTCAACATTGACCCCAATTTGCATGTACTAATGGGGCTAGATTTCTAGGGACAGAGAAAACTTCTACACGCACCCCCTGAAGAAACTCCTGTGATCTGTTCTTTGAGGCAGAGATGCGGCGTTACTGACCCCTGCTCCAGCTTCTGTACTATCAGTCTTCACCTGCCAGTATACAGCCACAGGCCCTGAGGGAGTTCAAGGCCCATGTGCTCAGAGAAGCAAGTAGGCGGTTTGAATAAATCTTGAGATATACTACAACCCTTTACATGGTTTAAAATTGGCATAGAAATGGGAGTTGAAAATTTCCAGGTCGTTAGAGGCTAGAAAGAATTGAACAGAGATGTTGAGAAAATAGAAGCAGGACTCTGAGTAAGGGTCAGTAATTGACATATGAGTCAAAGCTGTCAGAGTGCAGGCATGAAACTTGTAAAGTTCTGTCGAAGGGTCATGAGGACTCGAAACATCAACTCTTTTCTTCTCCGCCAATGCTGCCAGACCTGCTGAGTTTTTCCAGGTAATTCTGTTTTTGTTTTGGATTTCCAGCATCCGCAGTTTTTTTGTTTTTATGAAACTTGTAAATGTTGATATTCAGAGGGACCAGGGTGTACTCAAGGAACACAGAAAGTTAGCATGCAAGTACAGTAACCAATGAGGAAAGCAAGTGGCAAGTTGGCCTTTATTGCAAGGGAATTAGAGTACAAGAATAAAGAAGTCTTGCTATAATTGTATAGGGCTTTGGTGAACTACACTTGGATTACTGTGTGTAGTTTTGGTCTCCATGGACCTGGATTTTACATCGCTCCGCCGGTGTGTTTGAAGGCGGGGTGGCTAGTAAAATGCCTGCCCACTCCCAACCTGTGTCCCAATTTACGGAGGGCAGTGGAGGTATCAGGTGGCCCGCTTGTCCTTAGGCCTATTTACCCGCATAGGGGGAGGCCCAGGCCAAGCAGGCAGCCCAGCAGGTTTTACTGGGTGAGCTGGTGTCGGGCAAGAAGGGAGGGACCTCATCTGGCCCCTGTGCCCAGCAGAGGCATTTCCTCCCAAGGTCATATCCCTCCCTTTAACCCTCCCATGCAGCATCTGAAACTCAGCCCACCCCCATCCCCAAACTCCCTACACCCCTTGCTGGGGCCTGCCAACCAATCTTGGTGGATACTCCGGACTTGCCTTTAGTCCAGCTTCCCTAACCTCGGGCTGTAGCCCCAGCAATGGCCACCACTTGAACCTGGCATTGCTGGGATGACAGAGCTTCCGGCCAATCAGATTGGCCAGCAGCTCTGTAAGATGGGACTTCCTGCTCATTGGGGGTGGAAGTCTTGCCCTGATCCAATTAACAACCCCCCAATGTAAAATGGCTGCAGGACAGCCAGCTTTTTCATGGTCAGCTCCCGACCTACTTTTTAGTTGGGAGAGGGGTAGGGAAACATCACTCCATAAAATCCAGCCCAATATTTAAGGAAAAACAAGGAAAGAATAATTGAAGGCAGTGCAGCAAAGGTTCACTAAATCGGTTTCTAGCATGAGAGGGTTGTCCTATGATGGTAAGCTGAGTAAAATTGGGCATATTCTTTGGAGTTTGGAGAATGAGAGGTGAATTCATTGGAACATGCCAGGTTGTGAAGGGGCTTGACCAGGTGGACACTGAGAAATTGTTTTTCCCTGGCTGAAGAATCTAGATTAGGGAACACAGTCTCAGGATATGGGATGATCATTTTGGAATGAGATAAGGAGAATTTTTTTTCACTCAAAGGGTTGTGACTCTTTGGAATGCTCTACTCTGGAAGCTTGTGAATGCTCCATCACTGAATACATTTAAGGCTGAGATAGTTTTTGTTCTCTCGGGGAATCATGGGATTTGGGGAATGGACAGGAAAGTGGAGTTGAAGCTGAAGATTAGCCATGATCATATTGAATGGTAGAACAGGCTCGATGGCCTGTATGGTTTACTCTTGTTCTTATTTCTTATGTTCTTAGGTCAGTACTTCAATGACATTGGATAGATGAGAAATCAAGGCTGATTTAATTCAATTTTTTTGTGCGTGGCGAGGAAGAGGATAGTTAGCACACAAAGTTGTTCATAGACAATGCTTCAACACCTCAGAAGAGTATTACAGATGAAAAACATGTACTGCAAGTTCAAGGAGAAAGCCTTGATTGATATTCCATGGATTTAAAAAGCTTAGACTAAGTGTGAGCCCCTCACAGACAGTCTCATTAAAGCCACAATTGTATTAGGAATAACAATTCTTGAAAGCCAGATTATTCATAAAAATAATGCCAAGATCTATAGAGTGCAGTTGACATCTGTAGAACAGCAGAAGCCAGCAAAACACAGAACACTTATGTGGTATTAACGACACCAGTTTATGCAATGAATAAACTCTGATTTTGTTGAGCAACAACAGATCTTGGTCTGTGGTCATTTTCATGAAAGGGATAGATGCATGTAATGTAAAAATTGGATTATTTTCCTCATGCCAAAGCAAAATGATCCTCATTAAGTAAGGGATGTTTGAAAAAAAACTCATTGGGCTGGATTTTATGGTCACCTGCCGACATGTTTGAAGGCCGGGGGTGCTCATAAAATGCAACATGTGGCCTGCCCACCACCTTCTGTCCTACCCCGACCTGTCTCCCATTTTATGGAGGGCGGTGGAGGCATTGGGCAGCCCATCTACTTAAGTGTCTTATCCTGCCCCCTGGCAGAAGGTAGCCTGGCAGGTTCTATTTGGCGGGCTGGTGTCGGGCAAAGTGGGTGGGACCTCCTTTGGGGATCACCATTGTCCATCGGAGTCACCCTTCAAGGTCATACACTCCCTTTAACCCCCTCTGCTGGCTTCTCAAATGCAGCCCCCACCCTCCTCAGCCCTTCTCTGGGCCTGCCAGCTAGGCCCCACTGACATCCTGGAATTACCTTCAGTTCAGCCTCCATGAGCTCCTCTTCTTCGGGGACTGCCTATAGTCCCAGCAGTGGCCACAGCTCGAACCTGGTACCACTGGGACTACAAAGCTGCCAGCCAATTGGATTGGCCAGCAGATTTTCAAGGCAGAACTTCCTCCCCACTTAGGAGTGGAAGTCTCATCCTGAGCCAATTAACGACTCACCAAGTGTAGTGGATGGGCTCTTGACCGACATTTTAGCTGGGGCGAGTAGCAAGGAACACCACACTCCATAAAATCCAGCCCATGGAGTGGAGGAAGATTCAGAGCATGGGAATGTACGCATAGGCTCATAGACGTCTACAGCACAGAAGGAGGCCATTCGGCCCATCATGTCTGCACCGGTCAACAAAGATCTGACTACATTAATCCCATTTTCCAGCGCTTGGCCCCTAGCCATGGAGGCTCTGGCAAGCAAGGGAACTATAATTTGAATGTGAATCATGCAGGAGATGATGTTTAAATGGCAGTTGACCTGAAGATGAATGAGAGAAATAGGAGCTCAATGTAAAGTGGTGCCAGTCAGTTACAAGGAAATAAGCACAAAATTGAATAAATCAATTGTAAGAGACTTTTCTGCACTCAGTCTAAACCCTGGCCAAAACATCAAACCAATCGGAAAATGTAACATCGCTGTGAATATGAAATTTATTTTTAAAGTCTTGAATTTCAAGTTCTGAAACAGGAAGTATAGCCAGTCCTTGAACTTCATGGAGACCAACAATTAGAATTGATCAAAAGAATTGATGCAGTCACTTATAATAAATGCTTAAAAATGACAGAGTTGCATACTGATGTGGGTCGCACTGCAAGTAAGCAAAGCTTACAACTAAAGGCAGATGCCTACTGTAGTAATTATAATTTTGATAAATGTAGGACCGTAGCTTTAAGAATAACCCTGTGTTGTAAGATCCCATGATCTATGTAAACCAATGGGTTAGCAGTGCGGGGGACCTCTAGGAGGGAGTCCTTCTTTAGTTATAGAGTTAGATACACACAAGTAGCTGCTGCTGCTCTCTTGTAAATAAAGTTCAATGTTTCCACCAAGAAAAGTTGCCTGGGAAATCAACTGCATAACAAACTGGTGACGAGGGTAACTTAGATCCAGTACTGTCCCTCGGCCAGGGATTGGGAGTATCTAAGATAATTAAAAATAAAGGAAGATGTGCTCATCCGAGATGCCACAGTTTGGCAGAATCGATCCCTTTGAGCCAGCCACAGATGACTGGTCTCAATATATAGAAAGTCTTGCATTCTACTTTCAAGCCAATGAAATCACAGGGAAGGAAAAGGGAAGAGCGATTCTCCTGAGTATCTGTGGGAACAAAACCTACAAGTTTAATTGGATGCTTGATGGCCCCCAGTGCCCCTGATTCAAAGACCTTCGGTGAATTAGTAAATCTCGTTAAGGGACATTTTCAACCCAAGTCCTCAGTCACAATGCAGAGGCTCAATTTACGGAATAAAGCCCTGAGGGAGACCATTGCTACCTACGTGGCGAAATTAAAACAACTAATGGAAAGTTGTGATTTCGGTAAAACTCTGAATGATATGCTGAGGGACCATTTGGTCTGTGGCATGCAGGAGGATGCTATTCGACGTGGAAATAAACATACTCCTAATGATTGGCAATTAAAAAAGGTAGAGTGTTATCTTTGTCAGAAAAATGGACTCATATTGAAACATTGTAAAGCGAGATTAAAACAGGCTTCCAGGCAACAAACAAAGATCAATGAAGAGCCAGAAACAACCAATTCTGACACTTATTCCTTATTCAACATGTAAGTTGGGAAGACAGAGCCAATTATTGTCACATTGCCATTGAATGGTAAACACTTAAAAATGTAAGTGGACATGGGTGCTTCTACCACTGTAATAGGAGAACACATTTTCAGATACTTAAATAAAGGCGATCAGCAATTAAATTTGGAACAAACCTCTGCCAAGTTGAAAACATAAAAAGGCAAAGAAATCCAGGTAAAAGTTATCTCCAGAGTAACTGTTCATTATAGACACCAATCAACACAGCCACCAGTGATGATGGTAGTAGGTGAAGGGCCAAGCCTTCTAGGTCATGATTGATTGAAAGAGATTAAATTAAACTGCTCTGAAGTCTCCCAGTTGCGAGCAGGAGGGGTGCCAGAGCTGTTAAAAAATTATACCGTCTTCAAGGATGAACTGGGAAAAATCCAAGATTTACATGGGCCCAGAAGCAACTCCTCACTTCTTGAAAGCAAATCCGGTGTCAACCATCCTGAGAGAGAAGGTTGACGCTGAGTTGAACTGGTTAGAGAGGCTGGGTGTCATAAAAGCGATTCAGTTCTCAGAGTGGACAGGACCCATAGTCCCTGTCTTTAAACCAGATCAGACTGTTTGGATCTGTGGAGTCTATAAACTAATGGTCAGCAAAGTGGCCAAACTGGACAGGTATCCTACTTCCAAGATTGAAGACCTCTATGCCAAACTAGCAGGAGGGACAACGTATACAAAGCTTGACATGAGTCATGAATATCAGCAACTGGAACTTGATGATGCCTCCCAAGATTTGTGACCATAAACACCCACAAAGGGTTATATCAGTACACACTCCTGCCCTTTGGTGTTTCTTCATCCTGTGCCATTTTCCAGAGGATGATGGAGAGCTTGCTACAAGGGCTACCTCAAGTTGTGGTCTGCCTGGACAATGTGCGAATAACTGGTTTCTCGGGAAAGGAACACATGGCCAATCTAGAGGAAGTCCTGAAACAATTTTTAGAAGCAGGAGTGCACCTAAAGTAGGAAAAATGCACTTTTCAGGCAAGTGAAGTAATTTATTTGGGCCATCAGGTAGATGCCCAAATGTTACATCCTGCTGAAGAGAGGTTAAAGCAATCAGAGAGGCACCTGCACCTAACAACGTCTCTGGACTTTAATAATTTTTAGGGATGGTAAATTGTTATGACCAATTTCCACCAAATTTATCAACAGTTCTAGCCCCTCTCCATTCACTGCTAAAGAAAAACCAACGTTGGGTTTGGAAGTCAGCTCAAGAAAAAGCCTTCATGAAAGTAAAACAGCTCTTGCACGCTTCAAATTTGTTAGTGCACGATGACCCAACAAAGGAATTGGTGCTAACCAATGCCTCCCCCTATGGAGCGGGAGTGATACTATCGTACAAGATGGACAACGGTACAGAGAGGCTGATAGGCTGTGTATCCAGGACACTTGCCACAGCTGAGAAAGGATATTCTCACATCGAAAAGGAAAGTCTGTCTATTATTTTTGGTGTAATAAAATTCAACCGATATGTGCATTTCACACTAGTTTCAGACCACAAACCATTTTTGGGCCTGTTTAGTGAGTTAAAGGTTATCCCTCCCATAGCTTCCGCACAAATTCAAAGATGGGTCCTAATTTTGGTGGCATACGAATACACCTTTGTGCATGGATCAGGGATTTTTAAAAATATATTCATTCATAGGATGGTGGGCGTCACTGGCTAGGCCAGCATTTGTTGCCCAGCCCAAATTGCCTTTGCTCAGTGGGCATTTAAGAGTCAACCACATTGCTGTGGGCCTGGAGTCACATGTAGGCCAGACCAGTTAAGAACAGCAGATCTCCTTCCCTAAAGGACATTGGTGAACCAGATGGCTTTGCACAACAATCAACAATGGTTTCATGGTCATCATTAGACTTTTAATGCCAGCTTTTTTCTTACATGAGTTCAAATTCCACCATCTGCCGTGGTGGGATTTGAACCCAGGTCCCTAGAGCATTACCCTAGGTCCCTGGATTACTCCAGCAACAGTACTACGCCATTGCCTCCTCCTGATTCAGATAGCCTATGCCGATGCCCTAAGTCGCCTTTCTTTGCAAGAGAATAACAACCTTGTTCCAATTCTGCAGGAGCTCGTATTAGTGATGAATTTACTGGATTCCAGGCAGATTAGAAACTGGACGAATTGTGATTCAGTCCTGTCTCAAATGAGAGACCAAGTGCAACATGGATGGTCCCAGAAGCCAATCTCTGATGCATTGAAGCCATTTTTCAACCGAAGGTACGAAATGAGCAGTCAAGATGGTATTCTACTATGGGGTGCATGAGTAATAGTTCCTTCACAAGGAAGGGAACCACTCTTAGTAGAGTTACACAGTGCCCATCCAGGAATCTCCAGAATGAAGACGATAGTGCAAAGTTATCTTTGGTAAAACACTGTGTGCAATTCTAGCTCCTACAAAAGTTGCCAGTGGCAGCCCCATTACAGTGGGTAGTGGCCTAGTAGACCCTGGGTGAGGTTGCACATAGATTTCGTTGGTCCTTTTCTTGGAACCATGTTTCTACTGATTATACATGCTCATTCCAAGTGGTTAGACATTTATGAGGTTAAGTCTCCAATGTTAGACCTTACTATAGAAAAACTGTGCCAAAGCTTTGCTATCCATGGATTGCCAGAAGTACTGCATTTACTGGCACTGAATTTCAAAGGTTTGTCAGCCTGAGTGGTATCAACCACATGAAGACTGCATCTTACCATCTGCCATCTAACGGAATGGCAGAAAGAGCAGTACAAACATTTAAGGTAGGAATGATGAAGTTAACAGGTGAATCATTGGAAACTAAATTGCTTGTTTTCTATTTCACAATAGGACAGCCCCCCACACTAGGACAGGTGCAACACCTGCAGATTCACTGATGAGGCACTGTCTTTGAACAAGACTAAGACTGATACTTGCCAATTTGGAGGGGAAGGTAGAGAAACATCAAGAGAACCAAAACGTGACTCAAGAGTTGCATAGTAGTGAGCGACAATTTACTTTTGGAAAAGCAGTATATGTAAGGAATTTTGGTGGAGGACTGAAGCGTTAGCTGGTAAAGTAATCTCTGTGACCGGACCATTGTCATTCCATATGGAAGTGGAGGGCTGGATCATCTGTAGGCATGTGGACCATTTCAGCAGAAGAGAGATACCCCAACAAAATGATGTTCCACCTGTAACCATTGCTGAACCTGTGGTTCCTGTTGATGTTGCTCAACCAAGGACAGACAAATCCAATGTCTCTGTTGGAGTGGAAGACACCTGATGTTAATGCAGTTCCAAAGAATGTGGTTCCTGCAAAAGAATCAGAAGTCGTGGAGTTATGACATTCCACACGGATCAGGAAACCACATGGCCCATGTAAATATCTAACGTCATGAAATAAATATCCTTGTAAATACAAAATGCACAGGAAAGTTAAATGGGGAGAAATGTAGTAATTATAGTTATTGGAAATGTAGGACTGTAGCTTTAAGAATAATCTGCTGTTGTAAGATTACATGATCTGTACAGACCAATTGGTTAGCAGTGTGGGAGCTAGGAGGGAGTCCTTCTTTAG
Organism: Carcharodon carcharias; assembly: GCF_017639515.1. Classification (NCBI taxonomy): domain Eukaryota; kingdom Metazoa; phylum Chordata; class Chondrichthyes; order Lamniformes; family Lamnidae; genus Carcharodon; species Carcharodon carcharias. The sequence goes on from NC_054486.1 coordinate 63,683,775, forward strand.
TTATAGAGTTAGATGCACACAAGTAGCTGCTGCTGTCTTGTAAATAAAGTTCAATGTTTCCACTAAGAAAAGTTGCCTAGAAAATCAATTCTGTAACACTCACCAATCGTTCATTCTTCAAGGAAAGTGCCGGACACACTTCATTGGAAAATTCATGATGAGTTAGATAGAATAGAAAAACTTGATGCAATAAAGAAAGGCAAATAACTAAGCCAGGGAACTGGACATTAGTCAAATGAAACAGGGATTCACTGAGAATATGCCTGTATCCTAAATGTGTAAATTAAGTTGCAGGAGATACAACCCCATAATACACACGTGATGAACACCTGATGAACACTTAGAACGAAGATGTGTCCAGATGGAGAAAGAACTTGCAGCTTTGCTATTTGGGTGAAAACACTGCACTAATTGGTGTTAGCCAGAAATTTTGTGGTGTGGTGTGATTATCCTTTGAAATCATTATAGAAAAAAAATGCTTTCGTGAATCTCCAAGACTACACAGCATGCTATTAATTTGCAAAAGTCCAGTTGGACAGTAGAATGCAAGAAAGCTGGAGGAGTATGTAGCTGGTACATTGAGTGGAAGTTATAGGTCTGATTTTAACTACCTATTCAGTGGGAGTACAGCAGAAGGTTGGGAGGAGGGGGGGTGTTCATACCATGTTCCCAACATGCACCCACTACACTCCCTCACCCCAACTTAATTTGCCTGAATCCAGGCACAGAAAGGCCAGCCCTGGAGGGATGGGGACCTAATTTTAATAACAGAGTTACATCTCAATAACGTCAGAAGGGGAAGTTGCAGTTGCAGTTTGCTGACGTCCAACCTGCAACAAATGCAGAAAAATCTGCAAAGAAGCATTGAAAGTTCTCCTCATTCAGAGCAGATCCAGCTAGAAGTTTGGAACTAAAATTTTATTCATCTTATTCAACGCAATAATTAACCATAATAGACTACTTTTCAAAATTTTAAAACTCAATGGGCCCGAACTTGGTGGAGCCTATGCGGCACACCCTCATGAGAAGAGTGCCTGCAGGGGCATCCCCAGCTTACACTGGAAGCCTGTGAAGGAGAGCCATTCTAGTGTCACACAGCCCAACTCATTATTGCGATGCCAGGATACTGTCTTGTCCAGTATATTATGAACTTTCAATTAATACTTTAAAATTTTGAACACAAACAGACTATCAACATGGCCATTGCAAATTGTGTTGATTTTTGGCATTTTGAATTCCAGACAGTCCTGAGTCTCAAGTAAATAATTAAACATGGACCTAATTAAATATGGGCATTCACAGCCATTCAGAGAATTCACACATCCCTTTGTTTAAGGATGGATCATCAAGAAAAGAAGTATAGCACTACAGTTGGCTCAGCTTTCTATTTTATCATGGACAAAAGAAACATTGAAACTCACTAACCTTCCTTTGTATTATGATGCTCCTTCATCAAAGCCAGACTGCATGAATTTCAAGGTGTCAAATGACAATACAGGATGTGTAATCAACATACAGCCCTTTTTTGGAAAAATACTTTGAACTTGTACAAGTCACATGGTGAGGAAGCCATTTTATTCTCTGCTTTTAAAATAAAGCAGCAAGAATCTCATCTGCAGAGTTCCTTCAAAAAACCACTGGACCAGTTGAGTCATCAAAGCAGCCGAGGTAATAAACAGCAATACCTAGGAAGTGGGAGAAAGACTCCCCTCAACCTGTTTCCACTCTGAGTTCACCTGAGAACCAGCCTCCTGGAAATTCAATTACGAGAAACTTCATAGTTTGTTGAAAATCCTTTGCTTTACAAGACCTTCACTTCAACACACCTAAGAAACTACAGGCCTGCCACAAAAGAGAATGAGAAAATCATAAATTGTAATTGCATTATTTTACCTTCACTCGTATCTAATCTTTGTGTGTGTGTGAGTGTATGATATTGTGTGTGAGTTCAGTGAGTGAGGCATCGTGTTTTAAACACCTGGGACAAGTCTGTGATAATAAATGACCTTTTTAAAAAAAACTCATAAAAGCATGCAGTTGGGGTTATTTAAATTGGGACAATCTGAGGGTAAGAAAAAGCATACCTTTTACATACAAACCTGTTATACATGGGCAATAAAAGGAACATAAATTCTGTCGATGACAAGGTTGAATTTGGACCAAACAAGTTCAGGCAACAAGTTCATGCATCACTTTGCAAACAACAAGTTGGAGGATGGGCCCTGTGTGCCTTAAAGCGCCAAGCACTTAAATTGCAGGTAAGGTAATTTTTAAGTAACTTTGCTATTGCGAGGTGTCCAGGAATACTCTGGAGAATTTTTTGGATGTGCTTGCAAGTTCCTTAATTTGTTAATTTATCTTCACTTAGAGGGCAGAGGATTAGGTGACCTAACCACACAAAGGCTGGAACAGGTATGGGGATGGGGCAGCAGCGCCACAGGGAGTTGGAGGAGATGCTGCAGAGAGAGCAAGTTCCTCACAATGCCCTCTGCCAATATGGAGTTGGACTCTGTCATGCTCTTTCACAGTGACAGGAGACTACCTTGCAGGCTAGCCAATACACCCAGCATCTTGGTGCGCATGTTCATCAGCAATCCCCTGTTTGTCGCCCCATTGAGGCCCTCATCTGGGTCCTTTTCAGCAGAACATGTATGCAACCTCACCATCCAGGAAGTGGCAAATGAAGCATCTTGCCCCTGCCCCACCCCTTCCCCCGGCCTCCCTGCATCCCACTTGTGGCCAGATAACTCACCACATGCTTACCCCAACTCTATAACTGCCTCCAATGTATGTAGAGTGCCAGTATCTGAGTTGGTAGGATGAAGTGATGGAGCCTCTTTATCAGTGCCATGCTGTTGCCCTCTCACCTCCTCCTGGGGCTCCTGTGACAGATGGGTTTCCATCTATCCTTATTATAAATGCTCTAGCTGAGAGCCCTGACCAATAAAAGAATTAGCTCAACAGGGGTTTCTGTTTTGACAAATGAAGTAAATTGTTGACTTTCTTTATTGACATTAAGTAGTTATAATAAGTTGTTCTTTCTGTGATCTCTTTTTTCAATGTCTCAATGTTTATTTGGACAAGATTAGGAGGTGTGAAATGTTTGAAGCCTGCATTATTGATACTTTAATTATCTGTCTGATTGACTTTTTTATAGGGTTATATGAACAGCAGTTCTTTCAAAGAATATTACTGAATGGATTTTTTTCTCAGCAGTTCCATGCTTGCCATTATATATAGCTCATTGTTTATGCACATAGTGGGGAGTGGCTGGGGGCATGAGTCAGCATTGAGTTGGCATGAAGGGTATGAGGAGCCATGGGGTGTGACTTTGGGGCATGAGTTGGCATTGAGTTGGCATGGAGAGTATGAGGGGCCATGGGAGTGGCTGGGGGGCATGGGCACGACCTTTGAACTTACCTTTCAAAAGCTTCCTGAATCTAGACTGTTATTCAATACTCCTCTGAGTGCCATGAACCACAAATCACGGAGAAGTTGGCCCGACTCCATGAAAATTGCGGGGAGGGGGGTTGCTAGGAGGTGCTATCCCCGCCATCACTCTGGCCAAGTCAGGGGTGCAGGGCACAGGGCTCATTCTCCACCTCCTTATCTGCATAGGCAAAAATTGCCAGGAATGGGGGCGGGAATCCTGGAATTGGATCCCGCCCACCAATTTTAATGGGTTTGGAGTCATCTCAACTCTGCAAAAATCCAACCCTAAACCTCTATTTAACAAGAGTGAATATCAACAAAGATATCCAATCTGAAAGCCACTTCACAGATTAGGGAAGTGGCATCCACCATGCTTGCAACAATAAAACCTTCATTGCTTTTACAGTGGTAAGAAGAACACATTCCTTTCACTAGATGGCATAGGAACATAGGAATAGCAATAGGCCAATCAGCTCCTCGATCTTGTTTCACCATTCAATTAGATCATGGCTTGTCAAACAAATAGCAGGTTACCTTCAGTGTTGAGTAACACATGATACCAATGTGGGCATAAGCAATCTTCATTTCAATCTCAGGCTTTCAAAATGGGAAAGGGTTTGCATTTAATTAACATTCATGTCTCACTTGAACACAAAAATATTACCCAGGAAGCCATTACGTGTGACAATTCATTTGATCTGCGTTCCTTGGAGCAGAAGAAACTTGGATTGAAGGCTTTTTGCAGATGGAAAGTCCTAATAGTTGAAAAGCAGCATGATCTGGACACCCGGTACCAATTTGTTGAACTTGATTGTCATTTCCACTTTGGAAAAAAAGCACAAGAGTGTCTGAGAAAGGTGGTGATTGTGCATCGAGCTTCCTGTCTTATTGGACACAGCCATTTGAGGCCTTCAATGTATCTGATGGGCTCAGCATAGAGGGGAGCACATCCCACACAAAGAGTGTTGAGAGCCTCAATATAAATTCTAGGCAAGGTTGGTTAGGGCAGTGAAAATTATTTAAATGAGGATGTCTCCCCTCTGATATGAGATCTAGTCAGACACTGCAATGAGCAGGGAGGGCAAGTCCCTGGTTAAAAAAAAATCCCTGGCTGGCCTTTTATCTTCCCCGCTTTTTTGTGTTCTCCCTCTCCCCTCTTCCTGCTCTCTCCTTATAAAAGCTTGGTATCAAAAAAACAGCCTGCAGCCCTTCACTGCCTTTTGCCACTAGAAATTGAGGTTGTTAAGCCTCCAGTGCTGGTGGCTTGTTAGAAGCAATGGCTGGGATTTTCCATGCCCGCTGGCATCGGGCTTGCTTGGTGGCGTGAGCGGGCAATTTGGCAAGAAGGCCAAAAATCACGACATTGTGAAACCAGTTTGTGATCATATGCACAGCCCATCAATGATGGCCCCGTTCCCCGTCATTGGACATTGGGAACCTCATTGTAATATATCAGCATATTATTATAAGCCCAGCTAGCCGGGCTCATCCCCCACCATTGAATTGTCCACCCATGTTGGTGGGAAAACGTGGCAATGCAGAACATGTCTTGACAATTGTGATGTGCAGAAGTTGGGACTTACCGCCAGGGCCTTGTTCACATCGTGGACATCAAAGGAGCAGAAGATGCTGAAGCCCAACAGCAACAGGATCCTGGAGCAACGCCTATGGGATGCTGGGTGGATTCTCAAGGACATGGCTCTGCTGCAAAGCAGCTCACGGAATTTGGAAAGTCACTGTTGATGCTCACAATGAATGATGATCGAGGGGGTGGGAGAAGAAGGTCTAGGATGGACTGGGAGAGGAAGAGGTATCGGGTGTGAGGTTGGAAGGGGGAATTAGGATGTCGAGGGTTTGAGGTCGGGGAAGGGGGGAAATGAAGTGTTCAAGGAGGGTGAGGTTGGAAGGGTGGAAGGGAACACAGTGGGAGGAGGGGGTAATGGGGAGAAGATGGCAAGTAGGGAGGTAGGTGTAAAGGGGGATGGAAGGACTCCATGGCATCCACCATTCTTCCCATGGAGACCTCCATACACACACATGTGGGCACCACTTCATCAGAGAGCAGGTGGACACACTTCGCCGACTCACGTGCCACTCTGTTGCGGGCTTCCAACCGTTCTGCGTGGTGTTCCCATGCCTATTGCTGACTCTCCAGGGTGAGTTGGAAGGCCAAATAAAGAGGCTCGTCAACTGATTCAGACCTCCCAGATGCCTGATCCCCAGCGGTCCTCCAGGCGCCGGGGAGCTCGCATGAACCTGCCTCCTGCTGCTGCAGACATGTGTCCATGCAGTGATCACCTGATTGTGAACCCAAGCCTGCCCTAGATCTAGGTTCCAAGGTATGTGTCTCTGTGCTGGTGGAGGGTGTGGGCAAGCACTGTGACAGGTCTTCCAGGCTGCTTATTTCCTGCTCTTCAATGGAGGAGGTGTCCTCTTGGCTGGAGGTGAGGACCTGGATAGAGCTGAGGGATTGGCTGGCTGAGGGTGTCGGTTGCTTGGCAGAGCTCCCTGTGAACCAAAGTAGAGATAATTAGTGCATATTAGTAGAGTCAAAAACAGGAGAGAGAGAGAATTTTCTACCTGCCGGGCGGGCGGGCCCAGCCCAAACTCCGGCAGATGGGGAGCCGATCCCTGCCGGAGAAGTGGGCCCCGCCTCCATTTTAAGTGGGCGGGCCAATTAAGGCCCGCCCAGCGGCATCCCTGACGGAAAGAGCTATGCGCTTCCTGTGCGGGGGTGGGGGGAGGGGATCCCCACCTGTCAATGTGCGCTATTTCACACATGCGTGCGAAAGAGTGCACTGCTCCCTGAGGCAAAGTCCTGTCTCAGGGAAAATATTGACAGTGGAAAAAACTTTAAAAAATTATTAACATTTCCTCTTCATGTGACAATGTCACACGAGATGGGACATGTTAATAAAGAACACACAAAGTTTATTAATTTTTTATAAAACGGACATGAAATTTCATCCCGCCAGTGGATGAAGTTTCATCACTAATCTGGAGGCTGCTGGGGCTCTGGGTCTGCCCGCCAGCCTTAAGCTTGGCCAGGCAGGTCTTTAATTACTTTAACTAGCCTGTCAATGGCCTCAATTGGCCATTGCCAGGTCGGCGGGTGAACAGCTGATTTCGCTGTCCGCCCACCTTCCTAAAACTTTAAATGGACCGGGATAACGTCAGGGATTCCTCCTGATGTCATCCCACATAATTTTCCCCTTGGCGACCAGGCCCCTCCCTCAAATCGCCGAGGGGAAAATCCTGGCCCATGTGGCAATGTCACATGAGATGGGACATGTTCATAACTTACATTATAAGTTTAGTAAACTTTTTAAATCCCTACATGAAACCTCATCCCGCTGGTGGATGAGGTTTCACGTTTTTTCTAGTTCCCAGTGGGGCTCCCGGCTGGCCCGCCAGCCTTAGGGTTGGACGGGCAGGTCCTTTAATTGTTTAAAAGATCCTGTTAATAGCCTCAATTGACCATTGACAGGTCGGTGGGCCCGCAGCTGCTTTTGCTGCTACCCTGCCTTCCTGAAAATTTAAATGGGGCTGGATGACGTTGGGGGTTCCCACCCGCTACCGCACTTAGTGCAAACCTGGGACAATTCCACCCAATGTTTCCTGAACACCAGAAAAATATTCAAATGAGCTGACTTCTGTTATTGGGCAAAATCGGTTCATTTGTGAGTGGGTGCATCATATCGCCTGTTTCTTTTCCTTTCTGCTCCTCCTCACATGTATATTTAAGAGTAGCGTATAGACCTGCTTCATTATATCAAAAATTGAATAACTAATTCATATTCATTCTGTTTTCTATTTATCTACTTTTACCAGTGCTTATACGTTCAAAACATTTTGAAATTTGAGAGAGATTTTTCTTGAGGTGTTAAATTTTATGTGGTCATTCCACGGAACCATCTGCAAACATTTTTCTATTTGTACTTTAGATATCGACTTCAAACCTATAGAATATTACCTCTTCATCCCCTTTGGGGAAGTTTTAGGAATGCTTTGCCTCGTGTTGTTTAACTAGTGGGTCCTCCTGTTATTAATTGTTATCATGCTTATTTGGGTGCAATTGATTTTTTGGGAGTCATTGGGGAGAAATTTGTCTGGGCCTGTTTTCAGGAAAATTATACAGTGTACGTTATGCGTTGTATAACTGGTGAGCAATTCATTTCTCCCTGATCTCTATCAATTCCACAAATCACATTTTTACTGCATTAATTTGAAGGCATTTTAAAGTGTTTTGTTTCTTTACTTTTTTATTTTATTTGTGCTTTCAGGTACATCTTTGTGATGCATGTCCTGCTGAATGGCACATTTAACATTAACAGCAATGTTGAGGGTTAAAGGCTAAGGGAGTAAACCCAAAATCTGGAGTGGAGTCCCATGAAGCACTAATAAAAACAAAAAACTGCGGAAGCTGGAAATCCAAAACAAAAACAGAATTACCCGGAAAAACTCAGCAGGTCTGGCAGCATCGGCGGAGAAGAAAAGAGTTGACGTTTCGAGTCCTCATGACCCTTCGACAGAACTTCCCATGAAGCAGTTGGTTCATGAAGCATCTTCCGACCAGGGCCTGGGAGAGGGGTGTGCACACGGTGCTAATAACCGGGGCCCATGCCTTCAGGGTGGTGGGCGGGAGTTGGGGGGGTGGTTGCTGGCTCAGGGCTCAGGCAGCACTGCCCTCTTTTTTAAGTGGCCCCATCACACCTCAATGTGCTCACAAACAAGTGCTCGGTAGCCAGTCCGCTCTGAGACTACGTTCCAACACTCCAATTATCCTGGAGCGAGAGCCTGGTTTGCGAGGCTATTTGTCTTGGCAGCCAGGGTGCACTCTGGGTGATGTAGCCTGCCCTTGCCGCATTCTGGCCCCCCTGCACAGGCACCAACCCACTAAAAGACTACAGGAGTCAAGATGGTGGGTAGGGGGGTGGTGGCCATGAGGAGCGGTGGCTGCAGCAACAGTGAGGCCCAGGGCAGCTGGCGTGTTAGACAGGCTAAGAGATAAATGAACCCATGGTGTGTCAATAAGTTCAGAAAACAAAGGAAAGAAGGTACTATTGGAAGTTTACAAGACCATAATTAGACTGTACTAGGAATTACTGTGTAGTTTTGAGCACCTCAAATAGAAAGGATATAGAAGTAATTCAAAGGTGCATTATAGGTTCATCACTGAAGGACAAGGAGGTGGAGTTAGGAAGAGTAACTTGGGCAATTTGGGCTTTTTCACTCAAGCTGCAAAGAGTGAGTGTGTGAGAGGGTGAGGGAGAGAGAGTGGTGTGAGAGTGAGTGTGTGAGAGGGTGAGGGAGAGAGAGTGTGTGTGAGAGAGAGTTTGCGTGTGTGAGAGTGAGTGTGTGAAAGTGTGAATGAGCATGTGTACCTTTGATAGTGTGTGCATGTGTGTGTATGTTTGAAAGTATGTGTGTGTGAGTGAGTGAGGGAGCATGCGTGTGAATGTGTGGTGACCAGGACTCGGGGCCGAGCCTGTCGCTCCAGTTCTGCACCTTAAGCGAAAAGGCAAAAAACGTTTTATTAGTTGGCCATTTTTTATTGTCATTTTTATTAATTGTTTATTTATTAAAATAATCACCTTATTGATTTGACGTTGATTTTTTATTTTGCTCATCCGGTTGTTTATGTTTTCTTCATTCCTTAACTTTGTCATTTGAAATTCATGTTTAATGATGTGCCAAACCAGATTTCAGGCAGCTGCTGCTGGATTTCTTGCTGAGAGCGAATGGGCCCACAAGAAGCCTGGTTACTTTTTAAAGGGCTGGCAAAAGGTGTTGTTTTTGCTCCAACAGAAACGGGAAGTGTTGGAAATCCTCAGCATGCCTGGCGGCCTCTGTGCAGAGAGAAACAGAGGGGCCAGTGACCCTTCATCAGAACTAGCGCAGATTGAGGATCTGAAGTGTTGATTCTGTTTCTCTCTCCACAGATGCTGCCTGGTCTGCTAAGCATTTCCAACATTTTCTGTTTATATTTCTGATTTCCAGCATTTGCTCCCCTATTATATGGTCCATGGGTGGGCATTTGTAAGAGTGGTTATTTTTAATTTAAAATGAGAAAATATTTATCACTGTATTTATCGGTGTAATTTTTGTGTTAACAAAACCCACTTGTGTGGATAGAAATAGCACATTGTTGCAGGTAAATCGGTTGGTGCTAATTTACTGGAAATTTTTGCCGTTTTTAAACTTGGAAATGAAACCAGGAGTTCTGTGCCAATAGAATATGCCACTGTTCATTCAAGATATTCTCATTGGTACATGGGATTGTTGTTTGAGATGCTTGTGAGATTCACGTCGTTTGGATGTTGCTGTCTGGATATTGCATAGGGCCAGGTTCAAAGAAGCAGAGCTGGTTGCATAATCGTGATTATGTGTAATTGCCTGACAAAGCCATGGTTGTAAAGAGTATCATAATGAAACCTGAGCTTTCAATGGGCTTTACAAATAGAGGAAAAGAGTACAAAAGCCAAGAAGTTTTGCTGCCTATATAAAACAGTTTGACCCCAATGTGACTATGGTTTACAATTCCGGGCACCCGAAGGATGTGAGGGGGAGGTTTAAGGAGAGTGGGAGGGTAAGGGGCTCAGAAACAGGAGAAGCACCAGGGCCCATGATTTCTCTCCCTGGCCCCTGCTTCTGTCAACTCCTGCAACCGACCAGACCGCAGACGTATAGGCTTTTGCCTTTCCTCTGGATATTAGCCTACGAGTCAGATGCTAGGCAAGCCTACAGCTCCCAAAACCATGTCTAGGCTATATGCAGTACTTTCAGTTGTTATTTCCTTCTTTTTAAGTATGAAGATCCAAACTAAATTTCAAAATGACAGCGCAAATGCTCGGAAGGCTGGGGTAAAAAGCATAACCATTTATTCTAATGTTTGTGCTCAAAATCTGCTGGGCTATGAAGCCATTTTTTGGAAAATTATTGTTTGACTTCTGGCTTCTAATGGTAGTCCTTCCAACTTGCCCACTAGTTTCATGTTTCTACTGTCAAATTTCTTTTGTTTTTCATAAAAACCTATAGAGTATCTTTAGTTTTTTGAATACTGTTGTAAGTCCTTGTTATAAATATAATCTAAATTTCTCCTGGTTGCTTCTTCAGCTCCTGATGAATTGGCCTCAATCTCATCTGCCTCTGTTTCTTTTCTCTATCTTAATATTTTCCCCTCAAAGTTTGTTTTCAACAGGAGAAATTACAGACTCCCACTAATTACTGTCTGGTGCAAGCCAGTTTTTTACTCAGAGACTGCTCTCTGCTGTGAACCATTTCAGCATTTAACCCCTTTTTAACTATTTGTTTAAAAAAAAGGCTACAGATTTTAAATTAAAACATTTAGAATTTTTTTTATAGTTTGTCGTAACTCACAGGAGTTACACAATGATTCATTTAGAAATGCAAATGGCAAACGCATATATTGCTTTCCATTTAAATTATGACAAAGCTTACAGCCTGAAGGAAATGTAATGAGGATAAAGACACAGCCAAGTACTGAAGATGTGAGACGTTAGCAAATTCTCTGGTAACTTAGGGGTGAGCTTAGGCTTCCAGAAGCTTTTGATTACTACAAACGTATCTTTGGTATGAGGCACACCAGTAAAACAAGTCAGAAGGTAAGTTGTGAAGAAGTAAAGATCCTCTGTCTTAAAAAAAGGTGACTCGGAAGATCTGCAAAAAGAAGAAATTCAATCGTGGGCTCTTACATGAAAGTTAAACTCAGTCCCGAGAAAGGTAATTTTCAACAGAGTACACATGACAGTCTTTAAATTAACAACAATGTAAGACTATACCAGTTTGAGGTGGGATTAATGAGATCACAAGTAGCACACAAATCATTTAGTATTAATACCTGTTATAAGTTCTGCTTGCTCCATGGTCTATTTTTTTCTCTTGACATTTTAGATTTGCTTAATTTTTTGAAGAAAGGTTGCTGCACATTCTGAGTGCCAGCCTGGTATCTAGCAATTTTAGCTGATTTATTTGTGAAGGAGCAGCTCCTAAAGTCATATCACTGTAATGTGTGCTGTAAACAAGGACATAGTGTGCAATGGCTAATGATGATGACCCAGATAATCCGAAAAACTAGCGGTATTATGGCATCTACAACATAGGGACCCTTGAAGAACAACAACATGCATATAGTGCCATTTAACATAGTAAAACAGCTCCTAAGGTACTTCACCGAATCAGAAAAAAATTGACACAGGGCCAAGGGAAGAGATATTGTGATTGATGACTAAAAGCTTGGTCGGAGAGGTAGGTTTTACAGAGCATCTTAAAGGAGGAGAGAGAGGTTGGGAAACAGAGATGTTTAGGGAAGGAATTCCAGGGTTTAGAGCCGAGATATCAAAAGACTCCTCCTTCAACGGTGAGGTGAAGGGAGTGGAGGACGCAAAAGAATTGGAGGGATGCATATTTCTTGGTGGGTTGTAGGGCTGGAGGAGGATTATAAAGATTAGGGAAAGGTGAGACTGTGGAGGATTTGAACATGAGAATCAGAATTTCAAAATCAAGGCCAATGCAAGAGATGATGGATAAACAGGACTGTGCGAATTAGGATACAGTAGCAGAACTTTGGGTGAGCTCATGTTTATGGAGAGTAGAAGATTGGAGGCTATCCAGAAGAGTAATAGAATAGGCAGCTTGGCTCAATTTGTATACTTTTGCCTTTGAGTCTGGAGGGTGTGAACTGAAGCTGCACTTCAGACTTGACCAGAAACAAGCCTAGTCTGATATCCCAATGCAGCACTGGAGGAGTTCTGTAATGTATAAAATAATGTCCTTTGGATGAACTATTCAATTAAGACCTTGTCTATAGATTTCATAGCACTGTACAAAGAAGAGCAGTTTTCCTCATATCCTAACCAACAATTCTTCCCCAACCATTGTCCAAAAGGCAGGTTAATTGCTATTTCATTGCTAGTTGTGGGATCATGCTGTGTGCAAAACAGTTGCTGCGCTCCTGTACATAAAAATTACTGCACTTAATTAATTAATTAAAACACTCTTGAGTCTTTCAAAAGAGAGTTGATAATACAGTACCTATTAATGAACAGAAAATCTTTATTCACATCTGTATCTTTAAGTATCAGTAAAGCGTAATATTTTTAATTCATGCCAGTAAGAGGCTTCAGTAAATTTGCTCTATATCAGCAATAGTTAATTTGGTATCTACTTAAGGCTGCTGTGGTGTCCTGATAAGCATCAGAAGCTGCAGTGCAGACCCTAGAAAACCCATAGGCAACTTCATGGGACTGCTACTTATATGTCTGCATATATGCGTATTTAACATCAAAGCAAGGTTTACTGGATTTACAAACATACAAATTAGAAGGAGGAGAAGGCCACTTGGCCCTTCAAGCCTGCTCCGCCATTCAATGGGCTGATCTGATTGTAACCTCAACTCCACATACCCACCTACCCCTGGTAACCTTTCACCCTCTTGCATACCAAGAAATGTTCCAATTCTGCCTTAAAAATATTTAACGACTCTGGACGGAATTGTCCCAGATTTGCACTAAGTGGAGTAGCAGGCGTGAAAAAAAGTCGTTTTATTCGCCAGCTGCAATGGCGGGTTTTCATATCATATCGTCATATTCCTGCCTCATTAATAATGCATTCCCAGGAAAGATGCCAGATCGCTGGCGGGGTGGCATCTGATTCATCCACCCCGCTGTCACCTCAGGCCTTCAGTAATTCGTATGCTATATTTAAAGGGCCCTGCATAGAGCTAGCACTCTCTAAGAGATCGGGAGCTAGCACTCTCTAAGAGTTCAGAAGCTGCTGCAAAGTCATGGCTGCCAAAGGGAGGAAACATGCTGTGCCCAAATTTACCAATGCCTCACTTAGCTACGTACTGGGTACAGTGGAGGCCCACCATGATCTACTTTACCTCCACTCTTGGTGAAGACCAGCAAGCAAGATTACCAGTCCATGGGAGGCGGTGGCAGTGGTGATCAGCGCCAATGCCCTGAAAAAAAGAACAGCCACCCAGCACTGAAAGAGGATGAATCATCTCCTCCATTCCTCCAGGGTAAGTCTCTCATCACTCTCAACTCACACACTTACAAACCCTTCACGTATCCGTAAGGATCTTACTCACTTCCAGTTCAAGATACATCGCCATTCACTTTCTCACATGCACCTTCATCTGCCCTGCGGATTGTGTCCTCATCCCATCCATGGCACCACACACCACTCACATATGCCAGGCATCCTTCTCATCTGGCCTGGCAGGTGTCCTGTTCACAATCTCACCATCTGTACTCATGCAGGACAAGCTGGGACATAACAAAAGGGAGAGGTCACAGACTGGTGGAGGAATGCCTGACATCAAGGTTCTCATGTACTTTGAAAATAGAGTCATCCAGCTGGCTGGCGATGGTCTGAACCGTGCCTGCGCTGACAGTGAGGTCGGCGGTGCTCAACCCAATGAGGATCCAGCAGTGCAACATCCATCTGACAACCATGCTGTGAGTGAGTTCCCCTGTTCTGCAGTCCCCTGCCATGCACTAATTATCCCTCCTTGCTTTCGCAGGCACATCTGGGAAGCAGCCGAGGGGGTTCATAAACCAGATCTTCGAGTCAAGCCCCGAAGATACCTCAGAAGAAGAATCTGATGACAACCTCATTGAAGACCCATCACAACGGTCATCCACACCCTCCACCAACGCAGAGACAAACACCTTAGTGGGACTTCGTTCTAGAGTAGCCTCGGGGTCACAATCTGGTGAGCACATTGCACTGTCTGGACCACAGCAGGCGGAGGCAGGGATTTCCCAGGTTTCTGGCACTTGGGAGGACTGCTGAAGTCCAGGAGTCTGCTGAGTCTGAGTCAGATAAGGAATCTCTGGACTCGGTCATACCCAATTGCTGGAGCTGCAAAGGTAAGCTCAGGAACATCATGAAGGGATGTCCGCTGCACTCCTTAGATTACAAGGCACAATGGTGGAGTCCGTCTGCCTTCAGTCTGAGGTGATAGTACCGGCATGTTAATGCATCGCGATAAACACTGGTAGGACGGCAGCTGCCATGGAGACCTTGGTCCAGGGCATTGGCCCTGCACTACCGTGCGGGCTGAACTCCATCGCTGACATGAATGTGAGAAGTATGTGGGGCAGCTCAGTCTCACTGCAGCAGTGATGATGCGCAACACCCTCTGGGGACTGTATTGCAGTGCTCCACTGGACCTGTTGAGGCACCAGAACCTCATTTTCAAAATGCCTATTGTTGGCTCCACCAAAGTCTGGGTCTCGGAATGAACCTCATTATGCCGTTGCTCTGCTGCAGTCTGAGGCCACCACACGGGTATCAGAGCCATGACCTCTGTGGGTAGCACTTGACCCTGAGGAGCCAACACTGTAGCCTCCCTGGACCCTGGAAGATGTCAGGGATCTGGGATCTGCTAAGGATGTAGGAATCATGGAGGCTCCTTGGGAGTCATACGCAGACTTGTAGGATGTGTTTGTGGTGGTTGCACACCAGCTGAACATTCAGCGAATGGAAGCCCTTGCAGTTGACGTAGTTGACTGCTCGTTGCTGCGGAGATCTGAGTGCCAAGTGAGAGTAGTCTATGGCACCCTGCACCTGTGGAATCCAGAGATCTGTGCAAATCCCAGCGCTCTTGCTTCCTGGCTTTCCTGACCCAGGGCAAAATGCACAAAGTACTGTACCTTTGCGAAGTTGGTGTCTGAAACCTCTTACGAGATCCTGCAAAATTCACCTGTGGAGCCCTGGAAGTAGTCACTGGTGTAAAAATTGAGCACCACAGTTACTTTCCACTGGCAGTAGATGCCCTCCATGTCTCCGTGGTGCCACATCCTGCAGCAGTTGGCATATGCAACTGACCATTTCTCTAGACATGTACAGTCTTTGGCGACACTGGTTCTTGCTTAACTGCAGGAATGACAAGCTCCTTGCTTGGACCCTGGGTGTAGCAAGGTGTCTTTGAGCGATGGCTCTCTGTGGATCTTCAGCTATGTGCACAGCAGGCCCTGCTGCCCCTTCATCTTGATGGAGGTGTTCCTCCCTTTGCCGATCCAGGCACCTCTGCCGTAATCTTCTTCTTCTTCTTCTCTGCTCCCTGTAAACCATGAGGCACATCGCTAAATCACCAGGCTCCATGATACTGATGTTTGGCTCCTGCAGGATCAAAGAGAGAGACATGTGGGTTAGCATGGGTGTACTAAGAACCTTTCCTGGTTAAGTCTGAAGACCCCTTTATGCATGCAGGAGAATGCTGGTCACCACTTGGATGGCCAGTGTATAGTGTGCTCATTAGCTGCAAAACCCCACCCACCTCCGCCCCACTCAACCTGACCGATTGGCGGCAGCTTTGGCCACTGGACTGCATGCTGTGCTCTCAGCTCAGACACAGTCATTCTCCTAACCCGCACTGCAAGGCTGCACTGTTAGCTTGAACCATGAGGGATACTGGTCCAAACCTTAATAAAGACATTGCAAGGGGCTGTGAGCGCCTCCACCAGTGACTGCGTCATGGCCGTCTTTAGCAATGGGATTGTACAACTTGCCCGGTTGGCCATATGCTCTGCTGTTCCCTAAAATACACATTAATTTGCAGTGTGCGCCTGAGGGTGAAAACCTCTGGAGCATTTGGTGACACTTTCGTTGCTTGAGTGGACAGAAAATCTTCAGAGGCTCAACTCCAAGTGTGTCAATGGAGCTGCTGCTGAATGGTCTCAGCTGCAGAAGAATGCTCACTTTTGATAAGCTTTTCCAAGTGCGTGGCTGCTTCCCTCAGCCCCCCACACCCCTGGCATGTGCTGGGGTACTTCCTTCAGTCTGTGTTGCCTTGCCCCCATCCCCCCGGCATGTGTTGAGTACTTCCTTCAGTTTGTGCTGGCTTGCCCCCCACACAACTCCCATCCCCAGCATAACCCGCACTGGAGCCCTTGCTCCCGCACCGCACTGAAAGCCGACTGGGAAAAAGCGACTCGCTTGGTCTCCCCGTGAATGCGTGGTGCCTCTCCCTTGATGTCTTATGGGTGATGCTCGCAAGCGCTGTGCAAGGTTATGTGCACTCACCTCCAAGGTCCCCTTGAAGTTCAGCTCACCAGGTGCACGCCATTCTGAAGTCACACTGACGTGGGTGGTAAATTTGACATGGGGGATGATTCCGGGGATCAGGGCTGAAAATGAGATGCTGAAGCATTAATATTAGGTCCCTTTCATCCACCAGTGGGAAATGTGGCCCGCTATTGATGGGTGGAGCAGACAATTGCAAACTGGTTTCATGATGGCATGAAACTGATTTTTACCATATTGCCCCTCCCCGCCCGCCATGACACTCAATGCCAATGGGGCTGGAAAATTCCAGCCTCTACTTCCACTGCCTTTTGAAAAAGAAAGTTCCAAAGACTCACAACCCTCTGAGAGAAAAAAAAATTCTCCTAATCTCTGTTCTAAATTGGTGACACCTTATTTTTAAACAGTGGCCCATAGTACTAGATTCTCCTCCTCTCCACATTGACCCTATCAAGACCCCTCAGGATCTTATATGTTTCAATCAAGTTACCGCTTACTCTTCTAAGCTCCAGCAGATACAAGCCTAGCCTGACCAACCTTTCCTCAAGGCAACCTGCCCAATACAAGTATTAGTTTAGTAACCTTCTCTGAATTACTCGCAATGCATTTACACCTTCCTTAAAAAGTACGTAAAAAAGTACTGTGCACAGTATTGCAGATGCGGTCTCACCAGTTACCTGTATAACTGAAATGCAACCTCCCTTTTGCATTCAATTCCCCTTGCAATAAATGATAACATTCTATTTGCTTTCCTAATTACTTGCTGTACCTGCATACTAGCCTTTTGTGATTCATGCACTAGAACATCCAGATCCCTCTGCATCTCAGAGCTCTTCAATCTCTCACCATTTAGATAATACGCTTCTTTTTTATTTTCCTGCCAAAATGGACAATTTCACACTTTCTCACATTTTACTACATTTTCCAGGTCTTTTCCCACTCACTTAACCTATCTATATGCCTTTGTTGCCTCCTTGTGTCCTCTTCACATCTTACCATCCTACATATCTTTGTGTCATCAGCAAATTTAGCAACCATGCCTTCGGTCTCTTTATTCAAATCATTTATGTAAATTGTAAAAAGTTGACACCCATAAGCAACACCATGTGAGTGTTACTTATATGCCTGTATATATGTGTGTTGAACATCAAAGCAAGGGTTACTGGATTTATGAATATATGAACTTATGAGTTAGGAGCAGAAGTAGGTCTAGACAGTTAAATAATTTCATGGGATGATCCTAGATGTCACAACCTAGAAAGGTGATACCTCTGACAATTTAAAAACAGGCTATTAACTCATTCCGAGGCTTTTGTTATGTGGACTTTGGATCATTATGGGTGATTTATTGTACAGACTCCAGGACTAAAGGTCACTTTAGATCACTGGAGTGCACTGGGCTGTTCAAATGAGTTATTTATAAGTGGACAAGTTTGCCGCAGACAAGAATTAATTGTTTAAGAAAGTCTTTTAATGCATAAAACTTATCTTTAAACATGAATATTTATTCTCTGATTTGTTCTTAAATGTAGTAAACTGTATGTGTATCACATGAGCTGGAGAATTTACCTGTGTCTCAGGGGATGTGACAGTTGAATCTTCCTGATGCGTAGCAAGACTGCTGGAAATGGGATTATGCAATCCCTAGTAAAAGTCCTCAATTATACCTGTGGATTTTGCTTAGCAAATGGGAAAGATTAATTTAAAAAGTGCATATTTTGTAAAAGTAAATTAGAAATATTGGAACTGTTTTTCTTTGAACCTTGACAAGTGCTTACAATCTTCCAGCTTTGGTTATAATGCTTCTGGGAGCAGGTTTGGATACTTCTACCAATCTGATTCCATCCAAAGGACTTCTTAGAAATCAAGGCTCTCCTGCTTGTAAATTTTATACAACATGCATTTGTAGGTCAACGTAATGCTGTAATGATATTACTATGTAGAACTTCATTATGTCACTGTTGTCACGGACAGAATTTATATCTTCCTTTTTACTGCCCATGATCAGTAAGTTGTTATGTAACAGATTTGTGTTTTCTTACCCTTGGAGAGTGTCTCAATTAGATAATTCAGCAGCAGGCTTTTGTGAGTTTTAAATAAAGAATGTTATTTATTATTACACGTTTACTCCAAAATGATGCAAAATTTCACTCACTCATCCCACACACACACTCTCACACACACAATGATTAGATACAGATGAAGGTAATATACTATTGCAGCTTATAATTGTCTCAGTCTCTTTTGTGGCAGGCCTGTCATTTTTCATATGCAGTTGGTACTCTGTAGTTGAAGCAAAAGTCTTGTAAAGCGGAGTATCAGCAGGCTATGGGGTCTCTTGTAGTTGAATTTCTCAGAGGTTGGTTCTCAGGTGAACAGGCTGGAGGGGTCCTTCCCTCCCTACTGGGATCTCCCACTTTCAAGGTATTTGCTGTTAATTATCTTGGCTACTTGATGGCTTGCAGCTAATTTAATAGCTTTTGGTGGATCTCTCTCTGTTTGCTAGCAGTTCTTGCTAATTTAAACAGGCAACCCAAATGGTTTCTTCATCATGTGACTTCCACAAGTTCAAAGTTCTTCTTCCAAACAAAGGGTGGCGTGTTGATTATACATCCTGTGTTGTCGCTTGATACCTTGAGAGTTTGAGACAGCCAGTTTCTTAGTGTTTTACTGACGCGACCAATTAATAATATACTTTTGAATTAGTTTTGGAAAAAGGCATTGATACAACCGCAGGCTGAAAGGTCCCTTTTTTCCTTCTAGAGACTGCGGAGTGGTTTCAAGTGACAAGAGATGTCATGTGACCCTTGAATATCCATCTTTTGCAGTCTTTTGTTCATTTAAAAAATTATATAAAGTATTGACTAAGAGTCCAAACTATATTAAAACATGACACGATGATGCTTTGTGAAAAGTTATGAGGTAGAAATTTGCCTTGGGTCATTGTATGCAATGGGTAGAAATTAATTGACAGCCCCATTTTATACAGCCTAAATTTCTCTTCCGCTGATTCACTTTTACACAAAGACAAATTTCTGTCCCCTTATGTTTTACAACAGCATTGAAAATCTGAAAGTTTGTTTTTTGCTTTATTACAGTTTTTTCTATTTCTTAAGATTTAGAAATAAGCTTATGGCTTAACACATGTACATAGGGCAGAAGTTAATGTCCTCCCCTGAGGTGACTTTGGAGGTGGGAGGGTGGCATTTAATTGGGTGGGGACCGTGCCACATTACCGCTTCTGCCCCCGTTAAGTCAGGGGTGGGAAGGCTCTTGGGCGGCCACCCTTCTCCACACCAGTTGAGGCTCTTAAATAGACAATTACTACTTACTGAAGGGCTTCATCCCGCTGCTGTTGATATTCAGTCAGTGGCAGGTGGAGCAGTTGCCACGTGGGAAGCCCAAAAAGTGTTTTCTTGTGAGTTCCCGGAGTGGGGGGAGGAGGGGGTGGTGGAGGTGGTGGGGAGGATCCCTCATTCAAAGGCACTCAGTGTCTGATCAAAGAGTCTGGCATCAGGAAGTGGGTGGGGGTGTGTGGTGCTGAAAGCCAATTCCAAGACCCTCCCAACTATTCCTAGCTAGTGCCTCTCTCCAATCTCCATCCCGCCCTCACTCGCCTGCGGCCTGGGTCCCTGGCTGATCCTGGGCTTCTGGTGGTTGCATTGCCAGAAACTACCACCGCTCCTCCAGCGGCGCTGATTGTACGAGGAGCTGCCAATCTAGTGGGCCGGCAGCTTGTTGTAGGGTTGCCGAGTTGCCTATTTGTAATAGAGTTGATCTGCAGACACTTCTTGAGTGGAAACATTAAGTTTATTTACAATATACTCAGCGGCCAGTGCACGTGTGCTTTCAACTGCAACTCTATCTTCACACTGATCTTCCCTAACAAGTATTATTCTTAAAGGTACATTACACACTAAATAAAACCCTACGTTCCTCCCCCTTTAACTTGGCTATACATATTATATTTATCAGTGCATATTTTTCAAGACAACATAATACTTACACTGGGTAAGGAATTTACAAGTTCAGTCTTTCAGGTGGTTTCCTGGTATGTGGGGAACATCACAGCTCCACAACTTCAGATTCTTTGTGAGGAACCACCTTTTCTGGAGTTGCCTGAACATCAAGTGCTTCGGTGGGCACCTGCAGATCTGTATCCTCAACCCTCACAGGAACATCAGACATATCAGTCCTGGGTTGAGCAGCTTCAACAGGAAATGCAGACCCGCTCATGGACACTGGCGCAACCATATCTTGATGATTTGTCTCTCTCTTCCTTTAATGGTTCACATGTTTATGGATGATCTGGCCTTCCACCTCTACATGGTAAGACAGAAGTCCTGTCACCTCAATTATTTTACCTGGTAACCACTTTGGTCCTTCTCTGAAGCTTTTCACGTATATCGGCTCTCCCACGGTAAACTTCCTCTCACGACTATGCCAGCCATGTCTAGCTTTCTGGCTTCCCTGACTCCTTTCCACCTTCCCCTCTAAATTTGGCATTATTAAGCTCAATCTCGCCCTGAGACAGCGTTTCAACAATAACTCAGCAGGTGTGACACCTGTTGTTGTGTGAGGGGTAGTCCTGTAATGAAAAAGAAAGCGTGCTAGCTTGGTTGCCAAGGATTCACCAGTTAGCTTTCTCATGCCTCCCTTTCAGCCAGTCCATTTGAGGAAGGGTGGTATGGTTTAGTTTTTACATGAGTGATACAGTTGAGGCTGATAAACCACTGAAACTCAGCATTCGTAAATACCGTGCCGTTATCTGAAACAACTACTTCTGGTAGTCCGCGAATGGCAAAACTCTGATGTAGTTTCTCAACTGTAGCAGCTGACGTTGGTGAATTCACCCCTTATACGTTCACCCATTTTGAATGTGCATCGATAATGAGCAGAAATATTGTTTCAAGGAAAGATCCAACATTGTCAATGTATAACCGCACCCAGGGTCTACCTGGCCACTCCCACAGGTGTAATGGAGCTGTCGCTGGTAACTTTTGCAGTTGCTGACATTGCACACAGTGCTTTACTAAACTCTCTATTTCACCATCCCAGGCCACCATAGATAGCTGTGTGCTATGGTCTTCATTCGGGAAATTCCTGGATGGGCACTGTGTAGTTCAACTAAAGATGGCACCCTTCCCATCGGAGGTATGATCACTTGTGCTCCCCACAATAAGGTGCCACCCTGGCTGGTTATTTCATGCCTTCTGTTGAAGTACGGTTTCACTTCAACAGATATGGACTCCTGGGACCAATCATGTACCACTTGTTCTCGTACCTGAGTTAGGACTGGGTCCTGATTTGTCCAGCCTCTGATCTGTCAAGTGAGGAATCTAAGAAATTTAACAGTAAAACAAGTCCCTGTGGAACTGGGACATGCTCATCATTTTCTTATAAAGGGAAATGACTAAGGGCATCAGCGTTTGCGATTTGATTGCCAGGCCTATGTACGAATGTGTATTCATATGCTGCCAGAATTAAGGCCCATTGTTGTGTTCTTTCTGAGGCTATGGGTGGTATAGCCTTTTCCTCACTAAACAAACCTAACAGTGGTTTTTGGTCTGAAATGATTGGGAAATGGCAGCTGTGTACGTAGTGGTGAAATTTCTTGACACCCAAGATAGTGGACAGGCCTTTTTCTATCAGTGAGTATCCCTTTTCCACTGTGGTAAGAGTCCTTGGTACATAACCTATTGGCCATTCCATGCTGTCGTCCATCCGATTAGAGAGCACGGATCCCACTCCATAGAGAGGTACGTCACATGCCAGCACCAATTCTTAAGCTGGTCATAATGCACTAATAGGTTGGACGGGTGCAACAATTGCTTCACCTTTATGAAAGCTTCTTTCAAAATTACTATACAGCTCTGGGGCATGGGACTTCCTTGATCCTAGGGAAGACCCGCCAATGGTCACTTAAATGCTTGATTGGCACCTAAAACAGCAGGTCTACTCTAAAGGAGGCAACATGGGGCTCTTGCTGGCTTTCCAGCTGATGGGCAAGATCCCTGTTGCCTGCATTAAACTCTGCCCGTAGTTTCCATTTTTCAGTAAGATGATTTCACTTTTAATGCTTTTTCAGCTGTAGGCATTAGCTTATGCTGGGCTACACTTCTATAATTTCCCAATAACTCGCTCAAATGGCCATTTGTCATGTAGGAGACTCACTAGTGAAATCTGACTAGCTTTTTCACCTTGACAGACACATCAACTGAACCTGATTTTGTTCTTGATGATCTCCCGATGTGCACTTTTCAAGAGAAGGCACTGGCAGAAGTAAGGACTGGAAACAATGATTCATTTTTCCTTTTCCTGGCATCTGAGGCAAATTGGCATTTTCTAACCGATGTTTCACCTGAGTTGAAAGCAAAATACTGCGGATGCTGGAAATCTGAAACGAAAACAAAAATTGCTGGAAAAACTCAGTAGGTCTGACAGCATCTGTGGGAAGGAAGACATCAGTTCTGATGAAGAGTCATACAGACACAAAACATTAACTCTGTCTTCCTTTCCACAGATGCTGTCAGACCTGCTGAGTTTTTCCAGTAATTTTTGTTTTTGTTTCAGCTGAGTTGGTTAGCTCATCACAGATGATTTTAGTCAATATATCTTAGTACCATACCTTTTAGTACATTTCCCCTTCGGGCCATTGAGGAAGCTGAACATATCCATACAACAATAGTTATTACATTTCTAAAAATAACTCACTGGATGTGATGGGCTTCAGAATGCCCCAAAGGCTGTGAAAAAATGATATAAATGGACATTCTTTCTTTCGTTTCTCCCAATTTCCTGCTTCTCAAATGGGTGCCAAAAAATGATAACTCTCAAGGTGGGAGACAAGCAACTCAGTTGGGAATGCAATAGTGGTTGGAGACTTGATAATTAGAGAGGTGGACACTCTAGTCCAAGAGTTCCAGGCACTGTGTTACCTCATAGGTACTAAGGTAAGAGATATTTTAGAATGACTGAGAAAGATTATGGAAGGGGAGGAAGAACAGCAAGTGGGAGCTAACAATATAGAAAATCATATTTCAGGAGTGGTAACCTCTGGATTACTCCCCTAGCCATGTGCGAGTGTAAGGAAGGTAGGAAGATTTTGGAGCTCAATACATGCATAAAGGAGTAATATGCAATTTTAGATAACCAAATAGCATTTTTCCTTAACTCAGGGATGCTGAAGCATATTCTACGGTGCCCAGAGTCACCCTGATTGAGATCAGCTTATTCAACACATAGCATGGATCAACTTTTCTGTACAACTCAGTACCACCTCATATGAAATATAAGGGTGCTAAATGATTTGTATTTTATCAATATAAAAGCAAAATGCTGCAGATGCTGGAAGAATCCAGCTCTGAAGAAGAGTCACATGGACTCAAAACATTAACTCTGTCTTTCCCTCCACAGATGCTGCTAGACCTGCTGAGTTTTTCCAGCATTTTCTGTCTTTGTGGATTTTATCAAACTGGTTACTTATATGTTTAACATCTTGAACACAACAAAACATACCCATTTCAGGATTGAACCTGTAATGTATAAATGGCAATAACAAGCAACCCGATATAAATATTTTGCTTACATAAAAAGACGCTGTTTCAAAAGTAATTGTGTGAAATTCTTTAACACATTTTATCATGAAAAAGCAGTGTGTAAGTAGTATTACTACATTTTGTTAATATCCAAAATGTCATTTTTAATTTAACCTGTATTTGGCTTTATATCCTTTGGATGGATGCAACTATAACTTGGATTTATATAGCACCTTGCATGTCGTAAAACATGCAAAGGAGCTTCACAGGAGCATTATCAAAAGAAAATGATACTTCCACCACGCCTAAGCACAAGGCAGTTGCTCAGTTGGATGCAGTGTGTTTGGCATCAACTTTGGACTGCCTTGCTGTGTTTTTAGATGCCAAGCAATTTTACGAAACAGTGAACATCATTAAGAATATAAACATTAAATAAACTGCTGCCTCTACAGTTCTCGCCTGACACAACTGCCCCAAGTAACAATTCTCAGCATGATAGATTTACTAATTAAGGTATAATGAATATAATGTATGAATTAATTTGGTATTACCACTTAAGGTACACTTTTCAGGTCATTATTGTTATTATACCATTAATATAAGTTCAAATTGTAAGAGTTATTATGATCTTTTAGGAGTACTTAAAATATACTTTACCTGTTGTATTTAAATGTCATATCAATTTTCTAACAAGGTGTTTATTCCGCTGATTATCCAGCCGTTAAGGGACATATTTTTTCAACATTTAGATTTTACTAATGACAAGCTGGAATTGTTGCCGGACAACAAATACAAGCAGGTGGAAAATTTCAGATTAAACAGTGATCACTTTAAGGGTATTAAAATGCTCCTTTCCGCTGTCCGCACTTTTCAGATGACTTACTAAGTTGAAAAAGCTAGTTACTAAATTAAAAAGTCTGTAAGAAACATCCCCAGTATTTATGTCAAAATAAAAACTTGTTATCTGATGCTTTGATTGAATTGCAATGCATGGAAAACTAAGCAGAGTTCTTTATCATGAAAGTTTATCTTTGCTAAGCCAGATGGTATCCTAATTTATTCCTGATGTAAAAATGTAGACAATGTAGTGATATTAGGGAATCCAAGCTGTTTTTAGGTCTTATGGATACCTCCACATGAGGTATCAATCAGGACAGAGAAGATTAGACAAACACATCATTTTCAAAAAACATTATTGGTTAGTTTGCAAACTACTAAATGGTGCTCTGTATATTTCTTCTCAACAAGCGTGCAAAAGCAACAGAGATATAGCGAATATGATTTGTACTTCCCTTAATGTCCCTTATTTCACACTAACAATTATTTTTGAAATCATCTGCATTGCAGATAAATATTTGTTAAAACAAAGACCATGATGGGCACTATTGAAAAACAACTGTATATTTACTTTTTGGAATGCTCTATTCAGCATTATCATTGTGCATTATCACTGTACAGTACAAATTTATTTTTTAAGAAAATACAATTTTATTGCAGACTAGAAAACACAGTTAAAAGAGGAGATAGTATTAGCAGATTAAGAGCACTGCTCCAATGTGAGCCTTAGTGGCACTTACACACTATCCCATGGAGCCATAGGATGTGTAGCTTAATGCTTCATGCACCAGGTCTTTTTGTGAGACAGCAGTGGGATGATTTCTCTGAAGAAAGGAAGAAAAATCAGAGAATGATAAAAGCCACATCTTGTGTATCAACTGGTGTAGAGTGATACCAATGAAGATCCAGTCAAAAAGGGTAACCACCTGCCCTCGTCACAGAGCATGACTCCTCTCATGGGAAACCTTAGATGGGGAAAAATATAATTGAACTGCATCTGTAAAAATATTACTAGTTCTTTCATGCTGCATTAGAAGTGTTTGTTTAAAATTAAAGCTTCAAAAAAGGGGAATTCAACTTTATGTTAGGAGCAAAAGTGACACTTTTAAAATTGATAGCATAACATTTTAAAGCTTTTTAACTCTTTAATGCTCCCAAGCACTTGCAGACATGACTTGCAAACTTTAGCTGAATTTGAGGAGAAGAGTTAATGTGGATCTTTTGCCTGGCTGCTCAGTACAAAAAAGTGAACCTTTGTGTACTCCGACTGTTTAGAAACCTATTACTGTATTCGTCTTTTCAACATTTGAGAGGTGGAAGTAGTAGTTGAGCTTTTAGTTTTAATTATAAGGAATTCCAGATGTAGAAGAGTATATAAATTAAAAACAGAAATACTCATATGTCTTTTCAAAGTAAGCCAACTTAGAGCCATCTGCTTTTCATTTACTAATGTTATTAAAGCCATTAGTAAGAAATTCATAGCCTAAGCCTGTTCCAATAATTGACACCATTAAATATGACTAAACAGATTTAGAGTGTGCGGGAAAGTGAATTTGTTTGAGAGAATAGCTGTAATAATCCATTTATATACTCACTAGACAAATACATTGAATGTTCAAGCTTAACAATACAGTTAAAAGGCTAAAAATCTCAAGAACTACTTTTATTTCAATGAACTAAACAAAGCTCATATCACATATTGGGTTTTGAACTCATTTGTAATTCTTGCTTTGGACCCAACCCAAGATAGATTGTAGTTACTTTATTTTCTTGGAACGGTTTCAATACTCACTCTTAATTTAGCTGTGTTTTGTGTAACGTTAGAATTTTAATGGTTTTCCTAAAAATGGTTCCAGACTTTTGCTGAGCACGAAAGTCATTATATTATTCTGCCTAAATAATGCAGATAACAAAGTAAGTATTAATGAGCTGTAAAGTTTGGATTGATTGAGTGAAGCCACGGCTAGTTATAATCTATAAAAGTGGAGTAACGTCTTCCTTAATGTAAACTGAGCTTCTTTCAGAAGCATAAATTTCAGGCGTCTACCCTCTGGAGTGTGATTGAAAAGGTGAGAAGTTAATTTGGCAGCTTCACTTCTCTGGGTTCTTAATGCTTTTCCTCTCACAGCTTTGGCATAATACTGTGATTTCTTTACTCTGTGCTTGCCCTCATACAAGACAAGAGCGTGACCCGAAACGAAGCCTCTCTCCCCAGGGCACATCCTGAACTGTAACAGCTTGGCTCAAGTGTTTCTTATGAACAGCCGTCCTGAACACTTGATCTAAATCATGCCATTTCCTTCACAGTATGGCATAGTTAACAAGTTAGTACATCAGCACACTTGCAGATGGCAGTTCAAAAGGTGCACGTATCCCAGCAAGATAAAGGGCAATGAGTTCCATGGCCACTCATTACTAGAATTCAGCTGGGGGCTTAGAGGGGGCGCTGGGGAGGAAAAGGGCACGCAAACTTTGAAATGCATGTCCTTGCAAATAAAATGAATTTCAAGAGCTCTGTTATTGAAGTAAAATGCTAACAGCTTGCAGAGTAAGGTCTGGTTCAGAGAGCTGGATGCCTTGTCATCTTAAGTAAAAAGAGCAAAATTGGTGACAATGCACAGCACCCACTCTGCTTAATTTATCTGAAAGCATTGGCAAATAGAATGCAATTTCCTGAGCAGAGGCCATAAGATCAAAAGAGGTTAGAGAAGCTATCAGCAAATGTAACAATCACTAGGCCTGCATGCCAGTAGTTAAGGGCATAGATTTCTTGAGTGTGTGTATGCAATACACACTTACACAAATTGCGCTTTATCTGATCAAGCCCAGTGAGAATCCATGACACATGCATACTTGCCAGGACTCAGACACTTCAAATTAGAACCAGGTTCCTTGAAAGATATTTTGTTGGCCTTTATGCTACTTAAATTTCCATGTCCAGACTTGATCCTCAGCTCTGCAGGAGTATATATACACACACATATAATATATATATACATATAAAACATATATAATATATGTAAGTGGGGGCCTGCACTCCTGGCGCATTTTATATAATATAAAGTTGTTCTCGCTTACAAGAAGGGAAATGAATAAAATAATTTATTTGTAAAATTAAAAACTATCTAGACCTCTGTTTTCCAAAGGCTGAAAGGGCAGCCACCTGTATTCTAGTATTAAATCTTGCCTTCGGGCGTAGTTTAGATTGTTCAGTAATAAGAAGACTGTTGCAAACTGTCTCAGGTATCAGGGTAGATAATTATACACATATATAGTTGGGAAAAGCAGAGGTCTCATTGGTGAACACCAAGATGACATATATCTCAGGAGACTAAACAAGTCTCCCCAGTACAAGGCTTTGTAAATGTATCTCTTTGGGAACCATCCTGACTGTGTGTTACCACGTTTTTTCAGTGTTTTAATGTTAAAAGTAAGCTCCTCTTACAGTTCGTTTCAGAGACATATGACTTCAATTGGCTGTTAGCTCTGCCTTTTGTCATATATCTGTTCAGTTCTGCGCAAGCATACAAGGTATTAGCTAGACCAAAGAGATTACCAAAAGCTGAGTTAATTAAGCTGATCTATTTGTGCATATTGTTCATTTGCATTGGATCTTGAAACTCATTCTTTATGTGTATGTAAACCTGCAGCCTAGCACAGAGAAGATTTTTAATGATTAACAATATATCAAGGATAAAATTACATAGGCAAAACCATTTGATTTGATTCAGTAACAAATACCTATCTTTTAAAACAAACTCTGACCTATGGATAATTGAAAAATATAATTAGTGTGGTTTTACTGTCAGGATGAATTGGGGATAATTTATGTAAGGTTGGGTTGAGTATTAGTTAACAGACAGAAAACAGAGGGTATGAAAACAGGTCATTTTCAGGTTGCAGGTTGTAACTAGTGGTGTACCGCAAGGATCAACGCTTGGGTCTCAGCTTTAGACAAACTATCGATGACATTGATGAGGGGACTAAGTGTAACGCGACCATGACTGCTGGCAATAGGTGGGAAAATTTGCTGTGAAGAGGACGCAAGGAGACTGCAGAAGAATTTAGCCACACCAAGTAATCGTGCAAGAACATGACAAATGGAATACAATGTGGAGAAGTGTGAGGTTATCCAGTTTGGTAGGAAAAATAGAAAAGCAGAATTTTTTTTAATAGTGTGAGACTGGAAAAATGTGGGTATTCAAAAGGACCTGGATATCCTTATACATGAATCAATGAAAATTAACATGCAGGTGAAGCAAGAAAGTAGGAAAGCAAACAGTATGTTAGCGTTTATTATAAAGGGATTACAGTATAGAATAATGTTACTGCAATTACAGAGGAGTGCACCTGGAGTAAAGGTCAACTTTTGTTCCTCTGACCTAAGGAACTATATACTGAACTTAGAGGAAGTGTAATGTAGCTTTACTAGGCTGATTCCTGTCCAATCAGGAGAGACTGAGTAGGCTAGGCCTATAATTCTCTGGAGATTAGAAGAATGGGAGGTGGTCTCATTGAAACATATATAATTCTTAAGGGTTTTATCAAGGTAGATTCTGGGAGCATGTTTTCCCTGGCAGGCGAGCCTTGAACTCAGGGTCACGGTCAGAAAAAGGAGCTGGCCATTTAGGACTGAGATCAGAAAAAAATCTTTACTCAAAGGGTTATAAATCTTTGAAATTCTCCATCGCAGAGAGCTGCGAATGCTCAGACATTGAGTATATTCGAGGAAGAGATCGATTGATTTTTGGATACTAAGGGAATTAAGGAATATAGTGCAGGAAGTGGAGTTGAGGTAGCAGGTCAACCATAATCTTACTGAATAACAGAGCAAGCTCAAAGGGCTGAATGACTTCCTCCTGCTTCTATCCCTTTTGTTCTTATGAACCCCAAATTTTTCTTGCATTTCTTCCTTTGGTGTGCCTAAATGAAAAATGCTGCATAATACTTTGAAATACTGGATGTTGTGATCCCCACTCTTCTTTCTCTTTATGTTCCCAGCAAATTTGATTGAAAACATATACACAGGCATTCCTTTAATATTTCAATACCATCAATATTCCTATGTTTAAACACTCCTTCTAGCTTCCAAACATTCAACCAACTGGATATTTTCAGATTTGTGCACTTGTGGGCATATCTACAAAGACAGATGCTTCCCCTAATTAAACCTATTTATTTCTGGGAGCACAGAAGGATGTGGGAAAATCAGTCCCCTCTATATCAGTGGTTAACTCATATATCTTCCATTCACTCTCTAAAAATCTCAGTTCAGCAAATGATGGTTATCCTTGCTTTTAAATTATTGGGCACTCCAGATACTGAGATTATTTCCATTGGAGCAGAGAATGTTTTAACATTGTGAAAGGTTTTGATAGAACAAATGTGCAAAGTGGTTCTGGAGTCAGTGATGAAGAGTCATTAACTTAGGAGTTTTCTTAAGGGAATAAGTAGAGATGAGAAATTTCCTTATGCTGAAGGATACCATTGACCAGAAACTTAACTGGATCAGCCATATAAAAACACCGTGGCTAGAAGAACAAGTCAGAGGGCAGGATTTCCCGTTCAGTGAGTGGTCGGCGGGGGCTCAGCTGAACCAGCTGTGCGCCTGCCGACCTGTCAATGGCTTATTGAGGCCATTGACAAACTTATTAATATCATTAATGGACCTGCCCGTCCAACCTTCAGGCTGGTGGGCAGGCTGGGAACCCTGGCGGGCTTCAGAGAAAGCATGAAATCTCATCCACGGGTGGGATGAGGTTTCATGTAAGTTTTTAAAAATGTAATAAAAATTTAATTAAAAGTGATGGACATGTCCCAGCTCATGTGACAGTGTCACATGAGGGGACATGTCAGGGAAATTTTATTTTTCTATTTTTAGCATTTTTACATTTGGAGCTGATCTCCCTGAGGCAGCACTTAGCCTCAAAGAGATGAGTGCGCTATTTCGCTTGCATGTTCGAAAGAGCGCACTTTCAGCTCAGGGAATTCCTCCCACCGCCCGCTCAGGGAGTGCATAGCATTTCCTGGCAGATGTCACATTGGGCGGGCCTTAATTGGCCCACCCATGTAAAATGGCAGTGCGCCCCCAATCGGAAGCACTCCTCCACGCGCCCGCTCCTGAACTTTCCCCCCTGATGGGGAGAAAGTTCTGCCCAGAGGCTCGGAATTCTGTGGTGAGTTGCTCACCTCCTGACTCCGCAAAGCCTGTTCAACATCTACAAGGTACAAGTTAGGACTATGATGGAAAACTCTCTGCAACAGCACCTTCTAAATCCATTATCTCTACCACCTAGAAGGTCAAGGGCAGCAGATGCATGGGAACACCACCACCTGCATACTCCCCTCAAAATAAATTGCACACCACCTTGTCTTGGAACTTATATCACCGCTCCTTCACTGTCACTGCGTCAAAAATCTGGAACTCTCTCCCTAACAGCGTTGTGGGTGTATCTACACCACATCGACTGCAGCAGTTCAAGGTGTGGCTCACCACCATTTTCTGAAGAACATTAGGGATGGGCACCGGCCTTTCTAGTGATGCCCACATCCCATGAAAGAATGACGAAAAGGATAGTTGGAGAGCGGAATGCTTTGCCACAGGGAATGGTCAAATATAGAAGCTATTGCATCTTTTGAGGAAAATTTGGATAAATATTTGAAGCAGAGGAAGATACCAGTACATGGGGAAAGTGTGGGCTAGTAAGATTAATTTTGGATAATCTGGCAAAGACCTGGCGCAGTTCTAAGTGGACCAAATAGCCTCCTTCTGTAATGTAAACATCTTTGATTCTATGGTTACAGGGCTCACATGATCCATGCTGGCATTTTCTTTAACCTTTTTACAACATGTTGGGGCACAACTAAATCAGCTCTTGTGTTTTGGTCATAAACACAAAGGTGGGACTTATGTGTTAGGAACATTTGCTGTGCTAGTTCTTTCATGATCTTGTTGAAGAGTGTATCTTGGCAATATCTCTTTAATGGAGCATGACATGAGCAGGCAATCTTTATTAAATCCATTCTCCCAATGAAAAATGCTGCATCATACTTGGACATTATATAAAACATACCAGACCACTCTTCTTTCACTTCAAAATTCAATTGCCAAGCAAATTTAATTTAAAACATTTTAAAAATTATTATTTCAATACCATCAATACTTCTATGTTTAGATGCTCCTTCTAGACCGAGCTTAACCACTAAATGGTTGCATCATACAGATGAAAATGTCCTGGGCTTGACAGTTGAATTGTGTGGCAAAATTAAAGTCTGCTTGTGCATAGCGATGCTGGTCGTCTCCCTAAATGATCTGATTTTCTTTTGTTTCAGAACGTACCCAATCTTTAATTATATGATAATATAACTCAGAAGTTTAACAATATGACCATGCCCCGCCCAACCCCCACCTTGCGACCTGAAATGGGTAGCAGGTCCTTCACACATGCTCCGATTTTCCTGAAAACACACTGATACACCTGAGGTGTCAAATTGCTTCCAGCCTGTTTTTAGGCCTGAATTTATTGTCATATAGTGTGCTCCAACCTGGAGGCCCAAGGCCTGATAATATTATTTGAGTGAGTTGCTGGTAGCTACCACAGGCAACTCATTTATTTGATAGAGATAAACTCCACACCTCCACATGCAGTGGCACAAAGATTTGTCATGAGAGGAGGAGTGGAGGGAGAACAACATTGTTGGGCTGGTGGGAGGGTGAGCGTGGAGGTGGCAGTCAGGATGCTGTGGAGTTGCAGGAACAATCCTGATAACACTTCTTGATAACACTGGCTCCACAGAGACTTTTTTAAATGGACTTCATGGTGATGGCCACTGCTTAGTCTGCCTGCTCTGCTCCATGTTGTCCAATTTGGACTGGGAGCATTTGGGCCTTCATTAGCTTATTTAAGAACCTAACACCTGTTTTTGTTGGCTACCAGGAGTTGAAAAGTTGTGTGGCCAAATTTCAGATCAGATATAAAATGTGTGCACAGATGTCCAATTTCTGCCCATGGATACATAAACAGACTAAATATAATATCATCTGACAGCCCACTGTACCATATAATCCAAAGCAAATGAACTGTTTCTTTTGAATCTTGCTGTAATAGAAAGGCTGCAACATTTGCCTACATAACAATAATCACCATATCAAAGAAAGGTTTTGTGCAATATGTTTTATAATGTTTCAAACTGGTAAGATGCTATATAAATTCAAGATTATTATTATTCTCTGCTGTCCACTACAGTGATTTGGGTGCCATTTTTCTTTCAGATCAGTAATCAACAGCTTTGTAAACAACAGCTTTAGCTTTAGCTTTGACTGTATCCATCATAAAAGAGATAAGTGGTCATGTTTTCTTTTTTGCACCCTCTGAGAAAGTTATAAAGTTAGTTCAGCAGTTCACCAGTTGTGAATCAAGAAGCCAGCTTTTCAATAAACCTGTGATTCTGTACCTTTTGGGCTTCAGAAATAATGAAAAGTGCTGCTCTGATGTTGTGGAGGGGATTGAGAGAATCATGCCCATTGCTGGACTACGTGGTTAAAAGCATTAACGGTGAATCAAATTCCTCTGAACACAAGTTGAAATGATTGTTCTGAATGAACAACTTGTCATTCACTATAGTTTTCCTGAGTTTTAACAGTAGGGAAATTAAGATGGATCTATGTGACAATCTGACTTTGGGGATGGGCAGGAAGCTTGCTTTCTATTGCAATGAAGACCATCTAATAAGGGAGGTTGAGCCAGAGCTGCAGGCAGTTCCTAGATAGGATAACTGATTTAGGATTGAACTTTTGCAAATGTTTAACATTCTTGTGACTGAATCTTAGTTTAGCTGGTTGAGTTACTATTCTTGGGTGGACTTTGAATTTCAAAAGCTCTTTCAACAAATATGGTACTCAAGAACATGGCGCTGTGGGTGTACCTACATCACATGGACTGCAGTGCTTCAAGAAGATGGCTCATCAACACCTTCTCAAAGACAATTAGGAATAGACAGTAAATGCTGGCTTGCCTGTGACACTTGCATCCCATGAACGATCAAAAAAATCCACATAGCTGTAACATATGACACTGTTCTCAAGAGAAAGGAAGAAGTTGCATTTATGTTACATCTTTCAAATCTTTAGGATGCTCCAAAGTGCTTCTCTATAAAGTATTTTGAAGGGTAGTCACTACTGTATGTGGGAAAACACGCTGATCAGTTTACTCACAGGAGTCATACTGGGGTTAGATTAGTTATTAAAAGTAGACTTAACCATGTTCCATCAATTTTTCTGAAGTCTTGTTTGAGAATCATAGCTTAGAGGTAATAACACACTGTAATCCTGGCAAGGATGGGAGAGTTTATGTTTGAAATTTTAAATCTGGCTTTTCTTATCTGTTGAAGTATTTCAGTTTTTAAATAACACTACAACACATCTTTTAGTTAGCCTGTTGAACGTTTAATTGGTAAATTTAGATTTCCAGATCTAATCCAATGGGCAGATTTTCATTTTGGCAGTTTAGGTTATCAGGAACTACACAAAATAGAATGATACAAGAAGAGTGAAATGATTTATATGCAATACATTGAGAAGCCATCACCAGGCCTGTGTGCAAGATGATCAAATACATCAGGACCTTGGGAGGAATAAAAATAGGACATGATAACTATTTGGATTAATCAGGAAAATGCTAAGAATTTGCTAATAGGATTACGTATGCTTGAATTTGGCCATATTCGAAATGAATACTGATATATTTGCAAAGAGTAAATGGAAAAATGATTACACCTATACTGAACAGTATCGTGCAGAAATGGTTGACTAAATGCCGCTCTCAGGCTTATGGCTTGGGTTGTTTCATTATTTATAGAACAGTGCTGATCATAAGAAACAGGAGCAGGAGTAGGCCATGTGGCCCATTCAGCCTGCTCCGCCATTCAATAAGGTTATAGCTGATCTGATTGTGGCCTTAACAGAACTTTCTTGCCTTTCCCAAAACCCATTGACTCTCTTGTCATTCAAAAATCTGCATAACTCAGCTTTAAATCTAATCAATTACCAAACCTCCACTGCTCTCTGTGGAAGAGAATTCCAAAGAGTAACGACCCTTTGAGAGAAGAAATTCCTCCTCATCTTTGTCTTAATAATTTTTGTCTTAAATGGGAGACCCCTTATCTTTAAACTGTTCCCCCTAGTTCTAGATTCCCTCACAAGGGGAAACATCCTCTCAGCATCTACCCTCTCAAGACCATCAGAATCTTACATGTGTCAATAAGTTCACCTCCCATTGCATTGCAGCTGCTTCACTGACTTGTTTGTATTTTGATAAGACCTTGGGTGCTTTCTGGTTTGTGTCTTTCAAGGGCAATTACAATCTGTGTAACATAAAAAGGTTAACTTAGCCTTTAGAAGCTTATTAAATAATTAAAGATGCTTTGTTTGTATTTAATCTTTGTAACCAGCAGGCTCACATACATACACATGTTTGCAAGTGCACAAAATTGTGGGTATGGGTAACTCCCAGCTTTTGCTTGCGTTCCCCATACTTAGTTTTCCCAAAGCTTAATCTCTTTACTATTGAAGATAAGCAAGAAGATCAAAATGTTACTTCAGGCCAGCATTCACAAAACAACTGGGTTGAACTCACACCAGTATAAAGTGCACTACATTGCAGTGGGATTTCTTCACTTTTATGACTGCGGCTTATGAGAGGAGCTGTAATATGTGCACCTCGTATGGCTCAAGGAGTAATTGTATCATCTGGGATGACACTGAGTAGGCAGACAGACCAGTAAAGGTCCTTGAGGATAAATTTTGTGAGGTTCTGCTCCCAGCTCAATAGCAGAGTGCATTAGAGAATGGATGCAGAGTTCAGGGCTCCTAATTTGTAGTGGCGATTAATTTAGGTCATCAGAAAGTTGGGAGCGGCAGCTCCACCTTGGTTGCCTTGACCTCTGTGCATAATTCCCCAATCCATTAAGTAAGGATTCAGTATTTGAATATCAGATATAGGCAGGATTGAGCTCTGTAGTAGTGCCAGGATGGAGGAGTAGCCTGTCAGCTCTTGCCACCATTGCTTAAATGAAGATTGGTTGTTCCTGCCCAGCATGGAACACATTCCAACAGAAGCCATCGTCACTTTCAGGACAGGAGTAGAGAATATTGAAGAAGAAAAGTTTTACTGTAGAACTGGATTTAAATTGGATTCACCATTGAACTATTCTTGTAATAGAAAAAGGGCATTTTGGATAACTGTGGCAAACTTACTTACAAAATGGATATGGATATCTGAGTACTGTGAGAAAAGAGGGGAGTACAGTTTTTTTTCTGTCCACAAGCTCATGAAAAACAACCGATTGTTATTAGTTAAGTTTTTATGGTCTCCTGAATGTAGTTTTTTTTTGCAATATTTTCACTTTCAAAGTAACAGCACAGCAGGTGTATTCTTCCTTTTGTTGAAGGGATTGAGAGTCCATGAATGCACAATTATGATTGAATTAGGATATGATTCAGTCTTGGGTACATTGCACATTCAAGATAAGTCCAATTTTTATTTCAACAACATGTGGATTTGTTTTTTTTTAGATGAAACTTCTTCAGCGTTGATTTACTTGTGCTAAAGGCAACCCATGAGTCAAAGAATTAATGTAAGGCAGCTTTGTATTTGTCTTTCAAAAAGCCCTGGATTGTTGTATGTGTACTATGGAGATGGGCAATATAAAATTAATTGCAGGAAATCACAGTATTCCAGACAGACATAAATGTTATTGACTGTAAAGTTAAAAGGACAGTACTCATTTCAGTTAGCCTATCTGTGATCCATCTATAAAAACAAAATCGGCATGACGTCCTTGGTCACATGCATTTCTTTCATATAAAATTCCTTATATTTTCAACTAGATTGAAAAGGTATTCTGTGTAGTAAAACACTGCTTTAATAATGGGCATCTGTATTTGATGGCTAACCTACAACATTTAGACAAATACATTTTTGAACAGTCTGTGGAAGGATTTATAGATTCTTTTGAACTGTCGTACTTGCAAATATGTTAAACCATGGTTTGGATTCCTGCATTTTCCATTATTGCAACTTGTTTACGTTTCTATCATTATTAATGAAAGTATAGGCTTATCTTTAGAAACCTAATAAAATGGTCACCTAAGATAACAATAAAAAACTAATTCTATCGCAAAAGTTGGCAAATAAAGTTTGAATGTTTATTGCTATGTTTAAAATCTTTAAAATCGATGCTTAAGTATGCCAAAAAAAGACTGAACTAGAAAGGGCTTCGGTCTATAATTCCCCAACAGTCCTGGCCTATAGTTCTTGAAAGCTAGCTCAGTGGTTCTTTTTTTTCCATGTCCATCATCAGCTTGTAATTATTGCTATTCTTTGCCTGTGCCAGATGGGCTCTTTAGGAGCAGGCCTTGCAGCCTGTCTGAGAGAGCTGTAATATTACACTATACTGAGATCCTTCTGGTCCTAGTCAAAGGAACAGCCCAATTTGCAGTTCTGGTAGACAGGCCTCTCAGTTTCAGACTGCTTTCCCTCTTGAATGGTTCTATCAGACTGGGATAATGATACTGTTTCCTAGGACAGGAGGGAGATCTCCATCTCATTCTATTCACTTCACTAAAGAAAGAAGGAAGGGAAAGGAAAACCCAGGGGGATGATGCCTGCAATTGATAGCTTAACATTTTTCTGCAAAGCTTTTATTGATCTCCTACACTCTGATGATGACCAGCTTTTGGCAGGTCTTCTGAGAGGCACATCTATCATTCCTTCAGCTGGTTAATAGTGCAGATATTATGTAAAAGGTTGAGGTCAAGAAGGTGTTTAAAGCTAAGCTTGACTGTGGACCTGCAAGTTGAAATAACCCAGGGTTCAACTTGTTACAGGCTTTGGGTGTTAGGTATCCCAGAAGGCTAAGCTGGTACTATCAGCAGTTAATGAGGCAAGACGGGCAACAGAGAGCCACTTTTAACTTACAAAAGCTTTTAGATGTCTCTGTTTACTTTGATCCATTTCAGCTTGCTTGAGTTCTGACAGTACGCCTTTTCGTTTTCCTTTTTCAGATAAACTGGCTATTTTGCTCAGACAATGGTACCATTTTCTGACCTGAAACTTAACCAGGTTGAAGATCCCTCATCGGATTCTACCATACTGAGAAGAAAATGTTCCACCATATCTGGGAGCCCTGAAACTTGGTAATCCTAAGGTAGCATAGGATAGGGTTTGCGCAGGCACCTGAAAATACAGAAGATCAATAGCGAATGAGAAAGTCCATGGGACTAGAAACTGGACTCCACTTTCCCAGTTTTGGGTCAAAATGAAGTCAAAAATTATCAATTGCATGGGGCTGTGTTTCGCTGCCTGAAAGACACTTGGAATATGTCCAGGGCCGTTTTGGTTTTGGATTTAGGTGTCTCAGCAAGCCATCTTAAATGGGCATTTGACCCTTTGCACATGCTAGTATTTGGCTTTGTTTTATTCTTTCATGGGATGTGGGCCTTGCTGGCAAGACCAGCAGTTATTGCCCATCAATAATTGCCCTTGAAAACTGAGCAGCTTGCTGGGCCATTTCAGAAGGCAGTTAAAAGTCAACCAGTTTATTGTGGATCAGTCACATGTATGCCAGGCCAGATAAGGATGGCTGATTTCCTTCCCTAAGGGGTAATAGTGAACCACATGGGTTTGTATGACAATAAATGATACTTTCATGGTTGCCATTACAGAGACTAGCTTTCTGTTACAGATTTTTAATTAACCTAATTGAATTTAAATTCCACCAACTGCCATGGGAGGATTTGAACGCACGCATGTGCTTGTGCTTGTGCAATCATGTGATCAGTGTTTGCAGTTCATTCTGCACCTAAAAACCGATCCAAGCAAATTTTTATTCTGGGAATTTTGTTGAGTTAACTGCAGGGAGATTATTGGTTATTAGCATCTGCTGTAACAATGCATGTCACTTAAGTTTACATTGTTTTCAATTTTGTGTGTAGAGACTCAGAGATTCACTGAATTCATCCTGAGGAAAATATATACAGTTTTGAAGCTCAGAAGGGAACACTACAATTCCCTATGTATCACTGACAGTGTTAAAGATTTAAACATTGATACAATAACACAAAATTCAAAGGATGCAAAATGGAATGATAAAAACAAGTACAAACTAGGTATTTTGAATATATTAAAATTTAAATTGGAATACAAGTTCCTTTTTTTAAGGGTTAGGACATATGGAGCATGTAATCAACAGCCAGCAAGTCCCACGCTGCTGTTTTTTGCTTTTTTCATCAGGGCAGGTGCTGTTTGAATACCTTGAATTCCAACAATGTTGATCATTTTCATCATTAATTCTGAAAAAGGTTGAGTAAATTATCCCAAATGTGAAATAATCCAAAAACTGAGTTTTAGGATTGAATGACTGGTGTTCACTGAATGAAAAGAGCAATTCCTGCCTTTCCCTGGGTTGCAGTCCCTTGGGGATGAAACTGGAATTGAAAGCTTCGGAAGGGACTCATGGTGCTAATGGATTAACACGGACTTTGGCATGCTAATGGAAATTGTTTCATGTAATGAGCTTTTAATTAGGTCTACTTGGTGCTTGACCCTCTTGTAATAGGGGCCACTCCCGAGATGACAACATTCTGGCACACAGGTGTGAATAAACCGAGTTCTCAAACAGGCATGACATTCCAAACATTCTTAAGTCATGCCTTTTCTTGATGGCTATTTCTTTGCAGCTCATGCACACCTTTGCACTAAACCTTTACAAATGATAGCATTTTGGCATTTTAATGGGGGGATTCAAATAAAAGTTCTTAGGCTCTTGTAATTGTCTACTTCAATATGCAATTGTCACTCTTTCTGAAGGGCTTAGATTTATGCACATGAAGGCGAGGTCTGCCTCCATTGCCTCTACTGGGCAAAGAGCACCTTTCACTTTATCCATTTAATATTGGTGTTCCTAACTCACTGGTCAGATTTGCCCTGGTTAACTGGAAGGCAAAAACAACTGCTCTGACAGTGCTCCTTAACTCTGACCTCGAAATAAAGTGCTCAAGAGGATCAGTGTGACTACTGCATTTCCTGCACCAGGCATTCTGATGGGCTACCCAAAATGAGATTTCTACTAAGTGCCAGCGATGAATTCTGGCCAATTTGAGGTACTTACATCCAGCAGGAAATGACTTGAGACTCTTTTCATGTCAAAGGTGGCAGAGAGAATACCCTTTTGATCTGTCAATTTGGGCAGGAATTAAGCCAAGGACTTGGAGGATGTCAGCAATGACATTGGCACAACAACAGTTTGCATTTAGGTAACACCTTTTAATGTAGAAAAACATTTTACA
The DNA here is from genome assembly GCF_017639515.1 of Carcharodon carcharias. Taxonomy (NCBI): domain Eukaryota; kingdom Metazoa; phylum Chordata; class Chondrichthyes; order Lamniformes; family Lamnidae; genus Carcharodon; species Carcharodon carcharias. Next base: position 63,723,984 of record NC_054486.1, read on the forward strand.
GAGACATAAGAAACATGGATGCTGAGCCAATAGGAGAAATGTTAAGTAGGGTACGACCAAAAGCTTAGTCATAGAGATCTACTTCGCAGAGCATGCTAAAGAAAGTGAGATAGATGGACAGTTGGAGGGATTTAGTGAGGATTTAGCATGGAGCCCAGGCAGATGAATACATAGCTGCCAGTGCTGATGTGAAGAGAGGAAAGAGATGCACAACATCAGAGTCAGAGAAATAGAGACGGGATTTACCTCAGAAGCGCTGGAAAGTCAGCTGGCCCTGGAATTCATGATACTAACTTCGCGTGGTTTAGGCAATTAGTTGTGGCCAGTGATGGCCACTGCTGGGACTGCAATCACCCCCGCGAACAAGCCAGTGATGGAGGCCAGAAAAGCAAATACATGGGGCAGGCTTGCTGGGGCCAAATAGAGAGGCCCCGGTGAAGGGTTGGGGTGGGGGGGTGGGGGCAATGATCGGGGCCAGGAGATGTAATCAAGTGGGGACGACCATTTCCAATGGGGCATAGGGCCTTACTTGTGGCACAGTGTGCCCAAACAGGAGGGACCTGGTTCAGCAATCAGGCTGCAAGTGTATAACCGTGGTCTTGGCACATGGCGTGGGTACTCCCCACTGCTGGTAAAATACTATTAATTGGCCACTTTTAGGCCTCAATTGGCCCAAGGGCCTGTGGCCCATCTGACATATACCCAACAGCTGGCAAAATACTAACGGAGGCAGGTAGGCAGTGGGCAGGGCGTCCCCCACCATTCCACACAATTTTATGCTCCACCATCCCACTCCCAGGGCTGGGAGTGGTGCAAAATTCTGGTGAAGAATTAGTTGGGGGTTTGTAAAGTTCAAGGAAGTTACAGACATAGGGAGGGGTAAAATTATGGAGGGATTTAATCACAAGGGTAAAAATTTAAATTTAAGATGTTGGGACATTCAGTGTAGGTCAGTGAGGGCAGGGATGGTGGGTGAATGTGACTTTGTGCAGGATACAATAGAGTTTTGAATGAGCTGAAGTTTATAGAGCCACAAGAATACTTCAGTAAATTAGTCTGGAGGTGATAAAGGCATGAAGAGTGGATTTGGTGCCAGGTGCGTGGAAATAGGATGAAGATGGTGATATTATAGAAATTGGGATAGGTGGCCATTATAATGCATGAGGATGTAGGATTGGAAGCTCAGCTATGGGTCAAATATGATGCTGACATAGTGATTATGCTGGTACAACCTGAGATGGCAATCTGAGTTGGGTTTGGGGTCAGTTTAAAGATTATGAAGTTTATCAGGGATGCAAACGTTGTGGGGAAGACAATGGTTTTGGTGCTTCCAGTGTTTAGTTGGAGGATATTATGGCTGGATCAAAACTAAGGACAGAATCATCCCAGATTTGTACTAACTTTGATAGTGGGCGTGAAAAACGTTGTTTTATGCATCGGCTGCAATGCCGAATTTTTGCAGCATATCGTCTCCTCCCCGGCATGTGCTGCCACATTAATAATGCATTCACGGGAAATACCCCAGCTCGGGCGGGCTCGGATTTGCCAGCCACGCTGTGACCTCAGCGCTTCCTCGCTCTGGGCTCCATGTATAAAGTGCACCTGAGCGCAGCCTACTTCATGTCTACAGGCCAGGACTGCTCCAGGAGACAGATGGCCCCAAAAGCAAAGAAGATGGCAGTCCCCAAATTTAATGACACCTCGCTGGAAAGCGTGCTGGATGCAGTGGAAGGCCACTGGGATGTGCTCGATCCTCGCTCTGGCAGCAGGAGTTCCACCAGAATCACCAATCCAGCCTGGGAAATGGTGGCAGCTGTGATCAGCACCACCTGAGCATAGAGCAGGTCAGCCATCCAGTGCAGGAAGAGGATGAATTGTCTCATCCGTTCTGCCAGGGTAACTCACTCTTCTCATCACTCTCAGCTCACACACACCCAAACCCATCACACATCCACAGGGATCTCACACCTCAAGGGACAACACCACTAACTCTCACACACACCCTCACATCTCCATCAGGCTCATATCCTCTGGAGCTCACATCCTCATCTTGTCCATGTCTCTGTTCACCACACAAACATTCCACGCAGTGCTGTGTGTCCTGCTCCCACTCTCTCCATCTGTTTTCATGCAGGAGAAGCTGTCTCACAACAGCAAGGAGAGGTCCCAGACCAGGGGTGGAGCGGCCCACATTAGGTCCCTCACTCATTTTCAGGAATGCTCCATCATGTTGACTGGTGAGGATCTGGACCATGCCCGAAGCGATGGTGAGGTCAGCGGCGCAAACCCATGTAAGGATCCCACACCAGAGCATCCCTCTCTCAACGCAACTGTGAGTGCTCTCTCTCCTGTTTTTGATTCTGCTGCCAAGCACCAATTATTTCTACTTTGGTTCACAGGGAGCTCTGCCAAGCAACCGACACCCTCAGCCAGACAGTCCCTCAGCTCCATTCACATCCTCACCTCCAGCGAAGAGGACTCCACCTCCATTGAAGAGCTGGAAATAAGCAGCCTGGAAGACCTATCACAGAGCAGAGACGCACACCTCCGTGGGACCTGGATCTAGAGCAGGCTCATGTTCACAATCTGGTGGTCACCGCAGGGACATATGTCCTAAACAGGAGGAGGCAGGTTCAGCTGTGCTCCCTGGCACTCAGAGGACTGCTGGGGAAGAGGCATCTATGAGGTCTGAGTCAGATGATCAGCTTCTGTATTTGGCCTTCCAACTCGTCGTGAAGAGCCAGCAGAAGGCGAGGGAACATCACGCAGAGGCGTTGGAAGCCCTCAACAGAGTGGCGTGTGAGTCGGAGGAATGCGTCCATCTGCTCTCTGTTGAAGTGGAGCCCACATGTACATGCATGAAGGTCTCCATGGGAAGGATCGTCTTTTCTATCCCAGTTGCTTGGTCTTCATCTGGCGGACGCCATGGTGACCCTGGTCCAGCAGAACACTGAGATGCATACAGACCTGCACTCCATTGCAGTAGCCATCTGTGAGTTCCCACAGTGGTGATGCAGGAGGGAAATGGGGTACCTGGACATCCCTCCAGGTGCTCTTTCCTCTCAAGGATTCAGACCGGGGACCTCGGGCACCTGAAGGGAGGAGGAGCGGCAGTTGGACACCCTTGGGTCATCCACTCAGGAATCTCAGAGGTTGTCCTCTCCCTCCAAGTCCCCTTTGCCTGTGACCCCCTCAACCTCATCCTCTGTCACCGCAGAGGGAGTAGCTGGCCCACAGGAGGACAGGCAAAGCAAGCCGGGGCCCTCAAGGTCTGAATCTCCAGAGGATGAACACCAAAATCATCAGAGGTAACAGGGCCAACCATTGAACAAGCTGTGTCCACCCCTCCTGCAGATGTCAGGGCAGCACCTAGAAGAAGTGATAGGCCTAGAAAAGTTAAGAAATTCTGATCACAAGTGGTTGCACCGGTGAACACATTTTGTCACTTTATAATCTGAAAATATATTCACTTTCACTGAATAATGTGCAATGATGTCTTTCAGTTTCATTTACAGGCTTCCCGAGTGCTTTCCTTGCACTCACCCCCCTCTCCCGACTAGCAGTTCAGCTGCACGCAGCGAGGCCATGAGTGATCCTGGAGGGAGAAGTGTGTGTGTGGCAGGGCCGCACACTGTCCCGCGCACATGGAGCCTTCCTCCATCACACTCATCTCACTGTCCCAAGCATTTTCAATGCTGCCTGCTGGGGTTCTCTTTCAGTTGTCCATCTGAGCTGACCGGCATCTCCACCCACCCACTGATCACACTCCCATGCAGCACCTATACCTGTTCAACACGAGGCTCCACTCACTTTCGACTTTGACAACTATGGTAATAGTGAGGTATGCTGTAAACTCCCCCATCCTTTCCCCTTCCCCAGTCACCAATGTCCTTTCTGCCATCACTGTTGACACCCCCTGGCATCAACTTCCACCTCCCCACCATCACCTACCAACCAGAACCCTTGTCTTTCCAGGATGTCCAGGTGAACATGCACATTCCCTACCTTCATGAGAATCCCATCCCCATCTACATTGACCTCCCCGACCTCTTCCTCCCCACCTTCAGGGTCTGTGTCTGCCTCCAAGTCCCCACCAACCACCCTTTCTGTCCCTTCTACTGATACAGACACATTCTTACCCTCTCATCCTACTGGCTCCCTCTGCCCCCTTTCACACACACCATTCCCTCCTGTCTCACCCACCCTCAGTTTGCTCCCCAGGAGGCTGTCATTGACTCCACAGGCCCCTCCCTTCCATGTTCACGTGGACACCTTTGTACCCCCACCTTCCAACCTCACCCCCCCACCCCCCGCCTACCAGAGCCCACAACCTTGGTGCACCTTCCTCTCCCAGTCACACCTAGACCTTCCTCTCCCACACACCACCCTCACCTTGGGGTACACCTTCCTTTCCCAGCTTTCACAGCTGAACCTTCCTCTTGCTCCCATCGCTGATCACCTGTAGCAGCCCATGGCCAAGACTGTGAAGTTGTGAAGCAGACCCGAAGCATCAACGGAGACCTCCCACCTTCCGTGAGCTGCTTCATGGCAGAGCCATGTCCATGAGACTCCACTCAGCATGCGATGCACACGTTCCTCCTGGGTCCAGTAGCTGAAAGGCTCCAGCATCTTCTTCTTCTCGGACATCCGCAATCTGATCCAGGCCCTAACAGTAAGTCCCAACTTCTACGTGTTACATTTGTCCAGACTTGTTCTGGGCCATCGTATTTTCCCACTGGCGTAACAGTAAGTTGGGCCTTACTTTGCATCACGTTAGTGGGATGCAAATCATGTTCAGGCCGACTTCCAGTGGGATTCGCCTTCATTATGCAGACACCAGTGCCTGTGCTTTCACACTGGTGTGAAACCAATTTCTGCCCTCCTGCCAAATCACCCCCCACCAGCCGCCATGATCCCCACCACCAACGGGACTGGACGATTCTGCCCTAACTACTGGAGAACCTCCGATGGCACAGAAACGGAGAATTCAAGAGAGATGTTTGAGTGTTAGAGTTGGATGTCACCATCGTACATGTGGAAGCCCATGTCTGTAGATGATACCACCAAGTGCAACAAGAGGAAAAGAAAGGTGCCAATGGAATGGGAAAAGAAGCCATCAATATGAATTGATGAAAAATGGAGGATAGGAGGCAAGTCAGAAGAGCAATGGAAGAGTTGAGTCTGGCGGTAATAATATTGGATTATGTAAAAGTGCAAACAAAGGAGGCCAGTTATTTGACATATACAACAGAAGAGAGGCTTTAGAGATGAACTATGTAATAGATGGCGTTGAAGGCAAGGAGGCTAAAGGGAGGAATAATTTTCTGCGCTACAGTGATTACACATCAAAAGTACTTCAGTGGCTGTAAACCACTTTGGTACGTCCTTTGACTATGAAAGGTGCTATATATGTGTTCGTTCTGAAAAATACATCACCATGAGAGTCTCAGAAAAGACTGTTTGTGATTTTGGTCAGGGACAAAGCAATGCTGTGGGAGGGATGGAAAACTGATTGGAGGGGTTCAAACAGAAAGCTGTGGAAGAGATTGGAATTGATCTGGGAGGTGACAATACATTCAAGGGCATTGTAGAGGAAAGGAGAATTGAAGAGGGACAATAATTAATGTGGTTAGAGTGGCTGAGGATGGACTTTTTTGAGAATGGGGTTGTTGACAGTGGTTTTGAAAGGGAGAGGGACAGTGTCTGAGGAGTTCAGTTAATGTGGGGGCCAGGAAGGTATGCTGATTGGTTAGGAGTTTAATGGGAATGATGGCAAGAGAGCATATAGATGTTGAAACGAGCTTGGAGAGGGCTTGGCAAGAGAGAGAGTGAAAGGAAAGTGTACTTATGTGAAAGGAAAGTGTACTTATGCTATAAGTATTTTATAAATCATCTTTAAAAGGCACAAGATTATTCCTTCCTGCTAGTGGAACTTATCATTTATACTGTGGAGAACTTTTAGCAACATAAGAAAAAATATACTTGTAATGGCTGAACAAAGTACTCCCCTCAACCACTGGTCAATCTATGTTAACAGTAATGATGTGGTTGGAGGCTCGGGTACCAGGTGGCTCTGTGGAGTGTCTTTCTGAAGCCTTTCTTTCATCTCTGCCACCATATTATATATTTTAAAAAATTATCAACTGATTGGATAATGCCGCAGGCAATTTGTTAGTTATAAAAAGTTATCAGTCATTAAATGAGAGAAGAACAGACGTGCTATGGAACTTGTTGTTTTTCAGTGGTCTGTACAGGATGGACTCTTCCTCAAATCCAGCAGCAACAATCCCTGGAGGCAATAAGATGCAGCTCAAACCATTGTTCATTTCTGTACCTCTAGAAGCAGCGTCATTGAAGCCGTTATGTAATCGTGAGACACTTCTGTGTGTCGGCAGCCAGCAGGCTCACACCATTTGTTCAGCTTGGCAATGGTGTTCTCCTATCACTGGTCTCTATGGACTGCCTCATTCATGGAGATCAGTGCAGTGGACAGAAATGAAAGTGTTTTTTTTTTGCTGCTGATGTATCTTACCCAGAATATACTTTAAATGGGTTACATTACACAGCGCCAGCAGCCAAAACTATTACAGAAATGTTTTGTAATATAAACCCAACATCCTAATGTTAATCTCCTAAGGGAGGAAATAATGAGAATTAAACCTCAAATACATTTTGCATCCTCCAAAGAGACATTAAAATACTTCATTTTGATGCTACGCTCATGTCAAAATTATCTTTTAAAGCTACTAGATACATAGAATCAGTAACATTGATTTAGGAAGTGATCCATCTTTATTGCAGTAAGCTCTCAGTGGTGGTCATGGCAACAATCTTTTTATTGCTTCTGTGTTCAGATGGTCTCTGACATGATAAAAGTCAGTTGCAGTTCAATGAGCGCGCTATTTGTGCAACTTAATTGCTTGCTTCCTTCAATATGTACTCACTTTCCTTTGATGAGGCCAGCTGTTGGAAAATGTGAGATTGTGATATGGTTCTCAACTTTTAATTAACCACTTTTCACAAACATGTAAATAGAATCCATCATATAAGCTGTGCATGTAAAATGTGATTTTGTTTTCAAAATGCATTCTTTAAATATGAGAATTTTGAATGTTTTGCTATTACTTGTACTTAATTTGTAGGGCAAGAAAAGTTAATGAGGTAAAGGCTGTGGAACAAAATGGTTTGAATGTCTGCATTTGCTAAAAAAAATCAGAAAATATTGTGAGGGCTTTCATAATTCGGGGAGATAATTAAATGTTGGATGTGGAAGCAGTTTAATTAATTTTGTAGTAGTGTACAAATGAAGGAAAACACTTACTGAAGTGGAGGTGTATAGAACAACATCATATTATCACATGCAGTAATATGAAACAGTGCATTGATTTGAAGACAGTAATGCAGTGCAAGGGTCAGATGCCAACCTGGCTCTTGAGTACAATGGAGTGAAGAGATGTGCGACAGTCTGTAGAAGGTGAGTTCACAGCAGTTAGGCTTTGCTCCAAGTGCATTATAAATACAGCCAGCATGAAGGTACCTTTGAAATGTGCCCCATTGATCCAATAGATCTCTTCCTCACTTCAGGGTATATAGTCAAGGTCGCTGTGAGAGTAACTGGGCATACAAGGGCCCCGCCCACCCTGCTCATCTTCAACCCTCCAGCTTCTGCATTCAACTGATCAACTTCCACCATTTCTGCCACCTCCAGTGTAATGGCGACACCAAACATAACTTCCCCCTTCCTCACCATTTGGCATTCCAAAGGGACCATTCCATTTGCAATATCCTAGTCTGCTCCACAATCCCCAGCAACTAACCCTCCTATTCCCACAGACCCGCAGGAAATACAACGCCTACAATTATATTTTCTCCATTCCCACTGCCCAAGACCTCGAAAACTCCTTCTGGATGAAACAATTTACTTGTACTTCTTTTAACTTGGTACACTGTGTTCACTGCTCAAAATGCAGTCTCCTGCATGTTAGAGAGATCAAATGTAGATTAAGTGACCGCCTTGTGGAAGTCCTCCATTCAGTCTGCAAGTGTGAACCGAGCCTCTAACAGTTGTCTGTTATTTTAATTCTCTGTCTCACTCCCAGGGTTGAATTTTAGCACCCCCTCCCAGCAGATAAAGTGGGAAGTAGGTTTAGACGGTCAGGGATTGGTTGGGTGGGGGGAGCCAGGAAAATAATGGGTCGGAACACCTCCCAGGGTATTCTAGCAAGAGTGAAATCAGAAGCAGACATGCTGTCCTCTCAAGGAGGTGGGCAGCCAATTTCCATATGTAAAGGCCCAGTTAAAGGCCATTTAATGGTGCCATCATAATCTTGCCAGCAGCCAATTGACTTCTTGCTGTGTGAAAAGGCTGCCGACTAAATAGAGACGGTCTCCCAGTGGCATACCAGAGGGGAAGGTTTATGAAACAAAGATGGGGTCGCAGGCAGGGAACGTGGCTGGATGGCCCCAACAGTTTCCCATGAGGGATTTCCCTTCCAGCATTCAGCCCTGTATTTTTTTCGAAAGAGCTTTTTCGCCTACCTGCTGTAGATCTTAGGGCTCTTGTCTGCCTCAGCGACATCCACCACTCTGAGTGGTGCTGCGGAGGCTGTGGAGATGCTGGCCCCCTGATTGGGTCAGTAGCTCTTGGATGCGGGCCACCATCCCTAATAGGATGGCAGTAATGGTGGCAGCTACTTCATTGGCTATCACCTGTAAAATGTGGCTCCCGAGTCCTGACACCGAACGAAGTGGGGTTAATCTATCCCCCTCCGGGCTTCCAGCCCCATGGTGAGAGCACTGCTGTCTCCAAAAATCCCAGCCCTACTCTGATGTCTTTGTCTTTGGCCTCCTACAATCTTCCAATGAACCTCAACGCAAGTCTAAAGAATTGTACCTTTTGTTCGATTAGACACTTCTCAGCCTTTTGAACTTAATATTAAGTTCTAAAATTTCAGATCATGACCTCTGCCTCCTTTTATTTTGGACAGCAGTTGTTGTTGATAATTCTGCTATTCTCATCTACACCTCATCAAGACCCATCTTTTATTTCTTTACTGGTCCTATTACTACCTCCTTTTGACTTGCAGCATCATCCCGTTAGTCATTTAATCCCCCCTGCCTTCCACCTGATCAGAGACCAGCCCTTTTGGTTTTGCCATTCCACCACAAGCACACCCCTTCCCCATCCCCACCTATGCCTTTCCCTATCTCTGTACTTGCTTAAAACCTGTTAAGTCTGTCATTTTTATCAGCTCTGATGAAAGTTCATTGGCCTGAAATGATAACTCTGTTTCTCTCTCCAGAGTTGCTAACCGATTTAGTATTTCCAGCACTTTCTGTTGATAATTGGATTTGCTCCTATTTTTGTGCATCTTTAATGTAATATTCAACCTGCATTTTTCTCTTGCTAAACAGTGAGACTCTGGAGTTTTATCTCATATGCACATTTTTTGACATATTAAGTGACATTTAAAGATTTGGATATATTCTCCAATGATTAACATATTTTGTCATTTGGAACATGTTTCTGTGAAAAAGTTTGATAAAGCTGTAATCTGTAACATCTAAATGTGAATATATTTGCTGCTTAAATCTCCTGTTAAGATGTTTGAATTTAGCTAACAGTTTGTAACAATCAAAATTTCCAATTATAGGATAATTCATTTCCAACTGCAAAATTTATAAGTAAAAAAACTTTAGATTCATATCTATCTGTCCACTGAAAATATGAACAGGGAATGTTTTAAATTTAAATGTATGTAACTAAGATGCACTTTACAGCAGCCTGCGGTGATATATGCTTCACAATTTTATAGTTAGTTGTTTGCAAATTAACAAATAATACAGGTATTGCATTATAATTCTGTTACTAGAAATTTAAAAGATGATAGATCAAATTCATGTTAGTATTTTGTGGGACTAATTTTGTTTTTATAGTGCCATCAAGCATAAGAAAGCCTAGTACTGTGTCGTGATTCCATAATGTTTCTCTGTTACCTATTTAATTATGGCAGCATGCAATAATTTTGTTTTAGCTTGCAATTTTTGTAACTTTATTGTCAATTTTCCTTTTAGCTGTGAATGCTTGTGCTGTTTGCATATTTGGTTCTTGGTTTTTCTCACCAGTATTATTCAAATTAGTTTTATATTTGTCTTTATTAGTCCTGAGCTGCAATTGTGATATGGACTCAAACTACAAATCTATTTTCTGTATGTAGCTGGTCTCAGCACAGCTGGATACATAAAAGAGCTTGGAGTCTACCTGAATTTTATGAATTTTCACCAAACTGCACCAGAATAAAAAACTTAACATTACAAAACAACTCACTAATGAAGCAACGCTTAGATTTATTGTACAAATAGTTTCCACATTATTTTAAAAAATGCAGTGAAAGCACTTCTCATTTCTTTTCTTAGCACTGATCAGGGTCATGAATTAGATTTTGACAATAGAAATGACAGGATGTGGACAGTTTATGACCCAAATGTTGGAACTCACATGAGACCTTAGGCAAGAAACAGATGGAGCCCATGGGACAGTCAAGTATCCACAGGAGGTGCATCCAGATGCTTAATATGTTACCCGATCTGGATTTTCCAGGGCCCAGCATAGATTTTTTTATTCGATCCCTCCCCATAAAAGTATTTCTGAAGTAATGAAATGGAAAGTATTGACTCATGAATTCAGTATGAGCACCAACATCAAGATTACACAGAAGGTCCAGAGAATTAGACTAAGATTTAAATTATAGCTTTTATTTAGCATTTAATATATTAGATTTAGTAGAATATGGGCTGGATTGAGGCAGTTTTGTGGTGGGGCAGAACTTTCAAAGGTAGGGACAGGATCTATTTTCCACTTTTTCCATTGTGGCCCTGCCCAATTTGGGGGCAGGATCAGTGGGGAAATCCACCCCCCTTTCACTATGTATCTTTTGCTTTGATCTGATTAAAAGAGAAAGCTTTAGAACTTTTCCATTCAGGCTCCTTCTGTTGAAAAACAAGAAACAAAAGGAAAAAAAGACATTTCCAATTAATGAACACCTTGAAAACCTTCAGCTGACCAGAGAGAACACCAGCATGGATTTTTAGAATGTAGATCATGCCTGACCAATCTGATTGAATTTTTTGAAGAGGTGATTGAATTTATGGATAGGAGAATGCCTACTGATGTTAATTAAATGGACTTCCAGAACGCATTCAATAAAGTCCCTCATACAAGGTTGGTAACTCAAGTTAAAGGTCATGGAATTGAGGGCAAATTATTGAACTGATTAGGAGATTGTCTGAGCTATGGTTCAAAATACAGAGGGGCAACAGGTGAATTCGCCCTGGAAACCTCACAAATTGCCCCATAAAACTCAGTGACAGGGTGGGGGGTGAGAAATTCAAGAAAGGTCGCCCCTGTATAATTTGATTGGAGCAGCAGCGAGCTCAGGAGACAGAGGAGCTGCTCTTCCAATCACAGGTTCTGTCTCTTCCATGTTGCTGCTCCAGCTCTTCCATTCATCGGTCCCCTCCCTCTGGATTTTTTTTCTTATCTTGTCCTTTTACCTTGCTGGAGTGTCTGGTTTCCCTGGGCAGAAGCACAGCAATAGCTGTTGGGATGTTAGGCAGGACCCTACCCTGAGCTATGCTGAATCCTCTCAGCAGCTTGCTGAGCTTTTCATTGTTGCAGATGGTGAGCTGGAGGTGGCAGAGGATGAAGCGGGCCTTCATGTCCTGGGTCGCATTGCTGACCAGCTCCAGGATCTTTGCGGTGGTCAGTTAGGCAGGGGCTCAACATGCTCAGCCTGGTGACCCTTGCACATTGCACAGTAGCTGGTGGATGTGGCCAACAGTGAATGGCTCTGGAGGAGTGAATCTTGGCTTTGGCCTGAGCAGATACTAGCCACCAGGGCCGCTGCCTGTCAGGGAAGAGCCACCGTGGGCTCCACGCCCTCTCTATCCTGCACTTGTTCCCTGCTGGCAGAGGTCCACTAGGTCCTGGCTCCAGGCCCTGGGGGATCCACCTATAATTGTTGTTATTAAAGCCAGATTTACTGCATCAGAGAATGGGAGATCGGGAACTCCAAGTCCTGACAAACCCTGGGGTTTCTGCACATGCGCGGACAGGGACAGGCTTCACAAGCACAGTACAACATTTTAAGTTCCTTGGGCTGAGGACTACGATCCCCGGCAGGCCATGAGTTTTGGCGCATCTGCATTTGTTGGCAGTGTGTCTGGCTTTGTATGCTCTGTTACGGGTTTCTCCTCCAGCTGTTAAATGGCTCAGCCATTGGACACCAGTGCGCCTGCGCATAAAGAAAAATGGCACAAAAACCCAGATCATGTGACCGGGAGTGAAACACCATTGCAGACAAGTTTCCCAGACAGGGAACAAAGAGAGGCAACAGGGAGAGGTCCCAAAGGCAGAGGGCACAGGGAGAGGTCCAACAAAACGAGTCCCAGACAGGGGACAGAGACAGAGGATAGGGAGAGGCCACATTTAACTTAAGAAGAAAGAGGAACAGAGAAAGAGGCCCCAAGCAGAAAAGGGCTGCAGTTGGCAGGCTTTAATTGGGGAGGACTTGGGAGAAGCCCTGAAGATCCACGCGGGAAACAAAGGGTTGGTGACTCCTTGCTGTGGGCCGCTGGGGCGAAGGTGCCCCTTTAGAGCAGTAGTATTCTGCTCAACATGGCCGAAGAGCTGAAGTTGTGCCTGTGAGCTGTTGTTTGAGTGCATACTCGGGAATCCAGGAGAACGGAGTCTCGGGAAATGAGATTGAAACCCTGCAGGGTGGGCCATCGTTGATGTCGTCCGAGTTGGGGCGAATTTTGGAGAGAATTCCAAGGTTAGATCTTTGAAGGTGAAGACTGGAATCTCTTGTGAGAGAGACAGAATTTCAGTGAGATTGGTTGACTCACAGTGCTCCTGACACTGTGGGGTGGGGGGGCGGGGGAACAAACAGGTAGCACGACCCCCAGTCCCGTAAAATGCAGCCCCCATTTCAAAATACCAGTTACTGAACAGAATTTACTAAAACCGAACCACAAGGTAAAGCTCCACCACCTCTCTCCATCCCTCACTGGGGTGCAAGTGAAACATACACACAGCCCGTGCTACTGCCCACCAGTGCCAACCACTTCCAAGGAGCAGGCCTGCCCCAGTTGAGATTGGGCCCAGGCTAGGTTAGGATCCTGGGTCATAACATTTTGTCTGGGTGGGTTGCAGAAATGTGTGGACCTGGCTTGGTTGCATTTGGCGTTTATTGTGCCGGGTAGTGGGTTTGACTACAGTTTGCCTGTTAGTTTACATGTACCTCATATTAATCCTGAATTTTTGAGTATAAGATGGACATTGTGAATTGTTTTATCTTTCTGTACAGTAAAGTTTATTTTTGTTTGTTCAAAACCTGTGGGATCTTGTGGCTTTGTTCACTGAGCAACTGTCTCGAAGCTCAAACTTTGCCTACTTTAAACAAAACGTTATGATTTAGGATCCTAACCCTGTGCCCGGGCCCAGCCTCAATTGGGGCAGGCCTGCTCCTTGGGAGTGGTTGGCACTGGTGGGCAGTAGCACGGGCTGTGTGTATTTTTCACTTGCACCCCAATGAGGGATGGAGAGAGGTGGTGGAGCTTTACCTTGTGCTTCAGTTTTATTAAATTCTGTTCAGTAACTGGTACTTTGAAATGATAGGCTACATTTTATTTCTTTGATTGACCCCACTCCCCACCATCCCCTCCGGCCAGGAAGGGAAGTCAGCCGGAAGCCAACATGGCCGGAAGAAGCCTGCCTCGCAGCCATAACACGCTGGGGTGGGCTAAAGTGGCTGAAGGTGGGACTTCTGCCCTTCATTTGCAGGAAGTCCCGCCCTCAGGATCTGCTGGAAAATCTGACTGGCAGATCTAACATCCCCAGCAGCTCCAGCATTCCTGGCAATAGTGGACACTTCCGAGACTACAGGCAAGAGCATGAGTGGTAAGTCCTGGGGTTTTAGGCAGGGAAGGATTCTAGATCCCAGAGGGGGGTGGGGGTTGGGGGGGGACTGGGTTTGGAGGACAGGCGGAATGGAGGAAAGGGAAGGTGACATCTTGAGGAGGTGCCCCGAATGCGTGCAGGGCATTCTGGAATGCTGGCATTCATATTTAAAGGACTAGAATACAAGGGTAGAAGTTATACTACAGTTTATATGTAGTCCTGTTTAGATCGCACCTAGAGATATTTAGTTCAAGGCACCACACCTTAGGAAGGATATATTAGCCTAAATATTGAGGGAGTGCAGTGTAGGTTTACTTGAATCAAACCTGGACACCAAAGGTTAAATTACAAGGAGAGATCACATAAACTAAGGTTGTATTCCCTGGAATTTAGAAGATTAAGGAGTGGTTTGATTGAAGTTTTCAGGATGTTATGGGGAATTTTTAGGCTAGATAGAGAGAAACTATTTCTGCTGGTTGGGGAATCTAGGGAACATTGCCTAAAACTTAGGGCAGGATTTTTTGAATGGTGGGGTTTCTTGCCCCACCACCTGAACAGTCAGTGGAGAACGCATCCCCGTCAATCACTGCAGCACCACAGTCATTTACCATCCAAAGGAGCATTAATTAGCTGGAGTCAGGACCTCCAAGTGGGAACCCCATCTTGGAGAGCTACTGGCTAATCTGATTGGTGAGGAGCTCTGTAGTCCCAGCAGCACCAGTTGCAGCAATCTGGACTGGGACTACAAGCAGTTCTCAGACTCTGAGTCCAAGGCCAGGTAAGTGTGGGGGAATTCATGGCTGGAGGGAAGATGAGACCCTAAGTGGATGGGGAGAGAGGTTTGGGAAGGCATCACCCGCGGAGAATGGGGGTGGGGCTTGGGGGCAGACCTTCGGGTGTGCCTGATTGGAAAGGCCCAAGACCCAAGCAGAGTGACCTGCCGGTCTGTCCCCCTGCCCCTGAACTCATTCTGCCACCCTAAAAGTTGAGGCTGGGGCAGGAAGCGACCCTTAAAAAGCCAATGGAGTGAGGGTGGGTGGACTGCCCTAGGCCTCATCAGCCCCACGTAAAATTTGTGGACACGTAGGGGGTGAGCAGAAGGGCTGTAGAATCAAAGTATCGTAGAATTCTGCCCTTAGAGTTAGGCCTTTCAGGATTGAATTCAGGGAACCTTCTACATGCAAAGGAAATCTGTCCCCTAAATGCCAGTTAATGCTCGTCAATTGTTAATTTTAATCTGAGACTGACAGATTTCTGTCAACTAAATGTATTAAGGGCTATGGGGTGAAGGTGGGTATGTGGAGTGACGTCACAGATCAGCCGTGATCACAATGAATGGCGGATCAGGGCCTTATTCCGGATCCTAAGTTGCAATCTTCCTATTTAAATAGTGCCTTTTTATTCCACCTAAACACATATAATAATGGCACAGTACTGCATTTCAAGGCCAAATGCTCCACAAGTTGACCTCAAATCATTTTTAAGTCAGTTCAAATGCCTGATTCACAATGTAAAGAATTTGGCAATGCAAACTTTTTGCCAATGTCGGAGGCCATCCACAGAGTGCCTTTATACCTCCTAATTGGAAGCAATCATAAATTGATGCCATGTGGAATTGTATAATTTTGCTGAACTGTTCACTCCCTTTGTGCTGCTTGCCAGTTTGAAAAGGCTTTCCCTCCATGGTCTTTGGAGCTTATGTTCCTGAAGAGGCAGTTTACTATTACATTGTTAAGTTCTAATTTTCTGGGCATTTCATACAATGGTCTCTCCATTTTGGCATTGCTAGACTCCTTTAGCAGAGATATTTACCACATCATTGTGGCTAACAACAGCTGTTTCATTAGCATTAACCGCGATACTCAGCCTGGGAATTCTATCGGACCTTCCAAAAACAGTACTGGGTTTTGAAAAGGAACAAAGTTATGCGTAATTGCATTTCAGGCATCTATCTGACTCTTACTTGGTTCCATCTCAGGACCCAAGGGCAGAATTTTTAACTCAGCGTGCAGGCGCGTGCCCGACCTGCTCGAGTGTAAAATAGACCGTGATGACATACGTTGGGCCAGCGTCCCGATGTCATGCCGCGCTCGCACGATATTTCGGTCGGCAGGCACGTGCAAAAGTCGGAAGTGCACCCGCTGTAAATTAAAAGGTCAATTAAGCCCATTAAAGTTCCAGTTGTCCCTGATTTTATGTGGTCTGTCCAACCTTACGGCTGGCGGATGGGCGAATCTGCCAGGTGGACTTTGCATTTTTGGTGAAGCCTCATCAAAGGGCAGGATGACGTTTTCATTATTAAATTAAAAAAAAAATGTATGGACAGAATTTTCATCATGTGTATGTTCAGATGACCGATTATGATGCGTGGACATTTTTTTCTGGATTTCAAAATCTTTATTTATTGCTTTTAAATTTTTTTAGATCCCTGAGGCAGCTCTCTGCCTTCAGGGAGTTTTCATTCCGCTTTCCCATGCCCACGCTTATGCCAGCGCCCGCCCTCCTCCCACCCCCAAATCGGCAGCACTGAGCATTTGAGTGCGTGTTTCATGCTGGCTGCCCGTTAATTGGCCAACCAGCGTAAAATCGCGGTCAGGGCCGATTGCGGGTGACAGTCCATACCCTGGCCACTCCCGGGCCTGATGATTGCATCCACACACTGACCTAAAAATCCTGCCCCAAGCCTTCAGATCAATGAACGCTCACTTGGAAACATCTGAAGCAATTTGCCTTTCTTGCCTACATAGCTTCACAAAGGAGGCTGTTGCAGAGTTCTGTTTCCTACTTGAGTCAGCTCTCCAGACAGGATCTATCACAGCAGCAGCCCTGTCCAATGAAAGTAACTGCAATATTGAGTTTTTATGCAATTCGATCTTTTCTAGCCAGTACTGGTTACATTTACCGTACTAATCAGTGCTCAGTCCACCAACACGTAAAGCAAAATGTTATATTTGACAGAAACAACTTTTGTTATTTTCCACATGGAAAGAAGAAAACAGCATAAGAGATGGCAAAGCTTTTACAGTGTGGCAAGCTTAGCAAAAAGAACAGAGTCAAATATTTAACATGCACATTAACATCAAGACCTCTAGTGACAAACCCATGGGATATATAAACAGAAAAAAATATTTATTTGACCAATTTACAGGTAGTAGCAGACTACTGGAACAGGGTGCTGTAAGTCAACGTGCAATAGAGTGGCAACAGCCAGAATGCTTTCATCTTTTGGCAATCCACAATGCCATCACTATTTGAATGAGGATGCAGACTGGCTAGCTGGTTGCTTGGGAACCAAGGTTAACCATTGGAATCCTGGCCAATGATGTTAAGAACCTACTGAACAGAGGTTCACCAGAAATTCAACACAATTAGCCTCCACAATTAGCATGAAGCAAATATTCTGATCTGGACATTGATGGATATTTTACTTAAATGTGACACTTAATAAGTGGTCCTATGGTCCTCTCATACTATACTAACCCCAGGGGAAGAATTTTCCCCTTGATGGGGGGAAGTGCAGGAACGGGTGCTTGTCGGTGTGCCTCCGATCGGCACCCCTGATTGGAGGCGCGCCGCCATTTTATGTGAGTGGGTCAATTAAGGCCCACCCAGTGTGACGTCTGCCAGGAAACGCTATGTGCTCCCTGTGCGGGCTGGGGGGGAGATAGATTCCCTAAGCTGGGAGTGTGCTATTTCGCGCATGCACGTGAAAGAGCATACTCATCTCCCTGAGGCTAAGTTCTGCCTCAGGGAGATCGGCACCAAATTTAAAAATGGTCAATGGACAAAATTAAAATTTCCTTGATATGTCCCCTCATGTGACACTGTCGCATGAGTTGGGGCATGTCCATCACTTTTATTCGAACTTTTATTAAATTTTTTAAAACCTAAGTGAAACCTCATCCCGCCCGTGGATGAGGTTTCATGCTTTTTCTGAAGCCCACCAGGGCTCCCGGCTTGCCCACCAACATTAAGGTTGGACGGGCAGGTTCATTAATTACTTGAATTAGTTTGCCAATGACCTCAATAGGCCATTGACAGGTCAGCGGGCACACAGCTGATTCAGCTGAGCCCCTGCCAACCTGAAAATTGAAATGACGTGGGGCGACGTTGGGAGTTCTGCCCGACGTCATCCTGCATCATTTTACATGTCAGTGAGTGGGCCCTGCCCCGGCTCATCCACCTCAATATCTTGGCCCATGTTTCTACCATCAATCCTGCCTATAACCCATTGCCTGGTGTGTTAATACGATTCTTCTGGCTTTGCAGTTGGATTTCCTGAGGAAATTTTTATCACTGATCGGGGGGTATGGGGTGAGCAATTGTTTAAAAAGGTAAGTATTCACATTGTTGTGGGGCCTGTTAACATTTGAATCCTTTTCCATGTGCTAAATATTGTCATGAAAGTAGACCATAGCTTCACCAATGTGTGCGGGCGTATTGAACTTTTAAGGAAAACCTGTGTTTTTAAAAAAATACAAGAAGAGCACACAAGTACTGTTCCCTGGGGCATCTTAACCTGCAGAGCTTCCGTTTAGTTGACTGTAACAAAGGTGTGTGGATGGCTGCCTTGCATCCTGCATTAATCTAAGGCCATCCGTTAGATTCAAGGTTGTTATGGAAAAGACAAGGATGGGCCAAAGATCAGAGTTCGAAATTGGGGAAAGGCCGATTTTAATAAGATCAGATAGGATTTGGCCAGAGTGGACTGGCAGCAGCTACTTTTAGGTAAATCTGCATCAGAGCAGTGGGACTCATTCAAGAAGGTAATAGGGACAGTACAGGGCCAACATATTCCAGTAAAGACAAAGGGTGGGACCAACAAATCCAGGGAACCCTAGATGTCGACGGATATACAGGATTGGATAAAGAGAAAATGGGAGGCTTATGGCAGATACTGAGGATTCAAAACAGCGGAAGCCCTAGAGGAGTAAAGAATGTGTAGGGGGAACTTAAAAAGGAAATTAGGAGAGCAAAAAGGGGGCATGAGAAAACATTGGCAGGTAAAATAAAGGAAAATCCAAAGTTATTTTACAAGTACATTAAGAGTAAGAGGATAACTAGGGAAAGAGTAGGGACCGTAAAGGACCATAGTGGTAATTTGTGTGTGGAGCCAGAAGACGTAGGTAGGGTTCTAAATGAATACTTTGTGTCAGTGTTCACAAGTGAGAGAGACAGTGTGTATGGAAATCAGGCAGAAGGACTGCGATATAATTAAAGAAATTAGCATAGAAAGGGACGAGGTTCTAAGTGGTCTGGCAGGCTTAAAAGTAGATAAATTTCCAGGCCCAGATGAAACGTATCCCAGGCTGTTGAGTGAGGGCGCTGGTAATAATTTTCAATACCTCTCTGGCCATAGGAGAGGTGCCAGAGGACTGGAGGACAGCCAATGTGGCACGATATTCAAGAAGGGAGGAAGAGATAAAGCAGGGAACTACAGGCCAGTCAGTCTAACCTCAGTGGTGGGGAAACTATTGGAAGCAACTCTGAGGGACAGAATTAATCTACACATGGAGAGGCAGGGATTAATCAAGGACAGTCAGCATGGATTTGTTAAGGGGAAGTCATGTCTGAACAATCTGATCGAATTTTTTGAAGAAGTGACCAGGTGTGTAGATGAGGGCAATGCATTTGATGTA
The DNA here is from genome assembly GCF_017639515.1 of Carcharodon carcharias. Lineage (NCBI taxonomy): Eukaryota > Metazoa > Chordata > Chondrichthyes > Lamniformes > Lamnidae > Carcharodon > Carcharodon carcharias. The sequence goes on from NC_054486.1 coordinate 63,743,583, forward strand.
ATCTAATTGGACTTCAGCAAGGCTTTTGATAAGGTCCTGCATGGGGGACTGATAACAAAGAGCCCATGGGATCCAAGGCAATTTGGAAAACTGGGTTCAAAATTAGCTGAGTGGCAGGAAGCAGAGGGTGATGATCCAGGGGTGTTTTTGTGACCTGTTCCTGTGTCCAGTGAGGTTCCACAGGGATCAGTTTTGGGTCCCTTGCTGTTTGTGGTATAAATAAACTATTTAGACTTGAATGTAGGAAGGTCAATCAGTAAGTTCGCGGATGACTCGAAAATTGGTGGGGTGGTAAATAGGAGGATAGCCTTAGATTACAGGAGGATATAGACGGGCTGGACAGATGGGCTGATCAGTGGCAAATGGAATTTAATCTGGATAAGTGTGAGGTGATGCATTTGGGCAGGACAAACAAGGCACAGGAATACACAATGAATGGTAGGACCCTGGGAAGTACCAAGGGTCAGAGGGACCTTGGTGTGCATGTCCACCGGTCCCTTAAGGTACCGGGACAGGTAGATAAGGTGGTTAAGAAGGCATATGGGATACTTGCCTTTATTAGCCAAGGCATAGAATATAAGAGCAGGGAGGTTATGCTGGAACTGCATAAAACGCTGGTTAAGCCGCAGCTGGAGTATTGAGTACAGTTCTGAAATCTGCATTATAGGAAGGATGTGATTGCACTAGAGAAAGTGCAGAGGAGATTTACCAAGATGTTACCTGGGCTGGAGATTTTTAGTTATGAGGAGAGATTGGATAGACTGGGGTTATTTTCCCTGGAGCAGAGGAGATTGAGGGGGGACATGATTGAGGTGTATAAAGTTATGAGGGGCATAGATAGGGTAGACGTGGAGGAACTTTTCCCTTGGTGGAGAGATCAATAACCAGGGGGCATAGATTTGAGGTAAGGGGCAGGATGTTTAGAGGGGATGTGAGGAAGAATTTTTTCACCCAGAGGGTGGTGGGAATCTGGAACTCACTGCCTGAAAGGTGGTAGAGGCAGATACCCTCATAACATTTAAGAAGTATTTGGATGTGCACTTGCAATCCCATGGCATACAAGGCTATGGGCCTAGTGCTGGAAAATGGGATTAGACTAGTTAGGTACTTGTTTGACCAGCACAGAATCAATGGGCCGACAGGCCTTTTTCTGTGCTGTAGACCTCTATGACTCTGTGACTCTAAAAGACACTGATGGCTGATACATTAAAGGGACCACTTTCTGGAAAATTACTATGTATATTATACTTTTTATTATTCATTTACGGGATGTGGACATTGCTGGCTAGACCAGCATTTATTGCCCATCCCTAATTGCCCTTGAGAAGTTGGTGGTGAGCTGCCTTCTTGACTTGCTGCAGTCCCTGTGGTGTAGGTACACCCACAGTGCTGTTAGGGGGAGAGTTCCAGGATTTTGATGCTGGCAGACCTACACTGAGAAAAGGGAATTTCGCACCTGAAGAGGTGTCAAGGTCCACTTTAAACAGAGATACATGAAAGAAAGGCATGGAAAATGCAAAAGGTTGGGCTTTAATCTTCTGCTTTTGTGGAGACAATTAACTCTTTCCTCCATCGTATCAGAAATCCCAAAACCCATTTCCTGTTGATTTATATCTCAGAATGTGTGAAAAAAGTTTCTGAGATGAAAGCAAAATGTACTGTAGATGCAAGACATGCCCATTTTCCCCTCCTGGGAATACAACAGGGAAAATGTGTTAAAACTGGGTGAAGACTAAATGTGTTGGCAAGTGGTTGAGCAGAAGAACAAAGAAGCAAGAAGAACAACAGGCCACCTCTCTCTCTCTCTCTCTCTTTCTCTGTCTTGTTGGAGGCCAGTGTGTTTTAGCAGACACAGGCAATAGGCAGGAAGAAACTCCTCAGTTACCCCTGCAGAGACAACCAGGTCATCTCACCCTCTGGGAACAAGCCAGCAAGTGTCTCCAACAGACTGCAAATCTGCTAAAGTCAGCTCTACCCCAATCACCCAACTTAATGCTGCAATGTACCACCATCTAGGCCTCATGGATAAAGAGAGGACTGATTTGTATGTTCTTTTAACTTTTATTTGGACTCTCACTTTTCTTATTTCTGGTGCATGTGTGTCTGTGTGTGTGTCGCACCTTTTATTATTTTTCCTTCGGTTTTTTAGCAACCAATAAACTTAGTCTTTCTTTGACTCAAGAGAACCTGATTGGATTGGCTCCTTATTATAAAGTAAATATATTTGAATTGGGAACGGGTATCCATGGGGAAAGAATTTTAAACAAGCCTTTTTTGTGACCAACCGAGGAGGTTAAAAATGGAGGGAGCCATTCTTCCTCACCCAGTCATAACAATATAAATAGATGTCAAGAACATGGCTGGGATTTTACAGCTCCATAGCAGATGGCACTGGGGGCGAGGCGGGTGGTGTAAAATCTCCAACATCATGACCCTGGGTTCCCATCTTAAAATCAGCGCAAGGCACTTTGAGTGCGAACGGCATGCACTTCTTCAAAAGCCGAATTTGAGAGGGTGTTAAGATTGTTAAAGATCCAACTGAACAGCATTTTATGGCTCATTTGAAATTTATAAGGAGTGCATGGGGTCTACTGGCTGTCAGAGCCAGAAGAGAAATCATGGGCCCATGTGCTTCTCCTGTTTGTGGGCCCCTTATCTCGCCTGCCCCCTCCTCCCAAACCCATCCCTCATATAAGACCATAAGACATAGGAGCAGAAATTAAGGGCCATTCGGCCCATCAAGTCTGCTCCGCCATTCAATCATGGCTGATAAGTTTCACAACCCCATTCTCCCGCTTTCTCCCCGTAATCGTTGATCCCCTTACCAATCAAGAACTACCAATCTATCTCGGTCTTAAGTACACTCAATGACCTGGCCTTCTGTAGCAATGAATTCCATAGATTCACCACTCTCTGGCTAAAGAAGTTTTTCCTCATCTCTGTTCTAAAAGGTCTTCCCTTTACTCTGAGACTGTGCCCTCAGGTTCTAGTCTCTCCTACTAATGGAAACATCTTCCCCGCATCCACTCTATCCAGGCCTTTCAGTATTCTGTAAGTTTCAATCAGATCCCCCCTCATCCTTCTAAACTCCATCGATTATAGACCCAGAGTCCTCAAACGTTCCTCATATGTTAAGCCTTTCATTCCTGGGATCATTCTCGTGAACCTGCTCTGGACCCTCTCCAGGGCCAGAACATCCTTCCTGAGATACAGGGCCCAAAATTGCTCACAATATTCTAAATGTGGTCTGACCAGACCCTTATAAAGCCTCAGCAGCACATCCCTGCTTTTATATTCTAGTCCTCTCGAAATAAATGCCAACATTGCATTTGCCTTCCTAACTACTGACTCAACCTGCAAGTTAACCTTAAGAGAATTCTGGATTAGGACTCCCAAGTTCCTTTGCACTCCAGATTTCTGAATTCTCTCCCCATTTAGAAAATAGTCTATGCCTTTATTCTTCCTACCAAAATGCATGACCTCACACTTCCCCACGTTGTATTCCATCTGCCACTTCTTTCTGGTGCCCATAATTGAGAACCATAGTTACAGTGAATTTCTTGGGTTTGTACTCTATGACCAGAATCTTTGGGTTGGCATGCAGGGGTGAGGCCTGCTCGCTGACGCGTAAAATGATGCGTGCTGATGTCGGGTGTGTATCCCGACGTCATCGCGTGTCATTCAGATCTTGATTTCGGCGGGCGTGCACCAGAGTCAGCTGCGTGCCCACCAAACTGTCAAAGGCCTATTAAGGCCATTTAAACAGCAATTAAAATAATTAACTGAGCTGCCCGTCCGACCTTATGGTTGTTGGCAGATGAAGAGCCCAGGTGGCCTTTGCATTTATCATGAAACCTCATCCATGGGTGGGATGAGGTTTCATGAAGGTTTTTAAACTTTAATAAAAATTTTCAAAAAAATTCATAGACATGTCCCAGCTCATGTGTCACTGTCACATGAGGGGACATGTCTCAAAATTTTTTTTTTCTTTTATTTAAATTTTCAAATATCAAACTGATCTCCCTGAGGCAGTGAGTCACGCTGGGCGGGCCTTAATTGGCCCACCCACATAAAATGGCGGCGTGCAGCGAATCCCGCCCACCCCTCCAACAGGGAGAAAATTCTCCCCTATGTATTTATTAAGCCCATCGAAAGCTCAGGTTTCACTATGATACTTATTTCACTTATAACCAAGGCTTTGTTTGATAATTAAATACAACTTGGCCATTCAACCAGCTCTGCTTCTTTGAACCTGGCCCTATGCAATATCCAGATAGCAACATTCAAAAGACTTGAATCTCACAAGCACCTCAAACAACAATCCCATGTATGAATGAGAATATCGTGAATTACCAGTGACATATTCTATTGGCACCGTGACTCCTGCTTTCACTTCTAAGTTTAAAAATGGCAAAATTTTCCAGTAGATTAGCACCAACAAACTCACTTGCAATAATGTGCTTTTTCTATCCACACAAGTGGGTTTCGTTAACACAAAATTATGCTTTGTATTGAGTGATAAGTATTTTCGGATTTTAAATTGAAACTAAACACACTTACAAATGACCATCTTGGAGCATATAATAGGAAAGCAAAGTACAGCAGGTGCTGGAAATCTGAAATATAAACTGAAAATACTGGAAATACTCAGCAGGCCAGGCAGCATCTGTGGAGAGAGAAACAGAGTAAACGTTTCAGGCCCACGATTTGCATTAGTTCTGGTGGAGGGTCACTGATCTCTGTTTCTCTCTGTGCAGAGACTGCCAGATTTGCTGAGCATTTCCAACACTTCCCATTTCCATTGGAGTAAAAATAACCCCTTTTGCCAGGCCCCCCAAAAAGCAATCAGATTTCTTGTGAGCCTTTTGTTCTGCTTCAGCAAGAAACCCAGCAGCTGTTGCCTGAGTTCTGTGTTGGTACAATGTTAAACATGAATTTAAAAAAAAATTAAGGTAGGAAGAAACATAAACAACTTGCTGAGCAAAAAAAAAATCAACGTCAAAGCAATAAATTTATAATTACAAAAAATGAATAATTAATAAAAATGACCATTAAAAAGTGCAAAGTTGCAGAACTAACTAATAAAACCATTTTGCATAAGAAGCACAGCTAGAGAGCAACAGACTAGGCCTCAAGTCCTGGAGGGGGTTGAGATCAGACCCAAGCTAAGCAGTTGGGTTTAACTAACATTGAACTTGTGTTTACTTCTGGCGGTGCACACTCTGAGCTAGCCTTGGCAGAATTCATACGAAGGTGAGGGTCGGAAGTGGTTTGCCTTTAAACCTGGATGTTCCTTCCCTCCTGGCTTGGTGTATGGATAAGTCTTTGAGGAGGGAGGGGCAGGGCGCGTAGGTGTGACCCTCACTGAGCAGTGTGTGCTTGTGCATATGTGTATGTCTTTCTGTGTGTGTCCAGCTCACTCCCAGTCTCAGAGTTTTTTTCTCTCTCTCTCTCTCTCTCACACTTACTCACTCTCACACACTTACTCAATCACACACTCACTGTCACACTCAATCACTCTCACTCACTCATTTATACACTCTCACTCACTCACACATACTCTCACTCACACACCCTCACACACACTCATTCTGATTCACACACTCACTCACACATTCACTCACTCACTTATCCTCACACTCACTCACTCTCACACTCACTCACGCTCTCACACTCACTCACTCACTGTCACACACATTCACTCACACACATGCTCACTCACTTACACACACTCTCTGACTCTCACACACTTGCTCAATCTCATGCTCACTCTCAAATTCACTGTTCCTCCCTCTTACTCTCACTCACTCACTCTTTGCAGCTTTAGGGAAAAAACCCAAACTGTTCAAGTTTCTCTTCCTAACTTTAATTCCTTGTCCTTCAGTGATGAACCGATAAATCACCTTTTCTATTACTTTTATACCCTTTCTATTTGAGGTGCTCAAAACTACACAGTAATTCCATGTGCAGTCTAATTATGGTCCTGTAAAATTCCAGTAGTATCTCCTTTCCTTTGTTTTCTGTATATATAGGCACACCAAGGATGCATTTATCTCTTTTTATGGCCCTGTGTACTTATGCTCCATCTATTTAAGAACCTGTATATCTGCACAATAAGATTCCTTGTCTCCATTTAATCTCATACATTTTTTGAGGTCTATATTTCCTTTCCCTATTCTTACTTCCAAAATCTGTCACTTCGCACTTTTCCACATCATAATGCATCTGCCCAATCCCTGACTCTGGCCGGAATTTTCCAGCCCTGTTGGCATCAGGCATCATGGTGGGCAGGTAGGGAACATTATGGCGAGAAGGCCAAAAATTGGTTTTACTCCGTTGTCAAGCCAGTTTCCGATCGTCAGCTCCGCCCGGCAATTCCGGACCATGTTTCCTGCCGCTGCACATCAGGACCTTCATTGTAATACATCTGCATCTCATTATAAGCCCAGCTCACTGCAATCATGCCCCCCCATGTCAAATTTACCACCCATGTCAGTGTGACATCAAAACGGTGTGCTTCACGACTGCCTTTAAAAGGCAGGCACCTGGTGAGCTGAACTTCGAGGGGAACGCGGAGGTGAGTGTACACAAAATTGCGCAGTGCTCGTGAACACCACTGGTAGGACATCAAGGAAGATGCAATTACTGGGGGCACAGGCAAGCTGCTTATCCCCTGGCTGGCCTTCAAAGCAGTGCCAGGGCAAGGGAGCACAGATAAGACTGAAGGAAATACTCAAGTACATGATGGGGTTTGTTAGGGGTGGTGGTGAGAATAGGGGAGAGGGTGAGGAAAGCGGCCACGCACTTGGAAAAGCTTGTTGAAAGTGAGCATTCTTCTGCAGCTGAGACCGTTCAGCAGCAGCTCCATTGACACGCTTGGAGTCAGGCCTCTGAAGCTTTTCTGCCCTCTCAAATAACACAAAAACATGAAAGTGTCACCAAATACTCCAGAACTTTTCACCCCTTGGGTGCAAACTGTAAATTAATGTGTATTTTAGGGGGCAGTAGAGCAATTGGCTGACTGGGCAAGTTGTACAATCCCATTGCGAAAGACGGCCATGGCACAGTCACTGGTGGAGGCGCTCACAGCCCCTTGCAATATCTTTATTAAGGTTTACCCTGTATCCCTCATGGTTCAAGCTAACAGTGCAGCCTTGCAGTGTGGGTTAGGAGAATGCCCACGCCTGAGCTGAGAGCACAGCATGCAGTCCAGTGGGCAAAGCTGTCACCAATTGGTTAGATGGAGTGGAGCAGAGGTGGGTGGGGTTTTGGACAGCCTATGAGCGCATTACACACTGGCCATCCAAGTGGTGGTCAGCACTCTCCTGCATATGTGAAGGGGCCTTCAAACTTAGACAAGGAAGGTTCTTAGTACACTCATGCTAATGCATGCATCTTTCTCTTTGATCCTGCAGGAGGAGAACATCAGTATCATGGACAACAAAAACAGAATTACCTGGAAAAACTCAGCAGGTCTGGCAGCATCGGCGGAGAAGAAAAGAGTTGACGTTTCGAGTCCTCATGACCCTTCGACAGTACTTGAGTTCGAGTCCAGGAAAGAGCTGAAATATAAGCTGGTTTAAGGTGTGTGTGTGGGGGGCGGAGAGATAGAGAGACAGAGAGGTGGAGGGGGGGTGTGTGGTTGTAGGGACAAACAAGCAGTGATAGAAGCAGATCATCAAAAGATGTCAACGACAATAGTACAATAGAACACATAGGTGTTAAAGTTAAAAGTTGGTGATATTATCTAAACGAATGTGCTAATTAAGAATGGATGGTAGGGCACTCAAGGTATAGCTCTAGTGGGGGTTTGTTTTTTTTTATAATTGAAATAGGTGGGAAAAGGAAAATCTTTATAATTTATTGGAAAAAAAAGGAAGGGGGAAACAGAAAGGGGGTGGGGATGGGGGAGGGAGCTCACGACCTAAAGTTGTTGAATTCAATATTCAGTCCGGAAGGCTGTAAAGTCCCTAGTCGGAAGATGAGGTGTTGTTCCTCCAGTTTGCGTTGGGCTTCACTGGAACAATACAGCAAGCCAAGGACAGACATGTGGGCAAGAGAGCAGGGTGGAGTGTTAAAATGGCAAGCGACAGGGAGGTTTGGGTCATTCTTGCGGACAGACCGCAGGTGTTCTGCAAAGCGGTCGCCCAATTTACGTTTGGTCTCTCCAATGTAGAAGAGACCACATTGGGAGCAACGAATGCAGTAGACTAAGTTGGGGGAAATGCAAGTGAAATGCTGCTTCACTTGAAAGGAGTGTTTGGGTCCTTGGACGGTGAGGAGAGAGGAAGTGAACGGGCAGGTGTTGCATCTTTTGCGTGGGCATGGGGTGGTGCTATAGGAGGGGGTTGAGGAGTAGGGGGTGATGGAGGAGTGGACCAGGGTGTCCCGGAGGGAGCGATCCCTACGGAATGCCGATAAGGGGGGGTGAAGGGAAGATGTGTTTGGTGGTGGCATCATGCTGGAGTTGGCAGAAATGGCGGAGGATGATCCTTTGAATGCGGAGGCTGGTGGAGTGATAAGTGAGGACACCCTCACGCCTTCTCCTCCCTCCCAGAAACATGATAGGGTCCCCCTTGTCCTCACTTATCACCCCACCAGCCTCCGCATTCAAAGGATCATCCTCCGCCATTTCTGCCAACTCCAGCATGATGCCACCACCAAACACATCTTCCCTTCACCCCCCCTTATCGGCATTCCATAGGGATCGCTCCCTCCGGGACACCCTGGTCCACTCCTCCATCACCCCCTACTCCTCAACCCCCTCCTATTGCACCACCCCATGCCCACGCAAAAGATGCAACACCTGCCCGTTCACTTCCTCTCTCCTCACCGTCCAAGGGCCCAAACACTCCTTTCAAGTGAAGCAGCATTTCACTTGCATTTCCCCCAACTTAGTCTACTGCATTCGTTGCTCCCAATGTGGTCTCTTCTACATTGGAGAGACCAAACGTAAATTGGGCGACCGCTTTGCAGAACACCTGCGGTCTGTCCGCAAGAATGACCCAAACCTCCCTGTCGCTTGCCATTTTAACACTCCACCCTGCTCTCTTGCCCACATGTCTGTCCTTGGCTTGCTGCATTGTTCCAGTGAAGCCCAACGCAAACTGGAGGAACAACACCTCATCTTCCGACTAGGGACTTTACAGCCTTCCAGACTGAATATTGAATTCAACAACTTTAGGTCGTGAGCTCCCTCCCCCATCCCCACCCCCTTTCTGTTTCCCCCTTCCTTTTTTTTTCCAATAACTTATAAAGATTTTCCTTTTCCCTCCTATTTCCATTATAAAAAAAACCCCACTAGAGCTATACCTTGAGTGCCCTACCAACCATTCTTAATTAGCACATTCGTTTAGATAATATCACCAACTTTTAACTTTAACACCTATGTGTTCTATTGTACTATTGTCGTTGACATCTTTTGATGATCTGCTTCTATCACTGCTTGTTTGTCCCTACAACCACACCCCGCCCCCCTCCACCTCTCTGTCTCTCTATCTCTCCGCCCCCCACACACACACCTTAAACCAGCTTATATTTCAGCTCTTTCCTGGACTCGAACTCAAGTTCTATTGAAGGGTCATGAGGACTCGAAACGTCAACTCTTTTCTTCTCCGCCGATGCTGCCAGACCTGCTGAGTTTTTCCAGGTAATTCTGCTTTTGTTTTGGATTTCCAGCATCCGCAGTTTTTTTGTTTTTATATCAGTATCATGGAACCCGGTGATTTAGCGGTATGCCTCATGGCTTACAGAGAGCAGAGAAGAAGGAGTGGCAGAGGCGCCTGGATCGTCAAAGGGAGGAAGATGAAGGGGCAGCAGGGCCTGCTTCGCATGCAGCTGAAGGTCCACAGTGAGCTGTTGCCCAGGGCCTATATAGAGTACCTCTCATTCCTGCAGATGTCAGAACAGTGTCGCTGAAGACTGCGCATGTCTAGGGAACTGGCTGGCCACATATGCCTCCTGCTGAGGCTTTGGTGCCATGGGGACATGAAGGGCATCCACTGCCAGTGTTCATGAAAGGGACTGCAGTGCGCAATTTTTATGCAAGGTGACCTGTGTGATATTTTGCAAGCCTCCAAGCACAAGTGTATCTAGGAGGTCACAGACACCATCTTCGCGAAAACACAGAACTTTGTGCATTTCGTCTGGGATCAAGAAACCAGGAAGCAAGAGCGCTGGGATTTGCACAGATCACTGGATTTCCACAGGATCAGGGTGCCACTGACTGCACTCATGAGGCACTTAGGTCTCCTCAAGCAGTCAACTACATCAACAGCAAGGGCTTTCACTTGCTGAATGTTCAGCTTGTCTGCGACCACTGCAGATACATTCTACTGGTCCGCGCATGATTCCCAGGGAGTGTCCATGACTCCTACATCCTTAGCAGGTCTCAGATCCCTGACATCTTCCAGGCTCCAGAGAGGTTGTAGTGTTGGCTCCTCGGGGACAAGGGCGACCCACAGACACCCAGTGCGGCAGCATCAGACTGCAGCAGAGTAACGGCATAAAGAGGCATTTGCCGTGATCTGGACTTCGGTGGAGCAAACGATAGGCATTTTGAAAATGAGATTCCTGTGCCTCGACAGGTCCGGTGGAGCACTGCAATACATTCCCCAGAGGGTCACGTGCGTCATCGTCACTTCCTGTGCGCTGCGCAACCTGGCAGAGGAGGATATGGAAGAGCTGCACGTCTCCTCTGATGTGGAGAAGGTCGAAGGGAATGATGATGAGGAGGTCCTCGAAGGTGAAGATGCTGACGGTGAGGCCATCACACGGGCCAGATGAGGCGGGCACGCTCAGGAGGCCCTCATAGCCGCAAGATTCATGGAGGATGATGATGAGATGCAGTGAGGTCAGTCCTGACACCCTCACCTTGCATCTGTGAATGTTTGACTCCTGTGTGGCTGATGGCAGCATACATACCCTCAGTGCTCAGACTCATGTCATGGAGATGCAGCAGAGGCCCTAATAGTCACTAGATTCCAGGAGGATGATGACAACATACAGTGAGGACACTCCGTAGACCTTCTGTGAATGTCTGACTCCTGCTGGCTGAGGGTAGCTCACTTGCACTCTGTGATCAGGGTCATATCATGGAGATGCAGCCATGAAACTTTGAATACACTTGAGTACAGCATCACTGGACAGAGATGCTGAAGAGATGGGGGCCCAGCCCCATCTCAAAGGTGCTGAGAGCACACAGAGAGAATGATGGAACTCTGTGACACCTGCCCACGACATTCTGGCAGCAATGACAAGCACCATCGAGGTGCAGGTATCACTCGTGTCCAGTGAGTGTGAAGCTGGACCATCACTTTAGCCTGAACGTTACACACTGCACAGGGAAGAGGCCCTGGACTGAGACACCTGCCTTTATCTTTTGTAGGAACTAAGGTTTCACATCTGAGTGACATGAACACTGCTCATCAGAACAAAGAACCATAGGCAAGGAGACATTCTTAGGAGCTTATTTATAATAGTGAACATTAAGTACAAGTGATTAACACCTGTGCCCAGGCTGTGCAACTGCACTTCATTAATGGGGCAGGGAGGGAGGAGGACCTCCTCTAGAACCCACTCCTGGGCATGGCCAAGTTGGCCATTAACAGCTCCAGGCAGCGAGTGTTTGAGGGGATCGTCCGACCCAATTGTCTGCCCCTCTTCCATGGCTATGTTCACGACCGGGTGTCCCTGGAGAGGGAGCATGCAGTGTCTGCTGGCACCATTGAGGCCTCCTGTGCTTGGTGGGCACCATGAGGACTGGGGTGATTTATCGACCCCTTTAATCACATTTTGATTTAATGTTGGTAAGTTTCCTTTAAATTTTGTCTTTTTTTTTGCAGTTTCCCTTTAACGGGCTGCCTTTTATTTTGTTCCTGATTTTGTTGATTTAGTTTGATTGTTTGGACTGAAAAGAGTTACACTTTCTTAACCTTTTGTTAATTTAGTTTATTTGGTTGGCTCAAAAGGAGTTACATCTACTTAACCTCCCTAACCCTGCCGCTACGTCTTGGTGCTCCCCTCAACATCCACGGTGGAGGTGGAGGCAGACTGCTGACTGCTACGCCCTGTCTATGATGACGTTGGTGGGCATCCTCTGAGTCAGTTCCCATGTTCTGCAGTCTGCTGCCATGCACTAATTATCTCTCCTTGTTTTAGCAGGCACATCTGGGAAGCAGCTGAAGGGGTCCACAAGCCAGGCCCTTGACTCCAAATAGCCTGGGGTAGACCACATCACCCAGAATGCACCGTGGATGGTAAAACAAATAGCTGTGTGAACTTGGGCTCTTGCTGCAGGACAATTGGATCTCAAGCACTGGAACTTAGTCACAGAGTGGAACGGTGTGGCAATCCCTGCTTGTTTGCAAGCACATTGAGGGATGAGGCAGCCACTTGAGAGAGGCGCCGGTGCTGCCTGAGCCTGGTCCCAGTGATTAGCACCGTGTGCATCCCCCTTCCCCTGGGCCCTGTCAGACCCTGGCAGGTTTTTAAGGGCTGCAATTCAAGGCAGCTAAGGTCATTGCTGCATTCGTCAGCTGTTGGTTCAGTCAGTTTACATTCAAAAATGGCTGGTGCAGCGCAGCCAGAGTGATTGACGTGGAAGAAGGGGAGTGAATGAGCCAGGGATTGGTTGTTGAACCTCCATCATGTCATGAAGCTCCTGTCTTGGCGGTCAATTGAAGAGGGGGTGAGATTGGCAGTGGTAGAGAAGCAAGAGTGGCCCTTCAGACCAGCAATGCCAAAAGTGCCATGGGGATCGTCCATTCAGGAGGGGGTCCTCCAGTGAGGAGGAGAACCTGAGAGGGAAGGAGATGTGGGCACATAGATCCTGACAGCAGCAGCCTCATGTCCACCTGTCGGAGCAACCTTGGGATGGAGAAGTGGCAAAAGGCCTTGGAGGGGACTATGAGCAGGTACCAGTGTGGAGAAGACAGTACCCTGTAGCAAGGCTATCCAGACAGAAGATAAGCTACCTCCAGATGTTGGAGAGGCAGTGTTGTTGAAGACTGCACCTCTCCCGACAGGCTATCTGGTTGCCATGATGGCGCAGGATTTGGGCCCATTGGCATTGCTGGCCAATCAATGCCAATGACTGTCAATGACACCGTGGTCCTAAATTTCCATGTGTGAAACTCATTCCGAAGGCCTGCCTGAGACATATGTGGCATCTCCCAATCAGCTGCATATCACTGCATCAAGGTGGTTACCGGTGCCCTCTTGGAAGCAGCCACAATACCTACGTACCGGTGACAAGGGCTGCCAACTAAACATGGCTACTGTTGCCAGTGAGGAATCCTAGGACAGGACAGAAGAACAATACAATATAAGCCATGTGCGAACCAGCATCGCGCAGACCATAGGTCCCCTGAAGATGAGATTCAGCTGCCTGGACTGTTCAGTAGGGACCCTTCAATATACCCCAGAAAGGGTTCCCCAGATGCGGTGATCTGCAGAGGTGGGGAAGCCCTAGCTAATGAGGATTAAACAGAATGCGAGGCACCCTCAGACAAGGAGGATGCTGAGGGAGCTGCAGCATTCTGAATGACACCAGCAAGCATTTGGAAGGCACAATGACATAGGTGCAAAGGAGGCATGGTAAGCATTTACACACATGATTTGGATGAGCCTTCCGACTGCATCCATCCTACCAAATATTCAACCTACACTATTACCATTCATTTCAGTTGTAAATTAGACTCGCTCCCCCAGTGCCGCCTGATGCTTCTGGGTGGCCCAAAAGATGATCATGGTCCCACTCAGACAGCCCATAGGTTGAGCCATGGTCTTCCTGCCCTTTCAGAGAACCTCCAAGACATGGAAATGTCAAGAAAACAAATTGCACCTTCGTTATAAACATATTCAGACATCAGCAGGAATACCTTAACTATCTGACGCCCAGGGGCATCTACCAGGCTTTCTTAATGCTTTTAAGTGCGCTCCTATGCAATCCTTCTTCCTGGCTGCCAGCTGTGGTGGATACAAGCAGATGATCTTGTTGCCCCATGGCCTGGGGTGACCATGGCAGTCACCCTCTGGCTGCCTGAGGCCTGGAGGGTCCCAGCATGCTGAGGGACTCATGCAGGAGCCTCCTCTGTTATCGGGGCAACTTGGGGCCCTGGTGTTTCTGGCAGATGGGTCGAGGAGCTACTGTCCACATCAAGAACGCCCTCAGAGATCCCCGTTGCAGAAGTTAGCCACTCTTCCTCTACTGAAAGGCAAACTTGTACCTCCCTGTCATTTTGAGATGGACGAGGACCTGGCTGAAACTCAAGGATCTTCATCCCCTTCTCACCTTGCTCATGGACAAAGTACTGGTGTACAGGCCTACATGCATCGCCAGTATCACCTGACTAGTGTGCTATATGTGGCTCTCTAAGGGACTCACCAATCTCTTGATGGAGGAGGCCAAGTGTGCAGAGCGGGAAATAACAGTATTCACGCCCTGGATGAACTCCTCTAATGTCTGAGCCATTGTGTGCATACTCTCTTGAATGTCTACCAGATCTCCATGCACCTTACGCTGAACTTGTAGCATCTTACTGACGATTCCAAAGGCACATCATCAGCAAGGGGATCAACATGGGCCTGGCCTCCTACAGTCCTCTGACGGTGTGACTTCGGCTGGTGCAGCTTCTGACAGCTAGTTAGATGCGTGTGCGGTTCTCTATCAGGTTTAGACCCTGAATCTAAGTGTGAATGGATACCCACTGATGCGAGAGTATCTGCACTGGTGGAGGGTGTGGGGAAATGATGTGATGTTGCACCCTCCGAGATTCACCCTTCCACTTCAGATGTTGGTGATTGTCCCTGGGAGACAGTAGCTCTCTGTTCTTGTGGTTGATTTGTGTGAGAGAACAGAAAGATCGAAGGGTTTTGCCTTTCCAAGCACAAGCTGCCAGAATCGGCTGGTGTTCAGACTGAGACATGTACAGTGGAGGACTCAGGAACACCGTCCCTCATGTTCGCTTAAGGCTTTCTGGTGCCCATTCATGAGGTTACTCACCCTCCTGCAACTTCACTCCAGCATCATTGCCTGCAATGATGGACAGCCATGCAGCCCTGCCAGTTCAACAGCTTTCTCCTCCATGGATGTCAGAATGGCTAGAATTGGTGCCCTGCCAATGGTATGAGTCCTTTCCTTTGTGTCATTGTCCCTTTCCTCCTGCAGGAACACAGACGAGGAATCTTACATGCCCCACAAGAACAGGCACAATGCCTAAGTGGCTTGTACCCTAGCTGATACCTTTGGAGCCATTGGTTTGCATGTAGAATTGGGCCATTCTGGCATCTCTTCATCATGTTGCTGCTTTTCACCTGCCATATCAGCTTTCTCCTTCAAGTTTGTACTCTGTACTTCACCAGCTGCTCCACCTAAGCTCCTGACTGACCGTAATTAGGTATGTTTTAACACCTTGAATGCCGTGACTCTCAAGAGCAGACAAAGGATGGGCTTTCTCGTTAGTTTAAAAAAACGAGGCTAAATGTTTATTTCTCAATACCCCAATATATTCACAGCAGTATCCGCCCGCTCGCGCACACATACACACACACACATACACACACACGCACACACATACACACACTCGCACACACACACACACGCACACACATACACACACACACACTCACATGCACACACATACACAAACGCACACACACACGCACACACACACACACATGCACACACATACACAAACGCACACACACACTCGCACACACACATGCACACACATACACAAACGCACACACACACATGCACACACACACACACACATACACAAACAAACACACACACAAGCACACACGTACACACACACACACACACACACACATGCACGCACACACACGTGAAAAAGTGATTACAAAAGAGATAGCATGCACTTGTCTTAAAAAGTCTAAAGATTCACCTTATATTTGAGTCCCCTAAGATGGAAGCTTCAAAATGTTGAGGCCTGATGATTTCCTTTTTGGTTCACTGAAGAACTGGAGGTAGGAAGTTTCCGGCAATGGATTCACAGTGGCTCACTGCTTTTAGCAGCAGGTTTCTGGCTTCACTCCAGTCAAAGAGCAGTCAAACCTTGTGTGTGTGTGTGTGTGTGTGTGTGTGCGTGTGCGTGTGTAGCGAAGGTCTGGTTAGGTTCTTCAAATAAATAGGCAAAAGGATCCCCAGTTCTCTGCCTACTGGCAGATTTTAGGCAGGGTCCTTCTTTTTCTGGACTCTCTATGCCTGGCTCACTGAGGCTGCTTTCCAAATGTATGTTAATAAATGTTCCTTATCACAACCTGGTTTCTATCAGGTGACCATAGTATCTGTTTACTATTGTCCACACAAATGGTCCCTGATGACTTGGGTATTGCCACCCAAAAGTGTGAGTTTCATCTACTTGTATTGCCTTGTGATAAAATGGGTTTCTCCTCATACCCATTCTGTGGAATTTCAAGAAAACTGTTAGGCCATTGTGAAATAGCCTTTGCAGGTATTTGGACAGTGGCAACCATTAAATCCACAGGAAAAATCTGTTGCCTTTTACTGTCTTCTCAATGAAATGTTCCCAAATGGTCATTTGCATTCTAATGTCCTGTCCAAACAAGCAGACTAGCTTCCAGCCTTGTGTAGTTCCATGTATACGGGCAGAAATGAAAAAGAGGTCATTTGACCTCAGAACTCCATTTTGTTTCAAAGCAGGTTGTCCATTCTCCATTTTGTTTTTGAAAAGTAAAGTGTCCATTTTCCATAAACCTATAACTGCATGGACGTGGCAATAAATGCAAATTGTTGTTGTTGAGTAATCATGATTTCTTGGCAAATACTCGTGAAAGGGAATAGCTTCCTGTTTGCTTCCGATGGGAGGCCCCTAAACAGAGAGAGAAAGAAAATCTTATCATGATGCATGTTTAAAATGGTTCTGCACACAGTACCAATGTCAGTACATTAAGTGCCATGCTGCTATTGAGCAGATATGTCTGCATCGTGCTGAGTGAGTGTGAAGGGGAAACAAGACAAATATATTTAAGAGAGCACTTGCTTTGTTAGGCTGGTACCAAACATCCAATCTCAGGCTTATACTGTCAAAGGCACACAGACAATTTCAAGAGCTGCTTCCAATGGCAGACAGGCTGATTCCCGTCTTAACACCTTATCCAAAGGACGGGACCCCTAATCTTGTAGCACTCTATACTGTGGTGAAGGAATGAGATTTGAACCCACAATCTAGGCTCATTCAAAGGCAAGATTGCTGCCACCTGAATCATGTTGGCACCTGGGCAGCAAAACAATTGAAAATATATTTAGAATGCAGCTGTTCCTTTTTAATACATAAACAGAGAAATGGAAAGCACTGAGGGCTTCTGCTGAAGCTGGAGAACAGCAATGAGAAGCTGTAAGGAGTAGCTGCAAACAGACTACATGATGCTTACTGGAAACATAGAAAGGTTTTGACAATATGTAGTAATCTTTCCTACATGCAAATAAAAATCTGCCTGGAACATACCATCAATTATAAGTTGATGGCACGGAATGGTCATCTGACTGCATCTTTGTCCTGGTGAAACCTTAAGTAGAGCGCCAATCATTATACACCAACTGTCATCATTTATACTCACACAGATCCTTACATTATTGGAGAAGATTGAAGAGGAAGCACAGGGTAAAGAACCAAAGACTGTAAATAAAGGGACACCATCTGGAGGGGGAGGAGATAATGAGGAGCCCGTTGGTACAGGGCAAAGAACGATCACACAGATTGCTCCTCCCTGAGCTGTCAGGGGAACTTACAGGGTCTACTTTTCAACAGAAGTTGATCTTGGAAGAGGCCTGTATTGAGAAAAAGCGTGCCTCCATATGTACATTGGAAAGTTGTCTGGTCAGATCAACCGCTGTACTTCCTGCACAAGCATGCAATAATTTCTAGGCCAACGTTTTCACGGTTGTTAATGAGAAAATAAAATATACAGTGGCCGGGCAAGCTGTCTAACGCCTCTCCCCCACTGCTGGTAAAACACCAGCAGAAGCTGATTTGTGATGGGCATTATGGTGCCCACCCTCCCATCCTGCCATGCCACACAATTTTACACCCCATCACCTGCCGGCCCACTACTGGGGTTGGGGGCATAAAATTCTGGTCATGCAGTCAACAGGGGATGATACTTCCACACAAATTCAGTGAGAATGGTCACACAGGATCTCTCCTTCTGAATGTTGTATTTTATGTATTAGGTTATTGTCATATATTGTACCTAATCTTCCAGTATATTTCTAATAATTCATTCCATCATTTTACCCAGTATTAATGTGAGTCTGAATCGTCACTAATTGATCTGCTTTGTCATCGTCTTTAAAAATAGGTGGTGTTATCTGGTATCCAAAACAAGTGACAGCAAATGGCAAAACAATTACCTACAGTTTCCAGCCTGTGATTCAGCTCATGAAATTTTTGTGAGAGGAAGTTGTTTTTTCAGAAACATATCGGCATTTGTTATCTTAGCAATGCACCACATGCTGTTCTAATTGACTATTCTTATGGAGAACTGATCAGGGTTTATAATGGCTTTTGCAGTCCTGCAACAGGTCCATCCAAGGCTGCTCCAAAATAAAATATGTTCCAAAATAATAGATGGCAGTGAAAAAAAAAATCCACCTGTTTTCTTTAAAGAAGATCTCTCATTATTTATATTGGAGATGCCAAAATTCTGGCAGTGGAGACGACAAACATCCAGTTTGTGTTTTCAGACAGCTGGGTTAAGCCTTTTTATCCACTCCTCAGAGTTCTAACTTTGGTTTAATGGAAGTTCAAGATTGCACTACGTGTACACAAATCAAAGGAGTTAAGAAATCATTCTCCACTCTAAAGAATGTCAAAAGGTGAGCCTTTTTCTACTTTGAATATAAATGTTAATGTTGCCATTCAGCCATAGTGGTTCAGGTGGACCTTGTAGATTAACTGAGTGGCTGATATGACCTCCACCTCCCCCTCACAACACTCCCCTCCCCCCACCCCCGCCCCCACCACCCCCCCCCCCCCCCAAAACCCTGATGTTCAATTCCTGGCCACCCGTTTTTCAGGTATGAAATGGGTAGCTGATTGTTCCTATAATCTGACAATTGAGTGTATAACAGAAAGTTAGTTTAATGGTCATATCACTGGAATAATAATCCAGAGTCTTAGCTTAATAATCCAAAGAACACACATTCAAGTGCCAACATTGGACTTTGAGAAATTGGATTAAAAGTCAGTAAAGAAAAAGCTGATATCAGTAAGAGCGACCACCAAAGCTGTCATAAAAAGCCAATTGGTTCCCTAATTTCCTTTAGGGATAAAAACCTGTCAACCTTATCCAATCCAGCCTATTTGTAACTCCAGTTTCACACCAATGCAATTAACTCTTAATTATCCTCTGAAATGGCCTGAGACATTCAATTCAGGGCAAAGAGGGATGGGCAATAAATGCTGGCCTTGACAATAATGCCAACATCCCATGAATGAATTAAAGAAAGGCTGATCCTGACATCCACACAAGGGTTGCCAGCAGAAATCACTAGGCATTATTGTCCCCCCCACTTGCTCAGCAGCACCTATTTGTTTTTGTCACTGAAGCCAACAAACAAGACTAGAAATCAAGCATTTTGACCCGTGTAGTCGGGCAGCATAGTCAGCACTGTCTACAGTACTGAGATTGAGGTGTGCTGGATGTGGCTTCTAATACTCCCAAAACATCTGGTACTATTGTCAAGCATCAGAGGAGTCCAGAACTTAGATTGGAAAATCTAATGGTCACAAATAACTCACTACAATGTACAACCATACCCATCGCCAAGTCGAAGCGAAAGAGGTGTTGTCTAATTTCAGTGTTAATAATAGATTCTTGCAATATACTTGAGCTCATCGAAAACTGTGCTGCCCATATCTTAATTTGCATTAAATCCTATTCAACCATTGCCCCTGACCAATATTGCCTCCTGGTCCAGTAATGCCTCAATTTTAAATTTTTCATTCTTATTATCAAATTCTCCATATGTTCACTCCACTCTATAGCTGTAATCTCCACCTGCCATACAATCTTCCAAAATCTCTGCACTGCAGCAATTCTGGTCCCTTAGACATTCAGATTTGTTTGCTCCATCGTTGGCAGTCATGCTTTCAGCCGCCTAGTCCCTAAACTCTGGAATTCCCTCCCTAAACCCCTCCACCTCTCTATCTCTCTCTATTTCTCTCTTGACTTTCAAGATACTCCTTAAACATACCTCTTTGATCAAGAACACAAGGACATAAGAAATAGGAGTAGGAATAGGCCACATGATCTCTCAAGCTTTTGCTCACTTGTTCTAATATCTTGATAACACGCCTGTGAAGTTCTTTGGGACACTTTAATGCATTAAAGGTGCTGCATAAATGCAAGTTGATACTCTAGTTCACAGAAAAGGATGATGTTGTTGTTGTCTTTGCTAAGTTTAACTGTTTTCTCATTACAATGGTGAAGACTTTGGCCTAGAAATTAGAAAATGCTCGTACAGGAGGTACAAGGATTGATCTGACTATATAAATTTCCAATATGTATATGGAGGCATTCTTTTCCTCAATACAGGCCTCATGCAAGATCAACTTGCGTTGAAAAGTAGGCCCTAAGTTCCCCTGACAAGTCAGGGAGAAGCAATCTGTGTGAATGTTCTTTGCCCTGTACCAACTGGCTCCTCATTATCCCCTCCCCATCCAGGTGGTGTCCCTTTATTTATAGTCTTTGGTGCTTTGCCCTGTGTTTCCTCTTAACTGCAGTATAACCTTCTCCAATAGTGTAAGCACCTGTGTGAGTGTAAGTAATAACAGTTGATGCATAATGATTGGTGCTCTGCTTAAGATTTTACCAGGACAAAGATGCGACCCCAATTGTGGCTATTTAAAGGCCTCCTCCCACAGTCACTGGCACTTTACCAGTAGCATGGGGTGTCTACATCAGGTGACAACTCGATGGCCTTGACACAGGCTGGGGAGTGTGCCCCCATCCCTCACCTTGCCAGAACAGGCCTGGTGAAACCCACCCATTAATTTCCAACCTGGCTCCAGTGATGATTGTTATTGGGCACTGGCTGCACTTCCAGAAGTGGCCACCACTCCCAGTGGTACTGCTGCTGCTGCTTCAGGTTTGCCAGCCATTTGATTGTCTGGCAGTTCTCGGAGGCAGGACTTCCTCCAAGATGGGGCAGAAGACTTGCCCAGAGCCAATTAATGGCCCAACAACTGCAAAATCCCAGCCATGCAGAGGAAGGCCCTTTTCCTTGGAGGGAAGAACCCTGACTTTTCAGGTAGGGTTAGGGAGTGGGGATCTGCTTCCACATAAAATCCCCGGCCACGATTTAGACAGAGAGACTTGCATTTATATAGATTTCAGGATATCAGAGGACCAGGACATCAGAGAATTCCCCTGTGTTTCTTCAAAATAGTGTGGTAGATCATTCACATTCATCTGAGAAAGCAGACAGCTTCAGTTTAACATTTGATCCAAAAGACAGCACCTTTGGCAGTGCAGCACTCCTTCAGTACTGCACTTGAGTGTTAGCCTAGGTATTATGCTCATGTCTCTAATGTGGGGCTTCCCATGACCTTCTGACTCATAGGCGAGAGTGCTGCCACTGAGCCACAGCTGACACTCAAGACTTCCTAACAGACTTGTAGAACTTCCTCTAAAAAGCCTTTAGCAAAGTTCCAATAAAAGATTATTCCTTGAGGTTAAAGTGGCTGGAATGTAAGGTGAAACCTGAAAATGGATAAGAAATTCTAATCCTCATGTTTCATTGATGCAATGTGCTTCTGCCACCCATATGAAGTGTGTGTTCTCTCACTTCTCAGTTTCTGCTGACAGAAGCTGTAAAAGCAGGAGGTGGCTCTCAAGAATGGGTTAGATTGGAGTGATGGGTGCAAAGTTGGAAGAGACAAATGTATGGGCTACAGTGAGAGAGAAAGAGGAGGAGGGGATGCTGGTGACTATGGTGGGAAGGAAGGGGAGACAGTGAGCGCCCCTTGTGCAAGCCTAGCTGGATGACAGGAGCAAAGGGATTGGGGAATGGGGAAGGCACAATGTTGGGAGTTTAGCCAGCAGCTAGCAACAAGCTGCGCTACATTTGTGAAGGAAGAAGTGCCACTGGGAGTGGTGGCTGCTGCTGGGACTGCAGCCAGTGCCCAACAATGATCGTCTCTGGAGCCACGTTAGAAGTGGGTGGGTTTCTCCAGGTTTGTTCTGGCAAGGTGAGGGGTAGGTCAGGTGGGGGGGGTGGGGGTTTGGTGGGGGGGTGGAATGTGGGTAGGTCTCCATTGGGTACAGGGTACCCAAGCAGGAGGCACAATCCCCAGCCTGTGACAAGGCTGCCAGGTTGCCATGTGATGTAGTCACTCCACATCACTGGTAAATTGCCACCTTCTCTTGGCCAGAGGAAGATTCATCCCATAAAAGGTTCCAGTCATTTATAATATTAGCACTTACCAATAGGGCAAGTGGCTCACTTCTGGTGGAGAATGAGACCATGCATATTGCCTGCCATATTGGACCCTTAAAAATCCTTGTTGGCTTTCATCTATTTTTACCAACATAAGTATTCTCAGGCAGAAGGTAAGGCCCTCTTCAATAGTACTATTACTGTTGTATCTCAGGAACAACTTTTATCACCAGATGCTGCAGCCCTTGAGAATGTCTCCCCCAGTCCTCATCTGTACAACGTTAGCAACTTAGTGGTGTTGTGACATCTGATAAACTAGACGGAAATTTGCTTAAATAGTTCACCATGTCAAGGTACTCTTGTGGGTCTTTTTTGGTATTTGTTTTTCTCATGTGTTTTATTGCTTCCACTTCTTACTTCTCCACCTGCTTTAAGCCCTTCAGCTGTGTGTTTCCTATGTAACTATCTTCATGCACTTCACCGGAGAACATGGTAGCGTAATGGTTGTGTTACAGCACTGGCAATCCAGAGGCCTGCATTAATGGCCCAGAGTCATGAGTTCATAATACCACCATGACAGCTGGGAAATATACATTTAGTTAAATAGACCTGGAAGAAAAAGTTAATGTTAGCGATGACGATGAAACTATCGGATTATCATAAAAACCCATCTGGTTCACTAATGTCTTTTAAGGAAGTGAATCTGTCATCCTTACATGTGGTTCCAGGCCCACAGCAATGTGGTTAACTCAAGCCGCTCAGTTGGTGGCTCACCACCACCTTTTTCAAAATGATTACGGATGGGTAACAAATGCTGGCCTTGGCACTGATGCCCACATCCCCTGAATGAATGAAAATGCTTGCACTCCTTTGTTCTTAGCTTCCAGAAGCCATTATGTTGGCGATTTTTATTTCAGGATTTTGGCCAATGGGACACTGTGTTGGTACATGACAGATGGATTGAAAGGTGAGGTCGGATTTGAGAAGGGGCATCAGGCAGGAGCATATTGTCACCTTGAGTGCTCTTGGCGATGCTGGAAGCAACAGGCTTTGCCACAGCTATCCCCATGATATGGAGCACTGTCTCCTCCAGATGGCTAAGGTGATGCAGGGGGGCTGGCCACTCTCTGGCCTTGCTGTGCTCCCTCCCTCCTGGTATGCAAGTGAGAGAGAAAAATAGCAGTTTGTTTTTCAGTGTGTTCAGGTGATGTACCCTGCCATATTTGAATAGCTGGAGATATGTGAAAGCGGCAAGGAATGGGCATGAGGCTGGTGTATCGATAAAGTGTGTAAGGGTTAAATGGGGTACCTGAATGTTAGGCATGAATCCTAATTGTTGATGAGTGAGTGAAGTGGGTGTGTTGATTGAGGGTAGGAAATGTCATGTGAAGTTGCATTCGTTGACCTTGACCACTCATGTAAGATCCTTAAACATTTTCTGGAACTGCAGCCAAGTCCTCCTTGTTCCAGACTTCCCATCAGAGGAAATTGTTTCTCTCTCTGCTCTATTCAGTCCTTTAATCTTTGCAAATACCTCAATGAGATCACCCCTTACTCTAAGCAATTTTGGAAATATTTTTCTCTTTCAACTGAAAGGAACACACTCCACTACCAGGGAAAATATGGCTGTGTTTTCTTTAAATATTGTGAGGAGGTGCAGAATAATGTTAAAGAAACATGAGATTTGCAATATCTATTATTCTCTATCTTCATTTAAGATATAAGATGAAGCAACTTGATGATTTGTAGCTGGCCTAATTTTACCATGGTGTTAATCAGTCACCCTTACAAAAGATGTACTTGCAAGATTATAGAATGGTCTTCATTTTGTAAGGGGATTTTGTTGTTATATTCTTGGGTCATGTTATTTTATGAGGAGATATTGAAGAGTAGAGTTAAACTCCTGATCATAAGAGGCCAGTGGTGTTAAACCTGACAGAATATTTGGAACAGAACAGGAATTGCTAATTAATATGGCACAGCTGATGGTAAAGGCTGAGTTGTTCAAATCCCAGAGGGAAACTTGAAACAACTGTCATAACTCATTTTTGCAATTTGTCATTTCGAGATGCAGACTTTGAATTCAGTAGGAATAAGACCACGGAGTCTCGCAGCTTTTATATAAAACTAAATTAAGCATTTATTAATTTAGCAACAAATTAAACTCATATGCATGGCTACAAATTACTACTATAATAACTTTTTAACAAATCCCCAAATGAGTCAGCTAGAGGAAAATCTCCACTAAAGCAACAGTAACCCATAGGCTTTAAATAGACACCAGGCAAAGCACATTTGACCTTACAAATTCCAAATGAGGCTCCTTTGCAAGTTGGTTGAGCGGTACAGGCTGGTTAGGTCTTAAATGCCTCTACCTTACACACATAAGCTGCTTTCTATATATACCTAGCTTTCCCTTTGAAGGTAAATTTTCCAATGTATCACTATGTCTTTTGAACTTCAGCTCTTCTAAAAATAAAGCCCCTTTTATAGCACCAATTTTATTAGTAAAAAATAAACACAATGTTTGTCTTCTCCTAGATAGATGCAAGGTTTTACCTGCACTCTTGAATGATTTATACAACAAATGCAAATGAACACTTTACCTTACTGTTCTCCTTACTGTTCACCCAATTAACATCTCAAAACTACTATACATCAAAGCACCCAGACTAGTTGGCTTTAATCCAGTTAAGACATACATTTAGACACAGACCCCCACTAGAATTTTATTTTAAAAAATAATTTCCAATAACATTATACACATTAATCTCTTCATGATAGTAACACTCATGCGCATCATTCCCAGTTTGATAATCAATACAGTCTTTTAAAAGGGACTGTCTTCCCTTCTCAATCTCAGATCTTGTTGTCCAGCACAACAAACCCTGCCCTGTGCATGGCATTTGTGCCAACTACATATTGCTGGAAAAGTGTAATAATACCCAATTCTTATTGGGTTTATAGTATACTTGGATTATATAATCTCAAAATACCCAGAATTGAGACTGAAATAAAAACTGAAAATGTCAGAAATACTCAACAAGTCAAGCAGCACACATGGAGAAAGAAAAGCAAAGTTAATGTTTCAGGTCCGTGACCTAGACAGAACCCACTTTGATTTCACTGTTACTAAGTGAAAGAGCATTGTTTTTGCATTATTGGGGATAGCATTTACACCGTACCATATATTTCAAATGCTGTAACATACTTGAAAATTATAACACTAAATTGAAATTTCACTTCCAAGGAAATACTTGAGTTATTCATATTTCAATAGAAATTGTAACAAGGCTGAATCTGAAGGTGCCGTTTACACAGCCATACAGTATCAAGCAGCAAAATGTAATTTCATTGATGCAGATCAGGAAAGCAAAACACGGATTGTAAAAGGATGGCTTTTTAAAATTTAGCATTACTGAGCCCTGGAGAAAGAGCACACTTCATATGAGCTGTCAGATCTGGCCAAAATATTTGATTTAATTGAATATGGTTTGATTTAACTGCTGCAAACATTCTCTGAAGTTCAGGTTTCATTGAATATTAGGTAGAAAATTTGAACGTTAAGTAACAAATCACCATCAATTGGATAAACATCAAGCACAAATTATATCGCGGAAAGACAAAACCATCATCAAATCCAATCGCATCTTAATAGTACAGTGAAAATGATCCCCCTACAGGAACTGTCCAGCAAAGGGCAAAGAACATTGTGCATGCAGGAAACAAAATCTGTCTCCTGGTGTTGCCAATCACCCAACCATGGACCATTGCAAAAACATCCAATGAAACATTGTGTTCATATTTGCAAAATTATAACCAGATAAAACCATAAACCCCGCAGCAAGATACTGCAACAGAGACTGTTTTATGCAGCTTGAAGGCAACACATTTTTTTGCTACATCAAACCAGTAAAAGATCAGTTTGGCAATCAGTACTAGGCTGATATATTAGCAATAGAATATTTTCATGAGGTATTAATTGTTGTTTCTTGATGTCCATGGATTATTATCCGTAATCCAGACAATGATCTCTTGATGCAGGTTCTGAATTTTGAGTAAAACTCCACCACACACAGATGGAGTCATTTTCTCTTGGCACAAAGACATCTCTTTCAGAGTTTGGTATGGCTCTTGTGCACATCAAGTCTGGCAAGCAAGATGTGTCAGCAGATGTCTTAGTCATGAATGCAAAGCCTGGTTGTTAACTTGGTTTTCATACTACTCAAGCAGAGTGGAGACATTGGGCCTGAGGGGAAGCAACATGAGAGGCCAATAGGTGAAAAGAAGGGCAAAGGGCTGGATTTTACCAGCCCTCTGGAGAGGGGCTGGGAGGTGGGAAGTATTATAAAATGGTGGTGGAAGGTGTTGAGAGGGGAGCCCAATGTCTTCCTGTTGCCACAGAATGTTCTGAGCAGTGGGAGTGGCAGCAGCATGGCAGGAGGTGGGTGGCCAATGAAAACAAGTAATGGGCCAAGTAAGGGCTGCTTTACACCCCTGCTGGCATTTTACCAGGTAAACCTTGGTGGCCTTCTGACAATTTCATGGGGGGAGGGACATCCTTAATGGCTGCTCCATGGCTCATGGAGGGACCCCGCAGTAGGATGGCCACACCTGCAGTTTTGACCTTGCCACTGGATGGTTCACCCCTCCAAACCAGGACCTGCCTGGCTGGCCCCGGCTCAATAAATCAAAGAAACTTACCTGGCCTTTGAGAGCCCCTCAACATGGAGGCACCCTCTTCTTTTTGGAGTCTCAGCAGCAGCCATCTTTATTGGTGGCATTGTTGAGGTGCCCTGAGAGGCAGGCTACTTTCCTCAATCGGACAATAGTTCTGATGGTGGTTTCTTAATTGGCTGTCACCAGGAAACTGCTGCCCAAGGTCCTGCTGCCTACCTGCTCAGGCTTGCAACACTCTTTCAGTCCCGGTGCAGGGCAGCCCTGGAGATAAGAAAATTCCAGTTAAAACAAGAGTGGAGAGCGTGAGCCCGAGGGGAACTGTCAGGATCAGAATGCGCGCTGAGCACCAAATACTGAGAAGGTAGTTCAGAAGTGATGTCAATGCAGTGGAAGAGCAGATTGTGGACAGAATGTAGGAGAGGGAAGCAGAGGAGAAAAAGGGTGGAAGATATAATGGACTGGATGCAGCTGACCTAAGTGGAATGTGTAAGGGCAGAGCAGGACAGACGGGAATTGAAATCCATGCAGTCAACCTTCTGGGAAGAAGATAACATGAATAAATGAACAGGCACTTGAATGCATTGTTGGATGGCTAGCTGGTGCCTGTCTAACCCTGCTTCTATCAAGATCACTCGCAGGGTGGGACACGTCGGGATACCACCCTGATGCAACATTATCTAATTTTGCTCCCAGTCTCACCTCAAGATCCATTTCAGGAGACCAGGCAAATGCCACCCTGTACCTCAGACTTTCAGGGGTTGGTTTCTAAAGGAGATTCACACAGCTCAGCAGTACAGGAGCAGGGAACTGAGAGAGTTCGGGGCTGGAGCAGCAGAATGGCCAGAAAGTTATAAATAACAAGTCCTTGAGAGAAAGCCTTAATCAGAGAGACTGGAGGCAGGGGAATGCACGCATCAGGGAGAGAAGTGAAAAAGAATCATCTAAAGTAGTGTCAACACGAGGGAAAGAGCTGATTGAATGTTTATTTTCCAGATCATGGATAAGTTTTAATTTTATTTTTTGTTAAGTTTAGATAGTATTTTAATAAAGAGGCATGGCATGGCATCCTGGCCCCTTCAAATGCACATCCTGTGCCATTTGGAACTCCAGGATGCTTCTTGATTCCTAGACAACCACAGTTATGGTTGGTATAACCAGCTGGAGGAGATCGAGCTCGGGGTTTCAGATCTTGAACAACAACTGGCATCATTTCCTAAGGGGCTTACAATGGCAACCCAGACATCAGAAGAGGTGCATGCTGGGTCATGGTGCAAGGCCTTCCTGACCTGTGAAAAGGCCATAGAAAATAGGGAGGGGTTGGGAAGGGGGAGGAAATTCATTTTTCCAATCAAAAACGTCAAGGGCAGAACTTTTCGTCCTGCAGGTGGGTGTGCACGATCGGGGGTAAAATAGCACATGATGACGTTTTGAGCGAGTGTCCCGATGTCATTGCGCACTCAGGTGATATTAATGCCTGCCATTAATTAACAAGCCACTTAAGGTCCTTAACAGTCCAATTGACTGTGATTTTACCTTGCCTGTGCGATTTTCTGCTTGTCGCACAGGCACAACAGGCAGGTGGCCAGCCAACATTTTCGCAAACTTCAACCAAGTCTGGGATAAATAAGCATTGCCAGTGTGAGTAGTGAGCAGTTTAGGAGACAGCAGCTGGTTACTTATTGGTATTTGGCAGCTTCATCTCTGTTCGGGGTTTCATTCTTAGCATTTCTAGGCTTTATTTCAGGACTCATTACTGCCTGCTAGGCCCCTGGAGGATTCAGACCGTGTGGACCCTTCCATGTATCAGACAGCCTTCCCTTACTCTGGGAAT
Source organism: Carcharodon carcharias (assembly GCF_017639515.1). Lineage (NCBI taxonomy): Eukaryota > Metazoa > Chordata > Chondrichthyes > Lamniformes > Lamnidae > Carcharodon > Carcharodon carcharias. Next base: position 63,772,520 of record NC_054486.1, read on the forward strand.
GGGGACTGTGCTCTCTGCTGGAGGCACCTCCTCTGACGAGGAAGAGAGGGGCAGAAGGGGGAGGAGGCCAGGTGTCCCAGTGCAGCTTCCAGGGGAGGGACCTGTGGGAGGAGAGGCACAAGCAGGGCAGCAGTGCAGCTACCTTAATATGTCCGAGATGCAATGCCGAAGGAGGCTCTGTCTCTCAAGGGAGACACTGACCTCCATTTGACAAATGATTGGGCCTGAGATCAGCTCCGACTGTGTTTGTGGACACCCCATGCCAGTGCCTCTGAAGGTCACACTGGCCCTCAACTTCTATGCCCCCGGCTCTTTCCAGGGTTCAGTGGGGGATCTGTGTAGAGTCTCCCAATCAGCTGTCCACAGTTGTGTCAAGCTGATGACAGAAGCTTTGTTCGGGCAGGTACTGATCTTTATTCTTAATCATACAGACGAGGCCAGCTAAGCTGAGCGAGCCAGAGGCTTTGCTGCGATTGCTGGGTTCCCCCATGCCAGGGTGCCATTGACTGCACACATGTGGCCATCAAGGCACCAGCTGGTCAGCCGGGTGCCTTTGTCAACAGGAAGTGATTTCACTCCATGAACATGCAGATAGTGTGTGATCACAGGATGCTGATCCTGAAAGTCTTTGCAAGGTACCCAGGCAGCTCCCATGACGCGTACATCCTGAGACAATCCCAGGTGCTGAGGCTCTTCAGTGCTCCAGCCCAACTGGATGGATGGCTGCTGGGTGACAAGGGCTATCCATTGAAAAGGTGGCTCATGATGCCTCTCCGCCACCCAAGAACAGAGGCAGAGGAAACATTACAACATGAGTCATCCCTCCACAAGGGTGGTGGTAGAGAGGAACAAAGGTCTTGTCAAGATGCGCTTCCAATGCTTGGACCGTTCACAGGGAGCACTACAATACCCCCCAGCGTGGGTGTCACTGATAGTGATTTCATGCTGCACTCTCCACAATCTGGCACTGGCAAGGGGGTACCCACTGGAGGAAGGGTATCTTGACGCAGCTGCACAGGCTACAGATGAAGAGTCTGAAGATAAGCACGGTGAAGAGAACGCTGAGGGTGTGGAGCCAGGCCTCAGTAACCTCCAGAGAGGTAGGGACACCAGGGACACCTTGATCCAAAGCTCCTCCAGCTAAGCTACCAAAGATCAGCTTCAAATGCATGCCAGGGCTGCTGCCTCCATCCTGAATGTTTGAAAGGATCCTTTCATTTGAACACAAAGAACACTCAGTGCCTGTGCAATAAAGTTCAGAGCTGCTTACATCTAGCATTACATACTGGCGTACCCTGCACCAATAAAATAAAAAGGCTAAGCATACACAGGCCATGACAACAAAACAAAATTTATCTCCTTATGACAGTTCAAAACTATTTGCATAAACATTCCTGATCTTCAATCCCGGACCAGTATAGATAAAACCACCTGTGACCTGTCCCTCTTGTGCTCATGGTGCCTTTAACTTATGTTCCTGAGTGCTACGTCTTAGTACTCCACCCCTCGCTGACAGCAGCATTGGAGGCAGCCTGCTGACTCTGTTGTCTTGATGACCTTGGCGGTCATCCTCTGGCCAGTGGAACTTGTGCAGGCCCCATCTGGGATGGAGAGGCCAGTGCCACACCAGGCATCTCCCCAGTCGCTACAGCCTCATCAGATGCCATGGTCACTGGCGGAGAGATGGATGGGCTGCTGCCCTCATCCAAAGCACCCTGACAGGAGCTCGCAGAGACAATAGGCAGCTTGTGTGCCAACGTGAGGTCGCTCTGGACCTCCCTGCACACCACTGATGGGTACTGGGTGCCTCATCCATCTCCCACACTGGCACTGACCACTGGAGTCCGGTGCCTGTGTGAGGGCTTGCAGGTCTGAGCACAACCCCAGCTCACATTTTCAGACTTTATATTCCATCTGCCAATTTTGTGCCCATTTACTTAACCTAATAATATCATTTTACAGATTCTTTGTATCCTCCTCACAACATGCTTTCCTACCTATTTTTGTATCATCAGTAAATTTGGCTACAGTACAGTTTATCCAAGTCATTAATGCACCAGGACACTGGAGTGGATCAGAGGAAATTTATGAGAATGTTGCCAGAATTGGAGAATTTTACCTTATTTTATCCCTTCATGCTATGTGCGCATTGCAGGCAAGGTCAGCATTTATTTCCCATCCCTAAGTGCCTTTGATAATATGGTGGTGAGTTGCCTTCTTTAACTGCTGCACACTGTGCACTATAGGACACCCACAGTGCTGTTAATGAGGGAGTGCTAGAATTTTGATGATGAAGGAATGACAATATATTTCCAAGTCAGGACGATGTGTGACTTTGGAGTCAAACTTGCAGGCAATGGTGTTCAATTGTGTCTGCTGTCCTTGTTTTTCTAGTGGGTTGAGGTTGTGGGCTTGGATGATGCTGTTGAAGGAGCTTTTGTGAGTTGCTACAGTGCCTCTTGTAGATGGTACACACTGCTGGCATGGTGGTGAAGGGAATGTTTAAGATGGTGGATGGGGAAGGCAATTGTAGAGCATTTCATCATACTCCTGACTTATTCCTTGTGATTGGTGGACAGGCTTTGGGAGTCAGGAAGTGAGTTACTCAGTGCAGAATTTCTAGTGCAGAATTCTGCTCTCGTAGCCACAGTATTTATATGGCTGGTTTGGTTAAGTTTCTGGTCACCAAGCCATTGACAGTGAGTTTTCAGTGAGGTAACGTCATTTAAAGTCAAGGGGAGATAATTAGGTTCTCTCTTTTTGGAGGTGGCCATTTCCTGGCTCTTATGTTATTCGCTACTTATCAGCCCAAATCTGAATGTTGTCCATGTCTTGCTGCATGTGGGTATGGACTGCTTCGTTATCTGAGCAGTTGCCAATGGAATTGAAACACTCTGCAATCTTCAGTGAACCTGCCCACTTTTGCCGATATGATAGAGTGAAGGTCATTGGTGAAGCAGTTGAAAGTGGCTGGGCCTAGGACAGATTGGATAGGAAAGATGGGATAGGCTACATTGTTTACTTTGGAACAGAGGAGGTGGAGGGAAGATTTATTAGAGGTGTAAAAATTATGAGGGGCCTAAAGAGAGTGAATAGGAAGAGCCTATTTCCCTTAGTAGTGTGAAGAATAACCAGGGGGCATAGATTTAAGCAATTGGTAAAAGGATTAGAGAATTGAGGAGAATTTTTCTCATTCAGAATGAACTCACTGCCTGAAAGGATAGTACAGGCAGAAACCCTCACTGCATTTAGAAGGTGCTAGGACACGCAGTTGAGGTATCATAACCCATAAGACAATGGACCAAGAGCTGGAAAGTGAGTAGGCTGGATAGCTCTTTTTCAGCTGGCACAGACACATTGGGCCAAATGGCCTCTAGCTGTGCCATAAATTTCTATGATTTCACGACTCTAAGCACTAAAACTTATAGGACTATCTTCTATAATGTGTAGTATACCAGCATCAGAGGATAGGGAATTCGAGGAATTATTCCTTGATATTAGAAAATATTAAGATAAGCTTCTACTCTTTGTTGCTTAGCATCATGGAAAAATACCATTTTCTCTAGGGAAGGAAGTTGAAACAAAACTAAAAGAATTGATTAATGATAATATGATTAAAGGAACAGATGGTTTAGCACTTTGGGCTAGAATATGAATGGGCCTGGTTTTTAGATGCAGGGATCACAATTCACGACCTGCCCACAGCTGTTTGTATCGAGGTAAATGCAATTTGCATCTATGCACCCAATGTAAGTAATAGTAACTTTGGGCCGAGCAGCTCTGGCGTTACTCCCGTACTTCTCGTTTGTTGTTTCTGCTGCCTGTGGCATCTGTGCACAGCAGGGGGACCAGCAGTGTTCCTTGGAGATTGTGTGATTCAGGCACTCTGCTCCTCTTAAAGGCTCTCTGTTTATTAAAGGGATGCTCTACAGCTGAAACCATGGCTAAAGGAAAATCATTCTGAAGTATTGGAAGAATGTTGCAGCAGCAAAGTCTCCCAGCTTTAGTGATGCTGCACTAAGAGCTCTGGTCATTGAGGCAGACTCCAGGTGGGAGACAATGTGTCTCTGGCTGGGAAAGAATCCCTTCAGACGCAGCCTGAAGAGGCAATCAGAGTACATCAACCAGGAGGTAAATGCCCAGAGTTTGGTGCCATGAATGTGGCAACAATGCAGGAAAAATACAATGATCTTACACGAGCAGTCAAGGTGAGTGAAATCATTGTTGCAGTACAGTTCATGCCCAACATAACAAAATCAATTCCCTGGCAGTCAGGATTCCTTGACTGTCCAGGATAACAGTAAGTAACAGTCTTATGCCACTTTTCAACTCCCACCTCACCTTCATCCTGTGTCAGCATGTGGAAACTGAAGATATTGTGATCACGGAACTCCTGCTTTCCTCTCCTACAGCATTTCCATCACCCTAGTCCTCCCCTTCTCCTTGTACACCTTCAGACACCCAAGACCTGTCACCTGGACAGCCTCAGCAGAGGCAGGCAGAAGAGTGATCCCATGAAAGTGATGAAGAAGCACCATCACTTTATCTGATGTTCCCTACTCACATACTTGCATTCTGCAAAGTTTAGAAGATAGTATAGGGTCGGATCTGCATGTGGTGAGTCACTGGATATAAGTGGGTTTGCAGCAAGATCGGGGGAAAGGGTAACTCGTGCCAGCTCCCCAGAGGACCAGGTCTCAGATGGGTTCTGCTAAATGGGATTCAGATGCGGACTCTGATGAACCAGCCTATAGGAGAATGCTGATCAACATGCACACTGAGGTGCTTGGTGGACTGGCAGGTCTACAAGATAGCCTCTTGTCATCGTCAAGGTGCATGGAGGAGTCCAGCTCCAACTTGGCACAGGGCTTCACTCGGAGCTTGGAGTCCATCCTTTCCACTATGGAAGTGGTGACCAACTCCATGACAGCACTGGCGGACTGACCAGTGATTCTGTGTCTGCTAGTCACTCTCTCAGTTTTCCTGCAGAACAGGGGAAAACCTCCCAATGTTTCAGTGCTGCAGTGAAAGCTCAGGCAGAGGTCATGAAATCCATGGTTGCTGCCATCCCGACTCAGACTACTGCCACCCTGGCTACAGATTTCAGTGATCAAAGATGCTTGCGAGCCCTCACAGCAGTCCAGCAATCTTTCCTCCAATTGGTTACTAGAATTGCTGAGGTGATGCCCCTTGGGAGTGGCAGTTGCTCCTTGGAGCACGGACCTAATGTCCTCCCTCAGGATGACAACATTTGTGCTTCCACCACTGTCACTCTGCCAGTGCCTTGCTGTTGTGGTCAGCTAGCCAAACACTGCTGCTACCTATGCTGAGGTGTTATACTCCAAAGTTGGGTCCTCAAGGCCCAGAGCTGATTGAGGGTGTCCTGAAAGTCTCCGTCTGCAGTCACCACCAATGAAAGTCAGCAGCCTTCCACCAGCCATGCTGTAGTCATTAGGGCAGCACCGTGTTGGAGCACTAGGCCAGGCAAGGGCACCTATAAAACAGAGACTAAGAGATTCTACAGGCCTTGCCTCCTGAGGGAGAAGAGGCTGAAGTCCCCTGGCCTTGTGTATGCGGTTTCCCATACCTCCCAGATGCTGCGATGGAGTCCATCCTGCGAGATATTCGCAATGTCTCCTCTCCTACCTGAAAGGTTCACAGGGGTAAAAGGTGAGAGTGAGAATGGGGATGACAGTGACCTTCATGACCACTGGGACTGTGAGGAACATATTCACCCAGGTTTGAGGCTTCAGGCCGGGCTGGAGGAGGTAACACAACTGTATGACCACCTCCTTAGAAAACCTGAGCTCCCTCAGGCATTGTTCCAGGTTCATTCAAATGTAGGAGCATTGCTCCTGGAATACCAAGGATGGGTATGGCCTTTGATGGAAAGTCTTCCCTCTCCTCCCATCTTGCAGAGCTTCCCCCCTCTCTGCCTCCACCATTCCAACTGTTGGTGAAGTTGCAGACCAAGATGTTCTGCAACAACTGTCTCCCTACCTGGGTCCAGTAGCCCTCTGACTCCCTGACTGTAATCACCAACTGCCAAAAATACTAACAACACTAGCACCTGAGCACAAGCAAGTGAAAAACACCTTACCTGCAACCCGTTGAATGATCTTTTAAATATATAAAAACAAAAAACTGCGGATGCTGGAAATCCAAAACAAAAACAGAATTACCTGGAAAAACTCAGCAGGTCTGGTTCTGTTGAAGGGTCATGAGGACTCCAAACATCAACTCTTTTCTTCTCCGCTGATGCTGCCAGACCTGCTGAGTTTTTCCAGGTAATTCTGTTTTTGTTTTGGATCTTTTAAATATCCCTAGTTCAGGGCCCGCCTTGCCTTTCTATACTTGTTTTTTTCCATGAGTGACTAACACACATGTAAACAGGACATACATTGTTCAAGTTTCCAATTTTGTTGTCAGGCCAAACATTTAGGCAGTGTGACATCAGAATAGAGTCCATTCACAGCATTCCAGCACACCAGGGAGTGCACCTTTGCATTACTTCTTTTGCACTTAAACTACACAGACCATAGAGGAAGCAGCTAGTTATGCAGCCCACAAATATCCCCAGACCAAAGAATCCTAATAGTACATGCCTTTGTGTTGTTACGCAAGCAATAAACAAAGCAACTCAGCATGGACGACAAAATCACAAGGTGAGATTAGTGCTGAGGTAAATGGGTCATGTGTATGCTCAAAACTCAACCTGCAACCTGGCAATTCCCATAGGCAACCTGCCAATTAGAAGGCAAGAAATTGAGTGCAACTACAGCTTCTCAAAGGCTTGGCCTAAATAGCCAAGTGGTTATGGTACTGGGTTTGTAACCCCAAGATCAAGAGTTCAAATCTCACAATAGCAAACTATGAAACAATGTAACTTCATCTGAAACAGATGGAAATGGGTTTGTACTTGAAAGAGTTACAGCTTCTCAAGGGCTACAGCTTAAAGGTGACTTGTTGTGGCCAAACTGGAAAGACACATTGTGGAGCTCCAAGATGATGTCTGGGGACAAGAAAATCTGCTCCAGGGTTTTTTGATTCAGTCATAGAAACACTAGTAGAACAAGTTTGTAATATTAGGAAGACCTTCTTTCCATAATTGCCCATAGTCAGCGGGAAAGACTTCATTGCACTTGCTCTCGCTTGCACTATCAAAAGCCTTTACTACCCTCATACTCCTGCACTAGGTCAGCATTGCTGCTTCTTACTGTCATCACACAAGAGTTGGCTCATCCATGGCAAAGCAATAAAGCTCTTGCCAATGGCACATATTTGCCTGCTCCACTTTTCCTGCAGGAGAAGCTGGCACATAGCAAGAAGGAGACAACCAGCACAGAAGGAGCTCTTGCCACTCGACAAACACTCACCTCTATGGAAGAGACCACCATTTTTTTTTTGGAAAAATATACTTTATTCATAAAATATCTGAAAGAGCATTACAAAACATTTCTAAATGGCCATCACAAAAAGTGCAATCATATTCAACTTTTACACAGGAGGATCACGAGGTGCTTCAATACAATCAATGAACATTAGTCATTTCAATATGATCATTGCAGACAGTCAGACAGTGCAATGATATTGGAGTTATCGACAGACACCATATTGCACTCTGAGGTGCTTCAATGCAATTATGATACATTTAGTAATCACTACATACAATCTTTGTGAGTCTGAGGGGCCTATAAAATTCCCAGCCTCTCAGTGCACTATGGCAGAAAGGTCTTAGATAGAGATCTTTCCCCATTGCGCCTTTGTGGCGACTGCCCCAAGCTTTAGTGCATCACTCAACACATAGTCCTGGACCTTGGAATGTGCTAGTCTGCAAAACTAGGCTGGGGACAACTCTTTGCACTGGAAGAGACCACTATTAGCATAATAAAAAGAGATGCAGCAGTTAGCATTGGACATGGCAAAGTTGGAATCTCACAGCAGGGTTTGGTGTTACCATATTGCTATTGTGGTATCTTCCCTACCTCTTCTCTTTCAGTTTCACACTTACTTATTTCCTGAAAATGATAACTTGGTGTGGTCAATTAAGTACCTTTATTATTCAGAGCATAAGACTGAGAAATCGCATTGGTGTGTAAATGTCACCGCATGACCCTGATTCACACACATTTTTAAGGCTTCTGCTAATCTCGAATGGCAGCTTCAGCCACCATGAGTTTCCTCATTGGTAAATTAGATGAGATCTGTAATTGATGGAAACTGGGCGGTTTTAACTGACATTTTGATACCACACACTTTTGAGTGTAAATGGACACCATAATCACCTCCATGCCTTCTGCGGTTAAGTTAAAACAGTTCTTTGAAGCAGCTCTGATTTGGTACTTATTAACCATTCCATTATCAAGACTGGGATTCAGCTGCAGTTCTCGTATCTGAGAGTTCATGATTTAGTGATCAAATTAATGGGCCACCCCAGATGTGTTTGGTTTTCAAAATGCACATTTGTTCTCTAAACATCCAGTTAAATTGTTTTAATATGTTATTTCTGTGGGATGCTTGGCAGTGTCTTCTAGTTTTATCATTTTGCTTCAATTCCTTTAACAAAACATGTATGTGATGACAAGACTAAAATATATTTGATTTTTGATATTTACTGGTTGCCTATGACAACAGTAGGGATACTATCTCTTTTGTAAGGTTCTGAAACTTCAATTACGTATAAAACTATTTCCAAAGATGTAGGGAAAGGACATTAATGTCAAGAAGCTTTCATTTTATAGCCAATACCTCCATGTATACAGTATCTGCAGGTGTGCTGAAGCACAATGGCCCTAAAGTTTCTCCCTCAAGTATAACCCCCACAGGCATTTATGCTGATAGTTATAAATCTTTATGTGGGAGCTTGAAAAGATCTATAGAACTTTTAACAAAGGGTGTATGGAATGCTAAACACATGAACTACTCTGTATCTCATCAGGAAATGTCAAAACGTCGTTTTCTGGAGATTGGCTTTCGTGTCAACCTCTTACAGCTTAGTAGTCCGGACACTGCAGGCTCAGAGTTACTCTAAGCTCAAGAGTTTGTTTTTCCGGTGACAAAAGGATTTTTACTTAAGATGTGTGCTATATCTAATCCTATGTCAGTAAATGTAATCCACTGTGTGTACACCCGTCCCGACATTTTTGAAGGTAAACTAGTCCTATCAGGACACTCGTAAAGAGCTTTTAGCATAGCTTTACAAAAGTAGCTAGCATTGTCAGATGACAAGGCAATCAAGCATAGCAACAGAGCTTTATAATCTGATAACAAAAATGTTTTGATGTGGTGCAGTGACAGCAACAATATCTGTCAGTAAGAACAATGACAGATTAAATAGCAGGCTGCTCCGCTATCTTAATGGCACTCTTGGGTAGAAAAAGCTTGCATTGTTGTATAGACTGTATCAACCATGGTCCACACAAGGCCCTGTTGATTAACTGGGCTGGCAAAAGAACAGCAAGTTCTTGTTAACTTTACATGCCAAGAGTCTGGAACACAAACAATCATTGTTATAAATTAGGTCTTTACAAATGATATTTCAAGAAAATACCTGTACATTTTCCTTGTTATTTTACATTTTTCTAGATGATTACATGCTCAAGCTAGATAATGGCACCTTGCCAAAGAGAAAGGAGTTACTGGTTTTCAATAGTGTAATAACAAAGTTCTCTGTTGCTAAAAAAGTTTGGTTCTTTCCAGTTGCTACTACTGTTTCCGATTGCAACTCCGATATATTTTGTGGTACTCGGGATAAACACAACTGTCACTACTGCATTGATAACTAATTTCTGACGCTTGCTTATCTTGCAGGCACAACATAATATTCTGAGAGCCACTTGATCCTCTGGAACGTGCACACTTACGCTGCTGAAGTAACGATAAGAACTATCGCATAGATAAGTTTTTGGAGGTGCAAACATCTCCATAAGTGCTGAGTATGACATAATGTTTCCTAATACTGCATCTTATCAAATCCAGTTATACTGGTATCCAAAGCTGCATTATGTTTATACCAAAAGTTACAGCTCACTTGAGCTACTTGGGCTGATAAAGGCCACAGCAGTCTCCCTATACATATGTCTGACATTGGAGTACCTCTAAAAAAGTACATTATGACAATTAATATTAAACCATGTTTGGTAAACCATGTGTATTTAAATGTCACATGTCTGTCACCTTTCATCAGATGAAAAGCCATAGACCTGAAACATTAACTCTGTTTCTCTCTCCACAAATGCTGCCTGACCTGCTGAGTGTTTCCAGAATTTTCTGTTTTCAGATTTCCTGCATCTGCAGTATTTTTCTTTTGTGTTTAAATATCTCTGCCATCACCTTTTTTGGGACTAGCTTTTTTAGAAAGTCCTCAAAGTTGCACTGACATTGACAAGCATATTTTCATGTCTAACTTGACCATTGAGTCAAAAAAGAAAGGTTTAACATTGGCACGGTTTAAAGTGTTTTCACTGTAGTAGTCACTCCCATGTTGAACTCACTCTGGAATGCAATCCTGTAGTGTAACAGGTCTTTAAATTTAGTGGTCAGCAGAACGCCAGGTTCCGTGTGGAGATTTGTTTTGTATCTGTAAAGCCATGGGGAATTCAAATTCCACTTTTTGGAATTGTATTAAATTTTCCACATAGATATTGTTGAATGCTGAACTCATCATATGACTGGTACCTTTACTATGTGCTACAGTCAACTTCATGCCAGACATCTTGGCGTAGAAATACAATGAGTAAATGGCTCCAGCAGTGAAGACTTGCCAGCAATGTTCTCTTTGGAATTTTGCTTTTGTGCATGGCCGTTTTTTTCAATGCACGGCAACCATTTATTATGCGGCTGCACCACTCAGTATTTAACATGGAAGAAGACCTGCGCAGTACCATCCAGGTGTGCATGCAACTTAGATGGAACATTGCCTGCAGTTATCTTTGCCGCATAAGGTGTCAGTGTATGACCTCATTTGCATATGGGCAGTGGGCACCTACACCAGTACAGGTGCATCTTGTGTGCTCATTTTGCTCAAGTTGCAACAAAGTATGTCTCGTTATTCAAGTTCACAGAATCACAGAATTGTCACGGTGTAGAAGGAGGCCATTTGGCCCATCGTGTCTGCACCAGCTGTCTGAGCATTTTAACTTAGTGCCAATCTCCTGCTTTTTCCCTGTAACCCTGCACATCATTACTATTTAACTAATCATCCAATGCCCTCTTGAATGCCTCAATCGAACCTGCCTCCACCACACTGCCAGACAGTGCATTCCAAATCCTAATGGCTTGCTGTGTGAAAAAGTTTTTTCTCACCTCGCATTTGCTTCTTTTGCAAAACACTTTAAAACTGTGCCCCCTGGTTCTTGATCTGTTTACGAGTGGCAACAGTTTCTCCCTATCTACTCTGTCCAGGCCTCTCATGATTTTGAAAACTTCTATCAAGTCTCCTCTCAGCCTTCTCCTCTCCAAGGAAAACAGTCCCACCTTCTCAATTCTTTCCTCACAATTGAAGTGGCTCATCCCTGGAACTGTTCTCGTAAATCTCTCCTACATTCTCTCCAATGCGTTGACATCGTTCCTATAGTGTGGCACCCAGAACTGTACACAACACTCCAGCTGAGGTCCAACCAGTGGGAGTGCTGTTGGGGAAAAGTTTGCCATGTTTGTGTCATTTTCTCTGAGATGAGTTCGTGGAGACTCCCATGGAGTTCCTGGCCATTCCATTTCACTGACCTTGAAAGGGGTGAGCAAAGGCTCTCTGTGGGAGCTCCCAGTACAGGCTGTGTCCACATGACCTATTTTCCAGCGTATTTTCTGCTGCACTTCCACCAGAATAATTAGAGAATTTTGCATCAGAACATTTCTCTGGCAGCATTCCAGCTTGAAATGCATTTTACTCACCTTCTTTTCTTCTTTTCATCAGAGTTTAACTTGTGTTCACACTCGAAATCACATTTATTTTGTCACAAAATAAATTCAGGGATGAATTCTCTGTAGTAATTTGTGAAATTTTAAACTGAATGTCACTTTTATCTGGCTCCTTTATTTCTACTGGTGTTCAGACTAGGGATGGTCGTTACTCTCAATAACAGTTTGCCCTGCCCTTCCCTGCCCTGCCATGGTCATCTATCTGGTTGCTGTGTAGAATTGGGCAGATGGAAGCCTGGCAAAAAAAAAAATAAAGGAGAAAAAATACACTGCACGTACAAGCAAGAAGCATCCTTAGGCATTTTGCCTGTATTAATTTTTATATACAGGCAGTGAATGAACTTGGCAGAGGGTGTTTGACACAACTTTGTGAAGACTTGTCATATTCCTGTCACTTCATTTTGAAACTATAATGAGTGTAGCCCTAATAGCTGAGTGAATTTTAGGACCCTTTTCTTGCTTAACTTACATGCATTTTGAAAGTTACATTTTTGGTATGTACGAACTTATCCTAGAGCACACCTATCACAATATATCTATTAATGTACGTATTCAGCATTGGTGCAAAGAAGAAAATAAGCAGAAAACACTGGTGGGAAAGGGGATATGATAAGAGCTCTTCTCTGAATCATAAGAGCATAGAGTTTTTGGGCGGAATCGTCCCAGATTTGCACAAACTGCGGAAGCAGGCGGGAAAAAGGGTGTTTTACTTGCCGGCCGCAATGGCGGCTTTTCACGTTGTATCTTCCTAGTTCCGGCACGTCCCGCCTCACTAATTATGCATTCATGGGGAACAGGCCAGCTCGCTGGTGGGCAGGCTCGGATTTGCCTGCCATGCCGTGACCTCAGCGCTTTCTTGCTCTGGCTGCTGTATTTAAAGCACGCCAGAGCGCAGCCTACTTCATGTCTTCATACCAGCACGGCTACGGGCGACAGATGGCCCCGAAAACAAATAAGATGGCAGCTCCCAAATTTGGTAACGCCTCTTTGGGGTGCCTGCTGGATGCAGTGGAAGGCCGTTACAATGTCCTCTACCTCTGGTCTGGTCGCAGGGGGTCCACCAGAGTCACTAATCTGGCCTGGGAGGCATTGGCTGTGGCAGTCAGCACCACCTGAGCACAGAGGGAGTCAGACATCCAATGCAGGAAGAGGATGAATGGTGTCATCCATTCCACCAGGGTAAGTCAACCGCCTCATCACTTTCAACTCACACACTCCCAAACCCATCACACATCCACAGGGCTCTCACACCTTGAGGGACAACACCACTAACTCTCACACACACCCTCACATCTCCATCAGGCTCATACCCTCTGGGGGTACCACTCAGTTTGAGGGGTGTGTCATCACATTGACTGGTGAGGACATGGACTGTACGTCGTCATCCTGTCCATGTCTCCGCTCACCACAAAAACATTCCAGGCAGTGCCATGTATCCTGTTCACACTGTCTCCATCTGTTTTCGTACAGGGCAAGCTGGTTCACAACTGCAGGGAGAGGTCCCAGGACAGTGGTAGAGTGGCCCACATTAGGTCCCTCACTCAGTTTGAGGGGTGTGTCATCACGTTGACTGGTGAGGACATGGACTGTACCTGCAGCGATGGTGAGTTTGGCGGTGAACACCCACATGAGAATCCTGCACCACATCATCTCTCTCTCAAAACAACTGTGAGTGCTCTCTCTCCTGCTTTTGACTCTGCTGCCATGCACTAATTATCTCTACTTTGGTTCACAGGGAGCTCTGCCAAGCAACCGACACTCTCAGCCAGCCAGTCCCTCAGCTCCATCCAGGTCCTCATCTCCAAGCATGAGGACACCTCCTCCATTGAAGAGCTGGAAATAAGCAGCCTGCAAGACCCGTCACAGTGCTAACCCACACCCTCCACCAGTGCAGAGACACACACCATGATGGGATCTAGAACTAGAGCAGGCTCGGGTTCACAATCTGGTGGTCACCTCACGGACATGTGTTCGCAGCAGGAGGAGGCAGGTTCAGCTGAGTTCCCTGGCACTCGGAGGACTGCTGGGGAAGAGGCATCTGTGAGGTCTGAGTCAGATGACGAATCTCTGGATTCAGCCTTCCAACCTATTATGGAGAATCAGCAGGAGGTGGGGGAACATCACATAGAGCGATTGGAAGCCCTCAACAGAGTGGCATGCGAGTTGGAGGAGAGCGTCCACCTGCTCTCTGATGAAGTGGGGCCCACATGTGCATGTATGGAGGTCTTCATGGAGACCCTGGTCCAGGAGATGTGTGCTGACCTGAACTCCATCACGGTAGCCATGCGTGTGTTCCTGCAGTGGCAACGCGAGAGGGAAATGGGCACCCTGACATCCCCCCAGATGCTCTGCCCCTGAAGGAGTCAGGCCGGAGCCTTCAGGCACCCAAAGGGAGGAGGAGTGGCAGCTGGACACCTGGGTCATCCACTCAGGAATCTCAGAGGCTGTCCTCTCCCTCCAAGTCCCCTTTTCCTGTGAGCCCTCTCAACCTTGACCTCTGTCACTGTAGAGGGAGCAACTGGCCCACAGGAGGACAGAGAAAGCAAGCCGGGGCCCCCAAGGCATCAGCTCTCCAGGGGACGCACACCGAAGTAATCAGAGGTAACAGGGCCAACCATTGCACAAGCTGTGTCCACCCCTGCTGCGGATGTCAGGGCAGCACCTAGAAGAAGTGGTAGGCCTAGAAAAGGTAAAAGTTTCTGATGAGAAGCGGTTGCATGGGTGACCACATTTTATCACTTTATAACCTGAAAATATATTCACTTTCACTGAATAAAGTGTAATGGTGTCTTTCAGCATCATTTACAGGCAATGCAAGTCCTCCCCTTGCATCACCCCCTAACCCCCTACTAGCAGTTCAGCTGTGTGCAGCTGGACCATGAGTGATTCTGGAGGGGGAGTTGTGTGTGTGTGTGGGACAGGGTCTTTTGGAGGCCCAGTAAGTATTCCCCTATATACGTTGAGACTTCCTCCATCACACTCATCTCAATGTTCCGAGCATTTTCAATGCTGCCTGCTGGGGCTCTCTTTCAGACCTGCATCTCCACCGCTCACTAATCGTAGTCCCATGCAGCACCTGTGCCCATCCAACATGAGGCTCTGCTCACTTTCGATTTCAACAGCCATGGAATTCCTTAAGTTTCTTCTCAACTTCCCCATCCTTTCCTCTCCCCTAGTCTCCCATGCCCTTCCCACCCTTCACTGTTGTCCCCCATGGCATCACCTTCCACTAAATGCTGTTTTACTTTTTGAAGGCTTCCACTGCTTCATTACAATTAGAGAAGAGCCACATTTGTTTAAGAAATAGGAGCAAGAGTAGGCCATCCAGCCTCTTGAGTCTACTCCACCAGTCAATAAGATCATGACTGATCTTTTGTGACCTTAACTCCACTTTCTTACTGTAGTAATTATGGTTTTATTTAGTAATGTACCTTTAAGAATAATATTTGTTAGGCAAGATCACATGACCTGTAGTAACCAATAGGAGACTAGTGCAGTCTACTTCAGCAGTCAGTGTAGAGATAGAATTGGAGTTGAAAGCACATGTGTATTTACTGCTGAGTATATTGTAAATAAAATTAAAATTTCTACCCAAGAAGTGTCTGCAGATCAACTCTATCATTAATAGTACAACTTGGCCACCCTACAACAACTGGCGATGAGGATAAAACATGATTGAACAGAAGAAATCAAGTTAGAAAGAAATCGACACTGTACCTCACCCAGTGATTGTAAGTAGCAAGCTCCATTAAAATTGAAGAAGTTATCCCCTCTAAAAATGGCACAATTTGGGAGAATTTGTCCTTTAGAGCTAGCCACAGACAATTGGCCTCAAGTTCTTTTTTCAAGCAAATGAGATTATGGGGGAAGAGAAGAGGTGAGCAATCCTCTTGAGTACTTGTGGGAGCAAAACCTACAGTTTGATTTGAAGTTTGATGGCCCCAGATTTGATGAATTTCGATGAATTGGTGGACATTGTGAAGGATAATTTTCAACCCCAGCCCTCAGTCACGATACAGAGGTTTAGGATTAATTTGTGAAGTAAAGCCCAGGGTGAGACAATTGCATGTTAAGTGGGAAGCCTGAAGCAGCTAATGAAACGTTGTGAGTTCAGTACGACTCTGAATGACATGCTCAGAGATCGTTTAGTGTGTGGTGTGAAAGGGGATACTATTCAGGAAAGATAATTGTCCAGAGTGAATCTGGATTTCAAGAAGGCACCAGAGATAGCGCTAGCCATGGAAAGCACAGTAAGGGATTCAAAAGCATTACAGGGTGCGCAAAATGGTGCCATCCTCCACACTGGCTGGGAAACCTCAACCGAAAGAGGCTTGAAAAAGTGAAATTCTGCTGAGAAGCGGGAAACAGGCCCCGCTAACCAAAAAATAAAGAAAAATAACTCAGTAGCAAAATCGAAGAATAATTTTAATAGAGGCAGTCTTTTAGCAATTGACAGTTTAAAAGAATCGAATGCTACTATTGTCATAGAAATGGACATATGATGAGGCAAAGCAAGGAAAGATTCAAGCAGGCTTGTAAACCAAAGAAGAAGCCCAATTAAATCTACAATGTAGAAGAGCCTGAAACAACAAATTCAGACATTTACTCATTGTTTAATCTGAAAATTGGAAAGACAGAGCCAATATTTGTTACAGTGAAAGTAAATGGCAAATCTGTTAGAATGGAAGTGGACATGGGAGCTTCCACTAAGTAATTGGGGAACATACCTTCAGATATTTGAATAATGGTGAACATCAATTAATTTTAGAAGAAACAGACACAAAACTAAAAACATATATGGGTGAAGACATTCAAGTAAAAAGCATTAGCAGAATAACTGTCCATTATGGAAACCCTTGATAGTGGGAGCAGGTGAAGGGCCAAGCCTCCTGGGGCAAAGATGGTTAAAAGACATTAAGTTACAATAGGCTGAAATTTTCCAGTTGAGAGCAAGTGGTCTCCCAGAGCTACTTAGAAAGTACATCACCATCTTTAAGGAAAATCAAGGGCCTGCAGGCCAAGATTCTCACTTCATGAAGGTGAGGCTGGTGCCATATGCCCTGCGAGAAAAAGTCGACATTGAGTTGAACAGACTAGAGAAACTGGGCATTATACAGCCTGTTCAATTCTCCGAATGGGCAGCGCCCTTGATCCATGCCCCTAAACCCGAGCAAAGCTTTTGAATTTGTGGAGATTACAAACTGATGGTTAATAAAGTAGCTAAGCTAGACAGGCACCCCATTCCAAAAATGGAAGACCTATATGCCAGGCTGGCAGGAAGGACAGCGAACACAAAGCTTGACATGAGTCATGCTTAGCAACAATTAGAATTGGATAATGCCTCCTGGGAATTTGTCACAATTAATACCCACAAAGGGTTGTACCAATATACATGATTGCCTTTTGGTGCCTTCTCTGCTGTGCCATCTTTCAGAGAACAATGGAAAGTGTACTGCAGGGACTGCCCCGGGCTGTAGTCTATTTAGACAATGTATTGGTGACAGGATTCATCGAAAAAGAGCATTTGGTAAGCTTAGAAGAAGTCTTAAAACATTCCTTGCAAGCTGGAGTACACTTAAAAAAAGAAAAGTGTACGTTCCAAATGAGGGAGGTAATCTATTTGGATCACCGGGTAGATTCACAGGGTATCCACCTGGTTGAGGAGAAAGTGAGAACCATAAGAGAGGCACCTGTGCCAAAGAATGCCACAGAGCTCAAATCATTCCTAGGAATGGTCAACTATTATGAGTGTTTCTTACCCAATTTGTCTACAGTGCTGGCCCCCCTGCATTCTCTACTCAAAAAGAACCAACGTTGGTCTTGGGAGGTGCCCTAGAAAGGAGCTTTCATAAAGGTGAAACAATAGTTGCAGTCGTCCAGTCTAACAGTACAGGTGAAAGTGTTGGTGTTGACATGTGACGCATCTCCCTAAAGAGTGGGAGCTCTCTCGTCGGATGGACAGCAGCACGGAATGGCCAATAGGTTACGTATCAAGAATGCTCACCACAGTGGAAAAAGGCTACTCGCAGATAGGAAAAGAAGGTCTGTCCATCATCTTTGGTGTCAAGAAATTTCACCAGTACGTACACGGCCATCATTTTATAATCGTTTCAGACCATAAACCATTGCTAAGCTTGTTTAGTGAGGACAAGGCTATACCACCCATAGCTTCAGCAAAAATACAATGATAAGCTTTAATTCTGGCAGCATAAGAATATACTTTCATGCATAGGCCTGGCAATCAAATCATAAACTCCGATGCCCTTAGTCATTTGCCTTTACAAGAAAATGATGAGCATGTCCCAGTTCTACAGGAACTTGTTTTACTGTTAAATTTCTTAGATCCGTCGCTGGTATGTGCTCAACTGATCAGAGACTACACAAGTCAGGACCCATTCCTATCTCGAGTATGAGAGCAAGTTCTACCTGGTTGGTCACAGCAGCCTGCATCTGATGAATTGAAACCGTACTTCAACAGAAGACATGAAATAACCAGTCAGGATGACATCTTATTGTGGGAAGCATGGGTGATAGTTCCTCCAAAGTGAAGGGGGGGCCACTTTTAATTGAACTACACAGTGCGCATCCAGGAATTTCCCAAATGAAGACCATAGCACACAGCTATCTATGGGGCCTGGGATGGATGGCGAAATAGAGAGTTTAGTAAAGCACTGTGTGCAATGTCAGCAACTGCCAAAGTTACCAGCAACAGCTCCATTACACCTATGGAGTGGCCAAGTAGACCCTGGGTGCGGTTACACATTGACTATGTTGGATCTTTCCTGCGAACAATGTTTCTGCTCATTGTCGATGCCCATTCAAAATGGTTGGACATACATGAGGTGAAGTCACTAATGTCAGCTGCTAGAATTGAGAAACTATGTCAGAGTTTTGCCATTCATGACCTACCAGAAGTAGTCGTTTCTGATAATGGCACGGCATTTACGAATGCTGAGTTTCAACAGTTTATCAGTCTCAACGGTATCACTGATGTGAAAACTGCACCACACCACCCTTCCTCAAACAGACTGGCCAAAAGGGCAGTTCAAACGTTCAAGGCAGACATGAGAAAGCTAACTGGTAATTCCCTGGCCACCAAGCTAGCACGTTTTATTTTTCATTGCAGGACTATTCCTCACACAACAACAAGTGTCACACCTGCGGATTTATTGTTGAAATGCTGTCTCAGGATGAGATTGAGCTTAATAATGCCGCATTTAGAGGAGAATATGGAAAGAAGACAGGGAAGCCAGAAAACTAGACATGGCCGGCATAGTCATGAGAGGAAGTGTACCAGGGAGAGCAGATAGATGTGAAGAATTTCAGGGAAAGACCAATGTGGTTACCAGGTGAAATAAGTGCAATGACTGTACCTCTATCTTATCACGTGGAGATGGAAGGTCAGATCATCCATAAACATGTGGACCATTTAAGGAAGAGAGAGACAAATCACCAAGACTTGGTTCCACCAGTGATCATGACCAGGAACTGTGAGGATACTCAACCCAGCACTGACAAGTCTGATGTTCCTGTAAGAGTTGAGGATACAGAACTGTAAGTGCCCACCGAAGCACCTGGTGTTCAGGCAACTCCAGAAAAGGAGTTTCCTGACAAAGAATCTGAAGTTGTGGAGCTGCAACGTTCCACATGTACCAGGAAACCAACTGAAAGACTGAACCTGTAAATTCGTTAACCAGCGTAAATATTATGGCCAGAATATTCCTGTCGGTGATTTGGGGGTGGGGCCCACTCGCCGATGGGAAAATGATGCAGGATGACGTTGGGAGGAATCCCCCGACGTCATCCCACCCCATTTAAATATTCAGGAAGGCAGGCGGACAGCGAAATCAGCTGTCCGCCCGCTGACCTGTCAATGGCCAATTGAGGCCATTGACATGGTAATTAAGGTAATTAAAGGCCTTGCCCGTCCAACCTTAAGGCTGGTGGGCAGGCCAGGAGCCCCGGCGGGAAGGAGAAAAAACATGAAACCTCAACCACTGATGGGATGAGGTTTCATGTCTGTTTTAAAAATCTCTAATAAAGTTTATATAATATTTATTAACATGTCCCATCTCCTGTGACATTGTCACATGAGGGGGACATGTTAATAATTTTTTTATTTTGTTATCTTTGATGTATTTTAAACTGTCAGTGCTTTCCCTGAGACAGCACTTAGTCTCAGGGAGCAGTGCGCTCTTTCATGTGCATGTGCGAATGAGTGCACTTTGACAGTTGGGGATTCCCTCCCCTCCCTGCACAGGAAGTGCACAGTGCTTCCCGTTGGGCAGCCCGCTGGGCCGTCCTTAATTGGCCTGCCCACTCAAAATGGCGGCAGGGCCTGTTTCAGCGTGGAGTTCGGCTGCCTGCCCGCCGCTGAGCTGGTGGGGCCCGCCCGCCCATCGAGGACTAAATTCTGTCTTGAAGAATATGTACTCGTAAATATAAAAGTATTATTGAGTTAAAGGGGGAAGAATGAAGTAATTATGGTTTTATTTAGTGTCTAATGTACCTTTAAGAATAATACTTGATAATAATACTACTACAAATCACATGATCTGTAAAACCATAATTACTTCATTCCTCCCCCTTTAACTTGGTAATACATATTATATTTACAAGTACATATTTTTCAAGACGAACTCCGCCACTGAAATGGGCCCTGATCACATGATCTGTAGTAACCAATAGGAGAGTATAGAGATAGAGTTGGAGTTGAAAGCGCACATGTAGTTGCTGCTGAGTATATTGTAAGTAAACTTAAAATTTCCACCAAAGAAGTGTCTGCAGATCAACTGTGTCATTAATACCACAACTTGGCCACCCTACAACACCTACCTGTCCCCTATAACCCTTGTCAATCAAAAATCTGTCTAACTCTGCCTTGATAAATTCAATGACCCAGCCTCCACTGGGCGAGAGAATTCCAAACACTAACAACCCTTTGAGAGAAGAAATTCCTCATCTTCATCTGAAATGGGAGATCCCTTATTTTGAAACTGTGCCCCCTAGTTCCAGATTTCCCCATGAGGGGAAACATCCTCTCAGCATCTACTCTGTCAAGCCCCCTCGGAATCTTATATGCCTCAATGAGATCACCTCTCATTCCTCTAAACTCCAATAAGTATAGGCCCAACCTGTTCAAAGTTTTCTCATAAGACAACTCCTTCATCCCAGGAAATAACCTAGTGAATCTTCTCTGCACTGACTCCATTGCAAGTATTTCCTCCCTTAAGTAAGGTGACCAAACTGAGGTCTTATGGAAACCTAATATCCTTTTCTCAAAATTTACCAGTTTTCTTTAAATGCATGAAGGTGGTGACACAACCAGGTCTACAGCTAGATAGGCACCAGCTGCTCTCTTATACCATGGCCAAGTGAATATTTGTTAAGGTGTACAATGGATGGTAAGTGTTGGCAGTCCATGTAGCTTTGGGGGCAATCTTAGTCCGATTTCCAGTGGCATTAACATCCACGTTAAGTCACTGACTAATGGTAAGGAAGAGAAACACTAGCTTTCTTTAGGGTAGATTTTCTGAATTTGTGGTTCCATAGAGGGACATAACTTGTTGGGAATGGGTATCAGTAGTTTGGGTGCACACTACGCACTAGCATTTCTTTTCCAGTAAGGGGTCTTGCCTGCCAGGTACACATATTGTAAATTCAGATATGCCCAATACTGAGGTCTTATGGAAACCTAATATCCTTTTCTCAAAATTTACCAGTTTTCTTTATATGCGTGAAGGTGGTGTTTCCATTTTCTTGCTGTTCCATGGCACAAGCCATTTCAAACATGGGGTATGGAAGGGTTGAGCTGGGTTGGCATAATCTAGAGAATCAGAGCCTAGAAATACTGCCATCCAGGTTACTAATTGGCTTAATGAGGTCCCAATTTGAAGCACATATACATTCCAGCCAGTCATAAGCTGCCTGTGTTATACCCAGAAGGAAAAACCAGTAAAAACTGGGAATTTAGCATACTGGCCCGAACTGGTTTTGTAAACCTTAAAGTGGAACACCAGTAAAAATTGGGAATTTAGAATATTGGGTCCGAACTGTTTTCTCCTGCCTACTGCTCAAAGTGGCTGTGTTGACATTAGCAGCACCCATCTGGAAAGAAAGAAAAGAATGACTTGCATTTATATAGCAGCCTTCACAGCCTTGGGACTTCCCAAATGTTTTACAAACTAAGTGCTTTTGAAGTGTAATTGCTATTGTAATTTAGGAAATGGGACAGCCAGTTTGTGCACAGTAAGCTCCCACAAACAGCAGTGGTAATGACCAGATATATGTTTTGATGACTGAGGGATAAATATAAATATCTCCCCCTGCTTTTCTTCAAAATAGTGTAATGGGATCTTTTACTTCCACCTGAGAGAGCAGACAGGACCTCAACTTAAAGTCTCACCTGAAAGACGGCACCTCTGACAGTATGGTACTCCCTGAGTACTGCACTGGAGTGTCAATCTAGATCTGTGTGCTCAAGTATCTGGAGTCAGACTTAAGCCCACAACCTCTGACTCAGAGGTGAGAGTGCTAGAAACTGAGCAATAGCAAACACCTGGATTATATTTAACAGGCAGAATATTTTATTCAAATTGGGGTCCTACATGGTGGTGCAGTGACTGCAGGAAAATGAAGAACACCAGGGGAGGGGAGTTTTGTTAGTGGTGTGATCCTTTTGATTTGTGAAGCTGTAGGCGGTAGAGGTGAGAGCAGGGAGCAAGAAAGCAGCATTCTGGTGAAGTCTTTAAACTTCTTCCAGCATTGCAGCCATGTCCTGGGTGCTTCTGGCTGCTAGCTTTTGCAAACTCTGCAATCTTTTCCCATAACTCCCTCAGGGGAAATGCCTGCATCAGAACTGCTCAGGAAACATCCAAGAACCTTTGTCTTCTCTCAGCACTTGTTTCAACCAAATTTCTGAATAAGAGTTCCCCTGGCGTCAGAAGCCAGAGTGCACCTTCCCTTTAAGAGGTACTGGCTGCCTTTATGTGGTATCGTGGACACTCTCTGATAGGCGCGCAGCCAATATGTAGTGGGGGTGGTGCTGGCTGTACACTTGCCTGATTAAAATGATCATACAGCATATATATTCCATGTGGCCTGAATCAATAGTAACAGGCACGTGTAGAGCGCTCCCCGTCCCCAGCACTGAGCATGATCAAATCTCTAGTCCCAGTACTTTTGTTGCACTGCACCATAATATTGTTGGTTGGATGGTGGCCAAGCATTCCTTACCTTACAAACTGGAAAACTCAATTGCCTTCAATGTACAAGATAATGTAATAGTTGAACTCAATTGTACAAAAGGACAGATGTCTTCCAAAATTGACCTTGATGAATATTGGTAGTGCAGAAAGATTTGGCTGGCTTATCAACAGACAAGGAGCACATCTTCTATTGCCCAATGAATGCAACAACTACTGTGAGCAAGCAATAGTAAATTCTGTTTGAACTATTTACTAAAGCCACTGTTCCGGGAGAAGGTTGTGTGATTCGAAAACATGCAGAAGTCACTATTTAGACTCAAACATAAGGGGAAAATACAGCCCTTGTAAGAAATCCAGTATAATTACTTCTGCTCAAGAGATGAATTTGGAGTATTTGTAAGTGCAGCTTTTGTTAAAATGTTCTATACTGCAGTATATAAACTAAATGACATGATCATAAAGTAACTGGCAGTTAGTTACCCTTTAAAAAAAACCTTCGTTGGGAAAATATATATTAAACTGAGAGCGAACTTTTTACTTTTCAAAGTCTTGAAACACTAAATCTTATATAAATGATTTCCTACTTGAAAACCGTTGTTAAATGCTGGCGAGGGCAGAAATTCAGAGTTAACGATAGCAAGCACTGTAGAACTCTCAGGCCTTTCTCATAATCGTGTTTCACATCAATGCTTTAACTGCTGAAGTATATATTGCAGCATCAGTGAAGTATGCCTGAGAAATGCCAATGCTCAATCATTCTAAACAGGGGGTGGATAATTCTTTAACGCTTTGACATATATAGCAAACTCTCATTATAATGTGGTGTTTGGGAGAAAGCCAAAACCCATTTTATAACAGGGGAGCAGTATAACAAGATGATTGAAATTACCACATGCTGCTCCCCAAAGTATTGTATAACATTTTACTGTTGGCCCTGATGGTTTAATGTTAACTGCTGGTGGATAACAACTTCTTATGGACTGCTTTCGAGTACCAACATGCGGATGTTGTAAATGCCAATATTGGACTGCAGTCTGTAAAAAAAAAAATGTTATGTGCCAATTGTTGAACATATGCTTAGCAGAAGAGTAACAATCATTTAAAAAGGACCATAGGAGCAGTGTGGTTAAACAATTCAAGGGAGCAGAATGATTTGAAAATTTAGTACCAGCACTGTGTGTTAAACTACCGGGCCATCTCTCCTCATTAAATCGTTAGGGCCGTGTCTTCTTATTAGACCACTGGGACTAGGACTCCTCATTAAAGCGCTAGGTCCATTACTCATCACTAAGCCATTTTTATCAGCACTCCTTGTTAAATGTTTTGGGCCAATTCTCTTTTTTAGACCACTGAATTTATCACTCAGTATTAAACCACCTGGCTTGGACACCAAGGGGAAGTAGGGCAGACATTAAGTCTATGAGTTTTCACATAGCAAATGACTGTTCTTGATGGTCATTGGGATGACAGTGCAGAGGTCAGACAATTTGAAAGGAAGAGTTACCCAGATTGATTTTGCACCCCATCTAGTAACTAGCCCTTAAGATATTCTTAATGAGAAACCAGGTGAAGACCCATGTTTCATACGGTGTAATGTCACCGAGGTTGAAAAATTAGAAATGTTAAGAGAGTGGCACTTGCCTAAAACTAGAAGAAGGTCACTAACTGACTTCCTCAAATGGGAATGGAGACCACAAAAGAGGATAGGGGCTAATAAGCATAAGTGGCACAATGACTCAGCAGAATTGTTTAGTAGCACAAAATGGTGGGAATGCAGGTTCCACCTGTTGCCATACAAAGTTTCCAATCTCAGCTGTATTGCTTTGGAAAGCTGCCAAGCAGAGTTCATACACTGCCACAGAAAAAAGGAAAGGGAAATTCTAAGAAAATGGCAGCACAATGTTACCCTCACAACCATTCCAAAAAAGATTAAATGAATCCTGGGAGTAGCTTGCCTATAGGAGGTACATGGGCTAGAAAGAGCAAAAAGGGAGATAAGCAGAGAAAAAAAATGAGTTATAGAAAATTAGCTGCCACTTTCTAAACAAAACTGCAGCATATATTTTTTGCAGCGCAGATCATGGAAAATAGGCTTGCTTTTTAAACCTTTGAACTTTTATAGTTGGTTTTAAATCCATAAAACACCTAAAAAATAAGGTTGCAGTTGCCACAATACCATCAGGATCAGTAGTATGCTACTCACCAGTTGGCTGTCTGACATTGCTTAGTTAAGTTTTTATAAGTAGTTTTGAATCCATAACAGAAACACATTATATGGCAGGAGTGATATATTAGGTGGGGGGAGGGGGGAGGTGGGTGGGGGAAGCATACAAGCAAGAAACTTAGATGGAAAGAGAAATATCATTTAAATTTCATGATGTTAATAGTTGTCAAAGTATTCTAATGGGTGAGAGCTGCTCTAGTTTTATTATTGACAGCTGTGATTTCTTCTAAATATGTTTAAATGTTACTGCTATTGTAGTGAAGATTTTAACCTAAAAAATATTCACTGCACATAATTTAAAACCTCAACCATTTTCAACTATATGAAAATTTCTTAAATGTTACAATGGACTGATGCATGTAAATACAAAATGTAAATAAGTAAATGCATGATCTGGAGATATTAAAACATACCAGCATTTATGTTGACATTTGACAATATGCTATATCCTTGTCTGTAAATGACACTATGCACTGCTTTGTAAAACTGTAGCTAAAGCTGATGCTATCGCTTTAAGAACAGTCAATTCTGGGGGAAATTCCAATAGTACACAAAGGAAATGCCTGAATTTTGTTTGGTAGATACTTGGATCATAATCCTACCCCACGTAAGCAGCAAATTAGTGGCACAGTGCCACTGACCACTAATGTGCAGCAAGCTAAGATTATCATTTTTAAAAGTTGATGCCCAGAGGTAAATTTAATGCCTTCAATTTGTCCTTTCATGCATCTAAAAGACAATGGAAGAATTATGTAAGATAACATATCCAAAGCCTCACACACACTTGTACCTTTGTTTTATGCCATCAGCTCAGGCATGCAACTTGCAGCCATTGAGATTGATTATAAAGTGCACTAATAATAGAGTAAGTCAGGTAGTGAAATAAAGAGAAGCAATATACTTATACATTGGCTCAAATGAGATAAAGAAAAATGTAAATTCCATTTATTGGATCAGAAAAGCTACATTCATGTGACAGTTAACATTATTGACAATAGCCTTCTGTTGTTCCTGTGCTACCTGCAAATTAGACTGAGATTAAAATACCCTCTCAATTAAAAGTGCACAGGTAACAGGTGTTTAGGCAATTAAAGTTTTCCCTTTCTGGAAACTATTGGAAACTAATATCATGTTGCTGATCCCTTGCACAACAAGATTTTTATACCTGTATTTTGTTAAATCACAAATTCATAATAATAGAGATATGCGGGCAAAAAATTCTTTTAAAACCCTGTAGGGATCACAATGCATCTTTAGTTGGTCCCCAGTCAAAGTGTTGCGGGCAGCACACAAACTTTGGGCTGCCTGCTCAACACCATGATTGTGGTGTGCAGCACTAAATGTGTTGATGTCTGGCTGCACGCTCAGCAGGAGGCCCAGTGGCATGTGTGGCTAGCACAAGTTACATCCAGCCTGCATTTCTTAAATACAGATTACAACTTTTAAAGGGATGCTGCATTTTGGTGCAGCATTGGTGGAACTATTTGTGAAAGTCTTTCAGGGAAGGAGTGGCCTTGAAGTTGAGCAGCAGACCAGAGAGAGTACTCCCAGATTCTCTGATGCGGCATTGGAAGTTCAGGGAGTGGAAAGGAAAAGAGAGGTCATGTTTCCACAGGTGGCCAGGAGGCTCTCCAAGCACATGCCATAATGGAATGGGAACAAATAGCCACTGAGATCAATTCAAGAAGTCTGGTCTAAAGAACCTGGTTGCAACGTTGGAAGGAGTTCAATGAGCTCAGACGGGTAGTCATTGTCCCTGAATGTATTCTCAGATGCCTTCTCATCCATTGCATCACCAATCCCATTATTGCTCAATGCACCAAACCCCCATCACTCACAATCAACAATCAAGATTCGTGCCCAAATTCAAACATTCCATATCAACCTCACATACTTATCAATACTGCAAGCTTTACACCCATTTCCCTCAGCTTCCTCATACTTCTGGCTATTCAGCTATGACAGGTACATCACCCAAACACATTGCAACACACTCAGTGACATTCTTCACTCTACTTGCAGTACAGGGTTGCACATATTAGATGGGAGCAACAGAAAAGTGGCAGGGGCAGGCATGCCTGCATCACCTGAATTGTCAGAAGGGAATGGTGTTGGTAATTATTGGGCCAACAGTGACTGAGGCCATTTCACCTAGCATCACTGAGAACATGCAGGACAATGGCATATTTCTGCCTTATGTCCCTTCTCAAGCCTCAGCTCACCCTCATCCTACTATCTGGCATGATGTGTGTGGTAACTATGGTTTTACCTAATGTGTAGTATACCTTTAAGAAGAATGTTATAAAGGAAGATCACATGATCTTGTGTAACCAATAATGGAGTAGCATGGGCTAACTCGGTAGTTAGTTGGAAGTCAGTAGTCTGCAAGTGAGCAGTGAAAGTATGTAGATAGAGTTTGGTGTAGACATGTGTAGCAGTTGAGCACCTTGTAAATAAACAGAATGTGTTCCACCTAAGAAGTGTCTGCAGAACTACTCTATCTAGTGTACCAATTTGGTCACCCTGCAACAAGCGTGCAATTGGGACTCACAAGTCACAACAAACTGGAGATGAGGATAAAATGAAGAAAAAGCAGAGACCCAACAAACTTGTGATGAGGATGCAACAAATCGGTGACAAGGAAAAAGTGAGCATAGAAAGAAGATACAACGAACTAGCATTGAAAGTGAAATCATGGATGAAACCAAAAGAATTGAAATTGGGCTGTACCTCGCAGTCGGAGTAAGTAGAAGTTTCTGTTCAAATCATTGAAGCAATACCCTCAAAGCATGCCGCAATATGGGAGAATTGATCAATTCAATCCAGCCATGGATGTTTGGGCTCATTATATTAAACGCCTTGCATTCTATTTCCAAGCGAACGACATTACAGGGGAAGAGGAGAGGTGGGTGATCCTCTTATCTACACGTGGGAATAAAGCCGACGGCTTAATTTGAAGCTTGATGACACCCAGTGCCCCAGATTTGAAAAACTTTGGTGAATTGGTAGTCCCCGTGAAGGGTCGTTACCAGCCAAAGCCCTTGGTAACGATGCAACGTTTCAAATTTAATTCAAGAAATAGAGCCCTGGGGGAGACAGTTGCTTGTTATGAGACAAGTTTAAAACAGTTAACAGAACATTGGAGTTTTGTACATCTTTAAAGGATATACTCAGAGATCGTTTAGTGTGCGGTGTGAATGAGGACACGATTCTTAAGAGATTACTGTCCGAAACAAATTTAGATTTTAAGAAGGCGCTAGAGATAGCACTGGCCATGGAAATGCAGTAAGGGATTCAAAAGCCAAACAGGGAGCCCAAAATGGCTCCATCCTCCACATTGGGCAAGAAGCCCCAGCCAAAGAGGGCGCAAAAATGCAAGACTCTGCTGAGAAGCGGGAAACAGCCACCGCTAGCAGAAAAATAAAAAGAATTGAGTCAGCAGTGAAAATAAGGAATAATGGCAACAGAGGTGGAAATAAGCAGATTAGTAATTATTAGCAGTTTAAAAAAATTGAATGTTTTAATTGTTATCGAAATGGACACATAATGAGACTGTTCAAGGGAAGAATCAGGCAGACTTTCAAACAAAAGAAAAAACCCTGTGGATTTACAGTGTAGAAGAGTCTGAAGCAACAAATTCAGATATTTATTCATTATTTAATTTGAAGGTAGGGAAAACAGAACCAATTTATGTAACAGTAAAAGTGAATGGCAGACCTATTTGGATACAAATGGACACAGGAGCTTCCACTACAGTAATTGGTGAACCCACCTTCAAATGCCTGAATTATGGTGAACATAAATTACATTTGGAAGAAACTGATGCCAAATTAAAAACTTACATGGGTGAAGATATCCAAGTCAAAGGCTTAAGTAGAGTTACTGTCCATTACGGGAGCCAATTGGTAAAACTATCAGTATTGGTATTGAAAGGCAGAGGACCAAGCCTTTTAGGGTGAAACTGGCTGAAGGAAATCAACTTTGATTGGTCATTTAGGTTCCAAAAGGAAGCTGAAAACATTCCTGTTTTGGAAAAGGAGATTGTAAGGACTCAACGACCTGAAGAGAAGCAGGCTATCTTAAGTCAGAACATAGGAGAATGGCAAAAGGAACTTGAAGAGACCATGCTGAATGACAGAGTTTGAGATGAATTGAGCAACCTGCGGAAGGATAAAGATAACCTGCTGAAAGACCTTCACACATTACAAGTTTCCCTCCTGTCTAAGTATGTATCTCTGAAAAAGTATGAAGATAAACAGAAAGAGTTCAGCACTTCTCTGAATAAACTGAAGGATGAGTTGGCAGAGAAGATATAACAATGTTCAATTTTCCAGGAGGCAGCAAACAAATACAAAAAAGAGATGGAAGAGCTGAAGAATCAGCTAAATGAAGCCAAAGAGGCTTTAGAGGCAAAAGTCGCAGAATTTTCTCAGAAGCATACAGATGATGAAATTCTGGGAGACTCAACCACTGAGTTCACTCAAGTCGAGCTTACATCTGAGAGTAGTCTGGCTATTATGGAAGTCGAAAAGCAGGCGGAGATTAAAATCTCCGTTGAAAAGAAAAAAGCCCATCGAAAGAAGACACAGAAACACAAATAGAGCCCTGATTCTGACAGGATATGAGTATACTGGAAATCAAATTTTGAACTCCGATTAGTCGGTTGTCTTTACAAGAAAATGGTGAAGATATCCCAGTTCCACTAGAAGTCGTGTTATTGTTAAATTTCTTAGATTCATCATCGGTATGTGCTGGACAGATCAGAGACTGGATAAGTTAGGACCCAGTCCTATCTCAAGTACGGGAACAAGTGCTTCATGTTTGGTCACAAGAACCTGTATCTGCCAAAATGAAAATGTACTTTAACAGAAGGCATAAAATAACCAGCCAGGATGGTATTGTATTTGGGGGAGCACGAGTGATAGTTCCTCCAAAGGGAAGAAAGCCATTGTTAATTGAACTACATAGTGCACATCCAGAAATATCCTGAATGAAGATCATAGCACACAACTATCTCTGGAGGCCTGGAATGCATAGAGAAATAGAGAGCTTAGTGAAGAATTGTGTGCAGTGTCAGCAATTGCAAAAGTTACCTTCAACAGTTCCGTTACACCCTTGGGAGTGGCCAGGAAGATCATGGGTACATTTACACATTGACTATGTGGGGCCTTTCATGGGAACAATGTTCCTGCTCATTGTTGATGCTCACTCAAAATGGATGGACATATATGAGGTTAAGTTACCAACGTCTTCGGCTACAGTTGAGAAACTACATCAAAGTTTTACAATTAATGGATGACCAGAAGTGGTCGTATCTGATAACAGCATAGCATTTATGAGTCAAAAACAGAATTACCTGGAAAACTCAGCAGGTCTGGCAGCATCGGCGGAGAAGAAAAGAGTTGACGTTTTGAGTCCTTATGACTCTTCAACAGACGATCTCTCTGACATTGGAACTTTTACAGATCTTCGGAGACCAGTAGTCAGAGAATCGTCTCACAGGGACCACCCGTAGAGATGTCACAAGACCCAAGACGAAGGACGGAGAGGCTGCATGAGATGGGTTTTGTATATCTCCAGGGTAGGAGGCCTAATGCCTGATCCCCGGTGGGCAGGTAAGGTGGACAATTTTTTTTAGCATTTACGAGTGCTGAGTTTCAACGGTTTGCCAGCCTCAACGGTATAACTCGTGAAAACTTCGCCATGCCACCTTTCTTCAAATGGACTGACCGAAAGAGCAGTTCAAATGTTCAGATCAGACATGAAAATGTTAACTGGTGATTTCCTAGCAACCAAGCTAGCACGCTAGCACACTTTCTTTTTCATTATAGGACCACCTCTCATACAACAACAAGTATCACACCTGTGGAATTATTGTTGAAACACCATCTCAGGACGAGGTTGAGCTTAATAATGCCAAGCTTAGTGGGGAATGTGGAAGGGAGTCAGGGAAGCCTTGAAAACTGGACATGACTGGCATAGTCATCAGGGGAAATTTACTGTGGGAGAGACGGTATATGTGAAGAACTTTGGAGAAGGACCAAAATGGTTACCAGGTGAAATAAGTGCAGTGGTTGGACCTCTATTTTACCACATGAGGGTGGAAGGCCGAGTCATATGGACACATGGGTCATTTGAGGAAGAGAAAGACAAATCATCAAGAAATGATCCACCAGTGTTCACGACCGAGTTAACGTTTCCTGTTGAGAGAACTCAGCATAGTACAGATGTGTCTGAAGTGCCTGTTGTACCTACAAGAGTTGAGGAAACAGATTTGCTGGTACTTGCTGAAGAACCTGATGTTCAGACAACTCCAGAAAATGAGGTTCCTGACAAAGCATCTGAATTTGTAGAGCTGAGACGTTCTACATGCCAAAGGAAACCCCCAGAAAGACTGAATTTGTGAATTACTTATCAATGCGCTATTTTGAAAAAAATTGTAATTGTAAATGTAAAAATATGTTTCCGGGTAAAGGGGGAGTTTTATGGTAACTATGGTTTTATCTAATGTGTAGTATACCTTTGAGAAGATTGTTATAAAGGAAGATCACATGATCTTGTGTAACCAATAGTGGAGTAGCGCGGGCAAACTCTAGTTAGTTGGAAGTCAGTAGCCTGCAAATGAGCAGCAGAAGCTTGTAGATAGAGTTTGGTGTAGAAGCACACATGTGTAGCTGCTGAATACCTTGTAAGTAAACAGAAAGAGTTCCATCTAAGAGGTGTCTGCAGGACTACTCTATCTAAAGTACCAACTCGGTCACCCTGCAACAAGCGTGCAATTGGGACTCACAAGTCAAAACAATGTGCAGATGGTGTGATCATGTGCCTCTTGCTTTCCACCCCACCCCCCTCTCTCACCCCAACTCTTCTGCAGTCTCAAACCCTAGTGAAAGTCAGCAGTCTTCCAACATTCATGTTCCATCCATAGGGAAAGATCTGCATAGAAGCACTAGACCAGGCAAAGACAGCTGTTAAGGGAATGCAGGAGGGTGAGTAGTTCAATTTTGATTGGAAGTCTTGGGTTTTTTTATTTCAGGAATTTGGCCAAGAAGATTCTGTGAAGGTCTGCAGCAGAAGGATAGAAAGCTGGGGAAATGAGCAATGGGGATGTGGGGATGGTTTTAGGGGAACCAGAGTTTGATTGGCTGCTCACAAACAGCCTGTCTAGAGTAATGGGGTTCCAGATGCCTCTCCCCTTCCTCCTCCCCCTTCCTTCCTCCCGAGGTGATCACTCAAGTCCTGGTGGCATTGCCTGTGACCTCATGAAAGCCAGATGTGTAGCAGCTGACCACCATGAATTTGGAATCACACTACAGTGAGCATTGTCAGTGCCTCCTGAGGCCTTTAGGCAGCAGGACTGTTGTTTTAGGGTGCTGATGGGTTGCCCCATGATGTTTCTGGTTGCAGCATGGTCCTGGAATGTGCACTGTCTCCATCTGGTTGGTGGCAGAGGAGAGTGGTAGGCCACAGGTAAAATGGATAATGCTTGTTGCTGAGCAGCCACCCTCTAGTTCAATGTGGTGGCTCAAATATAGCAGGAATAGTTGATTGCCACAGGATAAAACCATCATGGCGCCTGCCAGGAGAGCGTGCAATCATGGACATGATGCTCTGTGCATGATCACAGACACCAACTGCACATTAAGGAAGTGGTATCCCTTATGAATCCAATATACCTCGCCACTGAAATGCAGCACCTGCAGAGTTACATGTGTGTAGCTGATAACTCCCTGAACTATTGGGAACCCTGCTCAACATAACAATCTGTCCACTCTTTAGGTTTCCAGCACAACACATGGCCTGTCCCCGCTGGAGTACTTTCTAAGCATGATGTGCTGCACAAAGCTGTGCCACAAATGGCTGGAGCAGATTGGCTGCCATGTTTAGGACTCCAGGTTCCCATAGCTGACAGGGGTTTAGATCAGTGTTGTCCAATTGAAATTGCTGACTTCTGTAGGTAAGGTTGACTCCAGCACAATGTTTTTTAAACTAGTGCAAAAGGTCTTGGGAACTTGATTGTAATGGATGTAATAGTGTTTGAAATTCTTCGAGCCTTTGAGCTGGTTTGGCCAATTTTAAGTGAATTATGCTGAAAAGATCAGTGCAGCTAAAACCATTATAGGTAAATTAAAATTCTGTATAAATTTATATTATAAATATATTTATACTACACATCTGAGATTTTTGTCTGGTTGCTGTGCATGGTGCTTTGACCTCAGAGTGATTGTAAGAATGTAATTCTAAAATAAAAAGAAAATTAGAAATGCTGGAATACCAACTCGGACAAGAAGACATTTCAGACATGCCCTGCCAGCTCTCCATCCAGTTGGATGCTGGTTGCCCTTTGTCACAATGTGCCCTGATAAAGCTACTCACTATTGTTTGGGCTTATCTTCCTCTAGCAGCCTGGAGTACTTACAGGCTGAATTGACCATAATGACAGCTTCTTTCTCTGTACAGTGTTGCTGATGCTTCCATGGTGCTAACTTCCTGGTGTGACATGAAACTTAATTGCTTCATGACAAATTATTGCTAATTATAATGATTGAAGGTATAACCTTTCCTATTGCCTTTAGGGGTCACATGATTGCTCTGATGAATGAGCCCTAAGCATAGGTAATCCGGGGGTGGGGTGGGGTGCTGCGCGTGGAGCTTTCTAGACCTGGTTCAAGCATGTAGCTTCTAAAAGAGCTCTGTAAATAAAGT
Source organism: Carcharodon carcharias (assembly GCF_017639515.1). Classification (NCBI taxonomy): domain Eukaryota; kingdom Metazoa; phylum Chordata; class Chondrichthyes; order Lamniformes; family Lamnidae; genus Carcharodon; species Carcharodon carcharias. The sequence goes on from NC_054486.1 coordinate 63,806,576, forward strand.
CTTCCGTTTCAAGCATGAAACCTGTCCAGTACATCATGTTCATTGCATTTGGTGATGAGGGTAAAATAGCTCTGATGCTGCACCTCGCCTTGTGAATGTGAGTATATCAGTTATTAAAGAAAGAGAGAACAGTATACTCACCAGTCATGCAGCTCTTCAGCAGAATCAACCTTTATAACACATCCATGGAAGACTAGACCCAGTATGTAGAGCGCCTAGGTTTTTATTTCATGGCAAACAAAATAACAGTGGAGCAGAAGCAGAAAGCAATTCTTCTGAGTGGCTATGGTAACAAGACATATAACCTCACCCTCAGTCTGACGGACCCGAACATGCCCAATTCTAAATCTTTTAACACATTGGTAGACCGCGTGAAGATTCATTTTCAGCTGAGCCCATCAGTAATAATGCAGATGTTTAAGTTTAACTCCAGAGTAAGGGCCCCAGGAATGTGCATCACAACTTATATAGTGAGGTTGAAGCAGTTCACTGAGCACTGCAACTTCATAGACACACTCTGACATGTTGTGGGACCAGTTAGTGTGTGGTGCTCCTGATGACGCCATTCAGCGCCGTTTCCTTGCAGATGTTAACATTGATTTGAAGCGCGCCATGGACGTAGCGCTAGCCATGGAAAACACTGCGAGGGACTCACAGGCTTTACAGAGTGTGTAACATGGTGTCGTTCTGCAGTTGGAGCGGGAACTTACTGCTGGTCGTGGCACAAAAACCAGAGAACAGCAGCGAACCAGGAGACTGTCTTTACTGCCTGAAAAACAAAAAGGCCTAGAAGAAGCATTTCAGTAGAGACTCCAAAGTTAATCTGTTACTGATGTGAGGGTAACCATGTACTGGAAACCAGCAGATTCAAGGAAGCAGAATGCCATTACTGCCACAAAAAGGGCACGTAATAAAGTAATGCAGGGCAAAATCGAGACAGCCCATCAGACAGCAGACCAGATTGAAGTGCATAATATAACAACCAGAAACTGCTGATTCTGATATCTATTCCCTTTACAATGTCAAAGCAGTAAAAACTGAACCAATCACCGTCACCATTCAAGTGTGTGGGAAGCCTCCATTCATGGAGGTAGACACAAGAGTATTGACCACAGTAGTGGGAGAACACACATTTAAATACCTAAATGAAGGTAGCCAACCACTGAATCTGGAGCAAACCACGGCTCAAAAGAAGACATACATTGGAGAGTCAATACCGGTAAAGGGCATCACCACAGTATCTGTGTCCTATAGACAACAGATAGCCCAGCTTCCAGTGATCATAGTGACAGGTGAAGGACTTAGTCTTCTGCACTGCAACTGGTTACAAAAAAATTAAGCTCAACTGGTCAGAACTATTTCAAGTGAGAACAGGAGGAATTCCTGAGTTGATAGAGAATATGACAGTATATTTCAGAATGAGTTAGGAGAACTGAAGGACCTTCACAGGATGCAAGGATCCCTCAGGCCTGAGTTGGTTCCACGGGAAAATCACGAAAAGAAACAAAATGAATACAGTGCCACTCTGCACAAACTGAAGAAACAGTTGGCAGAGAAGACTCAACAATGTTCAATGTTCCAGGAGGAAGCCAAGAGATACAAGAAGGAGACAGAAGAGCTGAAGAATCAGCTGAATGAAACAAAAGAAACGTTAGAAGGAAAAGTCGTGGAACTTTCCTAGATGTGAGTGGGTAACAAAGCCATGGGGAGCTCAACACCAAATTGAACCAAGTTAACTTTTCTCCAGAGAGGAATCTGGCCGACTGTGAAATCAAAATGAAGGACAAGACAAAACTCTGCAGCAAACAGAAGAAGAAAAGACAGAAATCAATTCAGAAAAGCCAATAGGCTATGTCTCCAGTGCCCTGTCTGCAGCCGAGGGGGGTTATTCACAACTTGAAAGGGAAGGTTTACCTGTAATATTTGGAGTGAAGAAATTCCGCCAGTATCTGCATGGACCATAGTGTCGGACTATAAACTATTAATGGATTTTGTAGTAATTGTAACTTTAAGGAATGTAGTGTCTGTAGCTTTAAGACTTATTGTGTTGTATAGTATCACATGACAGTGTGAATGAATTGGCTCCAAGTGCGGGAAACCTTGGAGTGGGAGTCCTTCTTCTAGTTGTGGAGCTTGATGGAAACATGTAACTGCTGTTGCAGCCTATAAATAAAGTTCGATGTTTCTAATGAGAAACATGTATGAAAAATCAAGTCTACAACAGGTTTATTTAGTGAGGATAAAGCTATTCTGCCAATTGCCTTAGCAAGAATTCAACATTGGGCTTTGATATTATCAGCATATGAGTACACCTTTATGCACTGTCCTGACAAATGCAGATGCACTCTGTTGTCTTCTGTTGCCAGATAGCATTGTACATGCTTCAGTGCCACAAGAAATTGTGCTTGTGCTGAATTTCTAGGACTCTTCGCCTGTGTGTGTGAAGCAAATAAGGAATTGGACAAACAGGGATCCAATTTTGTCAAAAGCCCGAGACCAGGTATTGCAAGGATGGTCGAATTCACCAGTGTCTGAAGAGACAAGACAGTTCCATGCCTGTAAAACAGAGTTTAGTTATCAAAATGGAATCTTGTTGTGGCGATCAAGAGGCATCATTCCTTCACAAGGAAGAGAACCGCTCTTGACAGAACTTCAGAGTACATACCCTGGCATATCAAAGATGAAGATGCTTGCGCAAAGCTATGTCTGGTGACTAGGCATAGACAGTGATATCGAAGGCATGGTCTAGCACTGTCTCCAGTGTCCGCAACACAGAAGTTGCCTGTTTCAGCTCCACTGTATCCGTGGGAGTGGCCTGGTCGACTCTAGGTTAGACAATATATAGATTATGTAGGTCCATTTTTAGGTACTATGTTTTTATTGATCATCGATGCACATTCTAAGTGGATGCATGTGTATGAAGTTAGATCACCAACATCATGCACAGCTATTGAAAAGCTGCACCACCGTTTTAGTATACATGGCCTACCAGAACTCATTGTTTCAGATAATGGTACTGTCTTCACTAGTACGGAATTTCAGAGATTCATGAGTTTAAATAGAATTAAGCATATTGAAACAGCACCATATCATCCCTCAGCAAATGGGTTAGCTAAAAGAGCAGTGCAAACTTTCAAATCAAGAATGAAAAGGCTGTCCGAAGGTACTATAGAAACTTGACTTTCATGTTTTCTTCTCAATTATTGTACAACTGCTCATGCAACTATGGGTTCAACATTGTCTGAATTACTGATGAGATGCCGCCTACATACAAGGTCAAGTCTGGTGTTTCCAAACTTAGAGGGGAAGGTAGCGAAGAACCAGAGTAGTCAAAAATTAAATCATGATATTCATAGCAAAGCTCGAAGATGCACAGTAGGAGTTAAAGTTTTCATGCTGAATTTTGGAAACGGACCTAGTTGGGTACCTGGTATAAGTGTCTCTGAAGCTGGACCCTTGTCATTCCAAGCGGCAGTGGAAGACCAAATTGTTAGAAAACATGTGGATCACCTAAGGAATAGGGAGACATTCCAACAACCAGATATTCTGCCTGTAATTAATGTCGAACCTTTAATCCCTGAAGTGACAGATCGACCTAGACATACCTGATGTCTCTATTGAATTGCCTAATCCTGAACTACCACTTTCTAAGGATGTAACTGATGCTGCAGTTCCTGATCATGTTGATCAAGTGGGAGAATCTCAAGTAGTAGAGCTATGTCGTCCTAACTGAATTAGAAAACCTCAGAGACTTAATCTTTAATCACATGACCTATGTATATATGCATATGTTGTGGATTAAAATATTCTTTGTAAATAGGAAACGTAACAAAACTAAAGGAGGAGGAAATGTAATTATTGAAGGATAACTTTCCTACTGCCTTTAGGGGTCACATGATTGTTCTGATGATTGAGCCCTAAGTGCAGGTAATCTGGGGGGCGGCACTTTCTAGTTGTGGACCTGGTTCAAGCATATAGCCTCAAAAAGAGCTCTGTGATAAAGTTATCTGTTTCAAGTAAGAAACCTTTCCAGTACATCAAGTTCATTACAAAAACATAACAGTTCTTACAGTTGTGAATATAATAGAAACGTAGAAAATAGGAGCACAAGTAGGTCATTCGGCCCTTTGAACCTGCTCTGCCATTCAATACGATCATGGCTGATTCACTATCTCAATGCCGTATTCCCAACTCTTGCCATACCCCTTGATGCCTTTAGAGTCCAGAAATCTTATCTATTTCTTTCTTAAATATATTCAATGACTTGGCCTCCACGGCCCTTTGTGGTAGAGAATTCCATAGGTTCACTGCCCTCTAAGTGAAGAGGTTTCTCCTCATCTCAGTCTTAAATGTTCTACCCCATAACCTGAAACTGTGACCCCTTGTTCTAAACTGCACCACCCCCCCCGCCCCCACCACCCCCAACCCCCCCCCCCCCCCCCCCCCCCCCCCCCCCCCCACCGCCCAAAGCCAGAGGAAGTATCATCCCTGCATCCAATCTGCACACCCCTGTCAAAATTTTATGTTTCAATGAGAGGTCTCCTCTCATTCTTCTAAACTCCAGTGAATACAGGCCTACCATAATTGCACACAATACTTCAGGTGTAGTCTTACCAAGGCCCTATACAGCTGCAGTAAGACACCCTTGCTCCTTTACTCAAGTCGTCTCACAATGAATGTCAACATACCATTTGCCTTCTTAACTGCTTGCTGCACCTGCATGCTTGCTTTCAATGATTGCTGTACAAGGATATCCAGGTCCCTTTATACATCAACATTTCCCAATCTATCACCATTTAAGTAATACTCTGCCATTCTGTTTTTCCTACTGAAGTGGATGACTTCACACTTATCCATGTTATACTGCATCTGCTAAGTATTTTCCCACTCACTCAACCTGTCTAAATCATCATGAAGCCTCTTAATGCCCTCCTCATTGCTCACAAGTTTTGTGTCATCAGCAAACTTGGAAATATTACAGTTGGTTCCCTGATCCAAATCATTGATATATATTGTGAATAGCTGGGGCCCAAGCATTGACCCTTGTGGTACCCCATTAGTCACCACCTGCCAATACAAAATGGACCCATTTATTCCTACTCTCTGTTTCCTGCCTGCTAACCAATTCTCCATCCATGCTTGTGACAACTGAGGGGCTTAGGAAGTAGCCTTCTTCCCTTTAGCTGAATAGACAATGCAAATGAAGTTCAGAAGAACAAATCTGTTTCCACACTTCATACACTAATCTTTGAATACAATTTGCTAATACTTGGCTAAGTTATTTATATAAGAGTACTGAAATTGGCAATTACCACATGTAAAATAGAATAAATGGCTTTGATTTTGACATTAGAAGATACCATTTTTCATTAAAATTTGATTTATGCATACCATATATGATGTTAGATGCCATTGAATGCAGCTGTATAACACTGTACCAGCGCTGCCTTCTGAAAGGTTGTAGAACAGTTACAACAACTTTTAACTTTAGGCCTTTTGTTTACTTGGCAGAATGTACAGTGACCTCCGGGCAAATGGTTTCATTTTTGAATTGGGTTCAGTAAAATTAACAGACTGCAGAAAAACTTTCAGCATAAATGTGGTCATGCTGAGAAGACCTGGTGAATGGCTACAGAGTTTTCAGCAGCATGTTAGTCAGAGAAAAAAGCTGCTAGAAAAGACTTCCATTTGACTTCCTGTGTGATCAATGCCTCCTGTGATTTTTGAGCAAGCCTTGATTTGGCCAACGACCATGCTGGAAAGTAGCTGGAGCCTCTAAAATGCCAATGTAAATCAGGCCAGAACCAACATCCCTTAAAGGCCTCACTGGAAGCAGCTCTGATACGAAGATAAAGAACTCTTTTCAGCACTTTCTGAGCCTCAATATGAGAATAATTGCTCTGCCACCTCCTTGAGAGCGATCTGTGCCCCCTTTAATAATTCCTTCCATTCCCTCAGCCCCAATCAGTCCAGCTCTTTGGCGTTGCAGGCTCCTGCCCTGTTGCTTTTTACCAGATTTCCTGTGCCCCACTAGAATGGAAAGCAGCTTATCAGTGTTCAAAAAGAAATTTGAATGAGACTTTATCATCAAATTGATTTGGGACTTCCACCGACATATGGGGGAAGCATTGCAATTCTTCCAACCAGCATCCACCTGATACATGCTAAAGTAAAAAATCTAAAAAGGAACATAGGCTGTTTTAAAAGTTACAGGTTTTACATAAAAAAAATAAGAAATAGGAGCAGATGTAGACTGTATGGCCTCACGAGCCTGCCCCACCATTCAAAAAGATCATCGCTGATTTTCTGCCTTAACTCCACTTTCCCATATCTTTTGATTCCCTAGACAGGGCAAAATTTGTCTGTCTCAGTCCTGGATGTAATCATGATGAAGCATCCACAACCCTCTGGGTTCCAGAGATTCATAACCCTCTGAGTGAAGAAATTTCTCCTCATCTTAGTCCTGAACAATCAACCCCTTATCCTAAGACTGTGTTCCCCAAGCTCTAGATTCCCCAGCCAGAGAAAACAACCTCTCACTGTCTACAATTGTCAAGCCTTTCAGAATCGTGTTTGTTTCGGTGAGATCAACTCTCATTCTTCTAAACTGTAAAATGTATAGGCCCAGTTTACTCAGCCTTTCATCATAGAGCAACCTATCATCCCAGAACTCAATCTACTGAACTTTCTCTGTGCTACCTCCAATGCAAATATATTCTTCCTTAAATATGGAGACTAAAACAGTGCACAATATTCCAAATGTGGTATCATCATGCCCTATACAATTGTTGCAACGCTTCCTTATTCTTGTATCCCAAACTCCTTGCAGTAAAGCCCAACATGCCATTTGCCTTCCTAATTGCTTGCTCTAACTGTATGCTAACATTGTGTTCTTTGTAAGAATACACACATCTGAACATCAATATTTACAAGTGTCACACTATATAAAAAATATTCTACTTTTCTGTTTTTATTGCCACTTCCCCAAATTATACTCCATCTACCCCAGTCACTTAACCTGCTTATATCTCATTTGCAATCTTTTTGTGTCCTCCACAAAGCTTGAATTCCCATCTAGCTTTGTATCGTCAGCAAGCTTAGCTACATTATTCTCACTAAACACCTCATCTAAATTTTGATTTTGCTCACCAAAAACTGTTAGTTGAATGTTATCTAGGCTGGAAAGGAAAAGTAAAGGACACCTTTGGTATTGATAAAGAATTAGTCATTATTGTTATGAAGTACTGTAATGAGCGACAAGGAATAAATGCAGCAAAAAGCTAAAACTAAAGCAGCAGTGTGTATGGTTCACTTCGATGTTATTTGCAAGCTGGTGAGTTGGTGTATTTTTTTAAGGTTGCCAGTAGGGAAAATGGTCTACCACAGGTTTGTTCAAATCAAATATTTGAATCCTCAGGGATAATTTTCCAACTTTGCACTTCCAGCAGATAAGCCTCCTTCCGGAATTGTGAAAACAGAAAATGACCTCTCTGTTTTCAATTTACAGTTCACTCTTTGCCATAATCCAGCTCAGTACGTGCAATGCCTGGCTTTGCAGGGAAATCTTGGTGGCTTCTATGTTTTCTTTTCCTATCTGCTGGTTTGATTATTTTAGTTTTATAATGTGATAGGATTGTGCTGAGCAGTAGGTGGCATTTGGTAGCTCCAGCATGACTAGCGTTTGTGGTTTTTGTTGAATATTTATTTTACAATTTTTGCTGTTTTCTATCTTCTTTGGTGTTTTTTCTAATTAATGAAAGACAACATTCATGTTAGGTAAGCTGCAGCAAAACATTGCAGAGTTTCAACATGTCACCCTTGATTGGGTAGTTTCAGTGTGGTTTGAAATATAATATGAACATTTTTGCTTAACTGCTGTACACGTAAGTAATTTGAAATTCCTGTTTTGCTTATCACAAATTTAAATGTCAAAATGTAGGTGTTATAGGCAAATATTTACCTGAGATTTGTTTTTTTGCTTTTTTTCTTATGTTTATTTTCAATATTTTATCAGAGTTATTGAAATAAATTCTGGTTACTAAATTTGCCATTTGAAGGGAGTGATAATAGCTTCTACTGGGCAAACCTAAGCGTGGTTGTAATAAGGAGTTTAGAAGCTGAGAAAAGAACAGCTATTAATGTTCAAATCAGAGCTGAGATGAAACAAACTCCTCAGATGGGTCAAATGTACACCGGTGCTGATTCAGCACTCATTGGGTTATGGTATACATAGATATTTGTTTGTGGTCAGTTTAAAAGATGATTCATCCTTTGTTTCTTCAGTGATGGTCGGCACCTGAAAGGGTTAAAGATACCTAATAGCCTACCAGATGGAGGCATATCCCATCACCTTGAAATTTTACAATTTTAGTCATTAGTTGTGGGATCATTAGCCTGTTTCTAGACACAGTAAAATCTTTATTATCCAGCATGCATGAGGTGGTTCCTGTTGATCAAAAGTGCCGGTTAATGGAGAGTTCCATTTACCAATGGAATATCGTGTAATATTTGTAGCAAGTACTCAGGAAGTAAAAAAACTGTATTATTTTTGTTTCTAATCAATATAAAAATATATATGAAAGGACAAAATAATACAATATACATGTACGGGTTCTGGATAACTTCATAATTGCTTCTGGTTGCTAAAGTGATGATTCACATTAGGGGAACATCAGGAATTCTGGTTAGTAGAGAATTCTGGTAGGTAAAGTGCCAGATAACACAAAGGAATGGAATCGTCCATGCCCACTGGCATTGGGCATGCTCGGCAGCATAAGTGGATAATCTGGCGAGAAGGCCAAAGATCAGTTTCAGGATGTCATGAAACCAGTTTGCGATTGTCCGCTCAGCCTGTTGATGGCAGGCCATGTTCCCTGCCATTGGGCATTGAGAACCTCATTGTAATGCATCTGTATATATCATTATAAGGCCATCCTGCTGGAATCATCCCCCCTGCTGGATCATCCGGCCATGCCAGTGCAGAACATATCTTGACAACCGTGACGGGCAGAATTCAGGACTTACTGCCAGGGCCTTGTTCACATTGTGGACAGCTGAGGAGCAGAAGTTGATGGAGCCCAACACCAATAGCACACTGGAGGAGTGTCCATGGAATGCTGGATGGATTCTCATGGAAATGACTCTGCTGCGAAGCAGCTCATGGAAAGTAGAAAGTCGCCATTGAGGGTCTGGTCACAACAGATGATGGTCGAGGGGGTGGAGAGGAAGGTCCAGCTGTGTTTGGGAGAGGAAGATGTGCCGGGGGGTGGGAGAGGAAGGTCTAGGATTGACTGGGAGAAGAAGAGGTGTCAGGATGGGGTGAGGTTGCGAGGGGGGGGAATTAAGGTGTCATGATAAGGTGAGGTTGATGGTGGGGAATGAAGGTGTCAGGATGGGGTGAGGTTGTGAGGGGGGGAATGAAGATGTTGGGGGGGTAGTTTGGGAGGGGGAGGGAGTATGGGGGATGAGGGGGTAACAGGGGAGAAGATGGCAACTGGGGAGGTAGATGTAAGGAGGGGGTGGAAGGTTTAAGGGAAGAAATTTGGAGGGAGGAAGGAGTGTGGAGAGGGGATGGAGTCTGTGGGGAGCAAGGAGGTTGGAGAGGGGAGGAAATAAGGCTGGAGGAAGAATAAGGCTGTCTGAAGGAGACAGGAAGGGTGAAGGAGTAATGCTGGAGGAAGAAGTAAGGCTGGAGGAAAGATTTGAGAGGGGGGAAGGGCTAAGGGTGTCTGAAGTAGTCAGGAAGGGGGAGGGACTAAGCGGGGAAGGGGGACGGACTAAGCGGGGGTGAAATCCGGGGGCTGGGGGGTGGATCAAAGCGGGTGGGGGAGTCCGGGGGGGAGGGGTTTTCAAGGGGGGAAGGGATCCGAAGGGGGGATGTCCAGGTGAATATACAACGGAGGGCTGTGATGAGCCCATGACTGCCTCCTGGGGAGGGAACTGAGAGCAGGCATGGAACAAAGGAATGGTGAGAATAACCGAGGGCAGAGTGAGGCAGTAGGGTGGGTGGGTGAGGGTTCGATGGTTGTGGTGGAAGGGACAGCGAGGGTGGTTGGTGGGGACTCGGAGGCAGACATGAACCCTGGGTGTGGGAAAGGGGAGGTTGCGGAGGTGAATGTGGATGGGGGTGGAACTTTTGGGAATGTTCACGTTCACCTGGACATCCGCAAAGGTTGTGGCTGGTAGGTCATGGAGGTGAGGTGGAAGGTGATGCCAGTGATGGAGGAAAGGAAATGGGTGGCTGGAGGAGGGAAAAAGACGGGGGAGCTTGCAAAAAATCGAACCCAGACCATACTGTCTAAATCGAAAGTGAAATGAGAGTCACGGTGGGCGAGATCAGGTGCCACATGGGAGTGTGATCATTGGGTGGGCGGAGATGCAGGTCAGCTCAGATGGACACCTGAAAGTGAATCCCAACAGGCAGCATTCAAAACGCTCAGGACATTGAGGTGAGTGTGATACGTGAAGGATCCGCGTGTGTGGGAGAGTGCTTACACAAGGCTCCGAAAGGCCCTGCCACACACACACACACACACACATTTCTCTTACCAGAATCACTCATTGGCCAACTGCTCCCTCTGCGGTGATGGAGGACGAGGTTGAGGGGCTCACAGACAAAGGGGACTCAGAGGGAGAGGACAGCCTCAGCTTCCTGAGTGGATGACCCAGGGGTGTCCAGTTGCTGCTGCTCCTCCCTTCAGGTGCCTGGGGGCCCCAGCCTGACTCCTTGTGGGGGAGGAGCACCTGGAGGGATGTCGAGGTGCCCTGTTTCCCTCTCGCGTTGCCACTGCAGGAACTCACCCATGGCTACCGCGATGGAGTGCAGGTTTACACACATCTTCCTGTTCTGCTGGACCAGGGTCTCCATGGTGTCCGCCATCCTCTCCATGGAGACCTCCATACACACACATGTGGGCACCACTTCATCAGAGAGCAGGCTGATGCACTCCTCTGACTTGCGAGTCTTTCTGTTGAGGGCTTCCAACAGCTCTGCATGATGTTCCCACGCCTGCTGACTCTCCACAATGAGTTGGAAGGCCAAGTCCTGAGGCTTGTCAGCTGACTCAGACCTCACAGATGCCTTTTCCCCCCTGAGTAGTGGGGAGCTTGGCTGAACCTGCCTGCTCCTGCTGCGGACATGTATCCCTGAAGTGACCACCAGATTGTGAACCCGAGCCTGCTCTAGATCTAGGTCTCACTGAGGTGTGTGTCTCTGCGCTGGTGCAAGGTGTGGGCAAGTGCTGTGATGGGTCTTCCAGGCTGCTTATTTACAGCTCTTCAATGGAGGAGGTGTCCTCTTGGCTGGAGGTGAGGACCTGGATGGAGCTGAGGGACTGGCTGGCTGAGGGTGTCGGTTGTTTGGCAGAGCTCCTTGTGAACCAAAGTAGAGATAATGAGTGCATGTCAGCAGAGTCAAAAGCAGGAGAGAGAGCACTCACAGTTGCATTGAGAGAGGGATGATGTGGTGCAGGATCCTCAAGAGGTTGTGTGACCTCACCCTCACCATAGGCACACTCCGTTTCCTCACCAGTCAGTGCAATGGATGCTCCACAAAGCGATTGAGAGGCCTAATGTGGGCCACTCCAACCCCGGTCTGGGACCCCTTCCTGCTGTTGTGAGCCAGCTCCTCCTGCTTGAAAACAGATGGAGGGAGTGTGAGCAGGACACATGACACTGCCTGGAATGTTTGCGGTGAGCGGAGCCATGGACAAGATGAGGACACGAGCTCCAAAGGATATGAGCCTGATGGAGATGTGAGGGTGTGTGTGAGAGTTAGTGGTGTTGTCCCTTAAGGTGTGAGATCCCTGTGGATGTGTGATGAGTTTGTGAGTGGAGAGTGATGAGAAGAGTGAGTTATCCTGATGGAACTGATGAGACCATTCATCCTGTTGCAGCACTGGGTGGCTGTCCTCTTCTGCAGAGCATTGGTGCTGACCACAGCTACCATGTTGGCTTAGTGATGTTGCTGCCCATCCTGTCAGATGGGAGTGGAGGACATCATGGCAGGTCTCCACTGCGTTCAAAAGACGTTTGAGGGACACGTCACTAAACTGGGGGCTGCAGCCTTTTTGCCTTTCGGGGCCATCGTGTCTTCTGTGCGGCAGTCCTGGGCTGGAAGCACTGAGACATGTGCGCACGGCTGCACTTTAAATGTTGGGCCCGGCGTGAGGAAGCGGCAAGGTGGGTGAATGAGAGCCCGCCCACCATGGAAACAGCGTGATTCCCAGGAATGCATAATTAATGTGGTGGGTTTGGGACGATACAGAGTGAAGAGCCGCCATTGTAGCTGGCGGGTAAAACGTCATTTTACCCACCTGCTACTGCACTTAAGGCAAATCGGGGATGATTCTGCCCAGAGTTTGCTGTAGATAAATTCAGGCGTAGTATTGTTTCTTTAATTCATCCTAAGGATGTGGGAATCGCTGGCAAGGCCAGTTTTTATTTCCCACCCCAATTGCGCTTGAGAAGGTGATGCTGAGCTGTTACTAAATGACAGCTTATGGTATTCACTGTGTTGTTCACGATTGTCTGTAATGGATGCAGGGATGAGCAACTCTTGATGTTGCTGTTCATGTTGCTGGAGGCATTAGCACAAACTCATTTATATCATGGTGTTGCCATTGGTATTGAGTGTATCTCCTGGACAGCAGCTGATCTAAATGGAATAACAATAAAAGCAACAACAACTTGTATTCATATAGCATCTTTAATGTTGTAATTTGTCTGAACGGCAGTGGATCAAGATGGTGGCTCAACACCTTCTCAAGAGAAATGAGGGAGGGGCAACAAATGCTGGCCTTGTCAATGAAGCTTATGTCCCATGAAAGAATAAAAGGAGTGCTTCACAGGAGTGCTATTAAACAGAAAAATTGACACCACGCCACATTAGGTGATATTAGGACAAATGGCTAAAAACTTGATCAAAGAAATAGGTTTATGGCATGTATTAAAGGAAAAAGTGATAGCATGGCACAGAGGTTTAGGGAGAGAATTCCAGAATTTAGGCAAGCCACCCATGGTGGAATGATTAAAATTGGGAATGTACTAAAGGCCAGGACTGGAGGAGTGCAGATATCTCGGAGGGTTGTAGGGCTGGAAGAAGTTATGGAGATAAGGAAGGGCAAGGCCGTGGAGCAATTTGAAAAGAAGAGAATCGTGGCATTCCTTAATGTGGAGCCAATGTTGATCAGCAAGCATAAGGGTGATGGATGAATGGGACTTGGTGTGAGTTAGGCCACAGACAGCCTCAAGTTTACAGAGGGTATAATGTGGGAGACCAACCAGGAGTGCACTATAATAGTCCAGCTTGGAAATAACAAAGACTTGAATGATGGCTTCAGTAGCAAATGGACTTAAGTGTTTGAGCCAGGCAATGTTACGGAGGTGGAAATAAATGGTCTTTGTGAAGGAAACATGTGGTTGGAAGCTCATCTCATGGTCAAAAACAACACCAAGGTTATGAACAATCTGGTTCAGACATTTGTTAAGTAGAGGAATGGAGCTGTGGGGATGGGGAACAGAGTTTGTGATGGGAACCGAAAACATTAACTTTGGACTTCCCAATATTTAGCTGGAGGAAATTCCTGCTCATCCAGTACTGGATGCCAGACAAGTAGTCAGACAATTTAGAGAGAGTTCAGGGGTCATGAAAGGTGGTGGTGAGGTAGAGCTAGCTGTCACCAGCATACATATTTAAAATGAAATTGTGTTATCAGATGATGCTGCTGAAGTGGGAGTGGGCCAAGAATGGATCCCTAGGTGATCAACAGAAATAATGGTGTTGGAGCGGGAAGAAAAGCCATTGTAGGTGATTCTCTGGCCATGGTTGGATAGATTGGAATGGAAACAGGGGAGGGCATCCAGCTGGATGATGGAGGAGAAGTTTTGGAGGAGGATGGTGTGGACAACCAAGTCAATGTCTGCAGACACTTCAAGATTGATGAAGAGGGAAGGCTTATGGCAGTCACAGTCACAAAGGATGTAAGTTAGAACCCAACACATTTTAATGCGCAATTGTGCATTCAGTGTTGTCCTCATCTGTAGCATTGGGTGACAAGGAGCATTAGGCCCTAAACACCACAAAGAGCTGAAACAATAATTTTAACCTGGGTCTAACAGTGAATGAATGGTAGGTTCACCCTGACTCACTGGCATAAGGCTTACACCATTTTAGCTTCCAGGTATCGGTGCAGACTCGATGGGCTGAAGGGCCTCTTCTGAACTGTGATTCTGTGATTCTGTATCATTATCATGTGGAAGTGACTCCCACCCGAACATGGCGGGAATGATGTGGATGCCAGTGAAATGTAATAGGACAAGCCTTTTAAGTTTCAATTGTTCCCCAGCATCCATAACCTTTTAGGGAGCATGTTCCTATTTTCACTGCCCTTTGTGTGAAAAATTGCTTTGTGATTTTGATTCTGAATGGCCCAGCTCAAATTTTAAGATTGTGTCTCCTTGTTCTTGATTCTCCCACCTTAGGAATTAGTTTCTCTGCATCTATTCTATCAAAGCATGAGGTCACCAGTGGCAACCCACACAGGAGCACTCTCTGTCAATTAAATGTGCCAGGGAGGTTCTGGTACTCATGGGCTGGGGGGATCCTAGGGCAGGAGAGGTCCCCAAGTTTTCTTATGAAGCTCAGAAGACCATTCAAACCATTTGGATTATCCAAATGACCTGGTCATTTTCAGTTCCTAAGGCTCCTCAGTGCTGCTGGTGAGGTCAGCGTTGAACACATGAATGTGCATTAAAATGTATTGGGATCTGAATTACATTGCCAGAACCCAGCTTTTGTGTTTCAATCTAGCTATGCCTACATGGAGTAAGGACCCGACATTCTGCCCAAAACGTGCCTGCCAAATTGGTAAAAGGTGGGAAGTTGGCAAAGATGAATTGAGTATCATGCTGCTTGCATTTTAACCCCCCCATGTGTCCCACTCTCATATACCTGAGGCATTAAATTGGGGCTACCAAGTCTGAAGTCTTCGTAAAATAGCCTTGGATTATTTACATCAAACAGACAAATAGGATTACCACCCACAAACTTCACCCAAACAATTCTGACAAAACTATGACCTTGATGATCCACATTAAAAAGGTTTCATCCACCAAAATTCTCAGATAAATGCTCAATCTACAAATACATTCTATCTTTGTTTTTTCTGATTGTAACCAATGTGTTCCTATTACCTACTGCTATTCTTGCATTGTGATATTTAAAGGACATTTCTCTTTAAAGACTTTTGATTACAACTCTAAAGCTCCTCTCCTTAAATCTGGAGTACTGCTACGCCTTTGATTTAAATCAACTCCAGGAAATTGGACTAAAGTCAGGAGCTGGGAGTGAATGTTGACATTTAAATATCACAGCTGTAGAAAGGGGGATGGAGCAACAATTGACAACAATAGCTGATAGGAATGTACTGCCGTCACTGAGTTCACTGTCTTTGGAGAACTTGCTATGCTAGTAGTGAATCCTAAGGGGCATTAGAATACATGGAACATATGGCACAGAAACTGGCCATTTGGCCCAAGTGGTCTGTGCTGGTTTTTATGCTCCCACATGAACCTCCCCGCACACCCCACCCCCACTGCTTCATCTAGAACTATCCACATTAACCTTTCATTTTTCCCTCATTTGTTTATTTAACTTCCCTGTTAAGTGCATTTATGATTCCATCTGCAACACAACTGCAATACATCTAGCTCCGTACAGGAAAGAAGTTTCTCAGGCTGGATTTTAACTTTCAGTGCTGGGCGGAGGACTAGCCACAGCAGATCTACTGCTCATCATCCACCTTGATGAATTTCCCTTTCACTGAATTCAGTGGAAAGGAAAACAATGAGGGTGTATAATGGACAGGTCATACATTGCTGCGATTTTACCACACTGGTTGTTGTATGTTGCAAGTTCAGTAGGTCTCACGAAGAGGTTCTGAGTCTTATATGGCTGAACATTTAGTGTTTATTGATAGCACCTAACTATGTGCATGTAGACAGAGTATGGCCCAAGCTATGAGCTAACTCCATGCTTGCTTCTACACAGCTCTCTGTCCAGTCCAGAGCTGACCTTATCTCAGGCCATGTTTTTATTTACATTACCCTGTGGGCATTATTGTTTTCCAGTCCCACATTAACCCTTGCTTTATAGTACACCTCCCCCAAGTCTTTATCTAACATATTTACATTACAATCATGCTACCCCTTCTCTCCCTCTCAAGTCTTTAACTTTATAAAGTCAGATGGTCTGGAGGCTTGAAAATTCTTCCAGATCTCATTCTGGTCACATTCGGAGGAGTGGTAGGGTCTGTTGATTTGGGCAACCATTGTTAATTCAGAGTTTGTGTTGTGGTCTGTGTTTCTGGCATTTGGTTTCTTTTTCTAATTTGCTCAAATGTATAGTAGAAGGTTTGCCTTGAGGGATGAGGAGGAGGCTCCTCCTGTTCCTCCTGATTGTACATTTTGGTGTATAGATGAGGTACAACCTTGGCTGGCCATTGTATTTGCAGGCAATGACACCCTCTCTTTCAATGTCCCTGATCCACAACCTGTCCCCTTCATGTAATTGTGACAGGTTTCTAGTGCAGAGCCTTCTATTGTAGGTGGAAGCCTGCCATTGCCTGTAGGATTGTTCTTAATCCTGAAATTTTCGGTAATCCTTGACTGCCAACCTTGGGATTCGTTTCTTTAGCAACAGTGGGAGTTGGGTACGGAGTTTCCTGCCCATCCTAGGCTCTGATGGGGTTAATCCACATTGCAGCAGGGTGGATCTATAAGCTAAAAGCGTCGTAGGGAAGTTGTCGTTCTTTCTCAGAAGAGCTTTAATGTTGCAGATGCCTATTTGCACCTCATCATCTGATTGTGGATATGTTGGGGAGCTAGTGCAGTGTTGAAAGCCACAACTGATGGAAAATTGGGTGAAGTTTTCTTTTGCGAATTGCGGGCCGTTATTGGGCACCACCTGGTCCTGGATACCATGGCTTGCAAACATTTTCTTCAAGGATCTCATGACTGCCTCAGTGGTTGTCGTGTGTAATTACTTCACCTCGATCTACTGGGAGAAGTAACCAACCATGCTCCCCATGAAAGATGAATAAATTGATTCCCAACCATTGCCATGGCCTGGTGGGGGACTGTATGGGGATTGGAGCTCTCCCTGGTCTGGCCTGTGCAGTGCGCACACCTGGCAGTTTACAATTACTTCTGCGATTGTCCTTGATATGCCCGACCACTCCATTGCAGATTGGGCACCTGCTCTGCGCTCTGTAAAGCCCAAGTTGCCTTGGTGAGTTTTTTGGAGAATCTCCAGCTGAAGGAAGACTGGAATGACCAATTGCTCCTTGTATACTAGCAAATGATCTATCACAGTAAAGTTTTTCTTTAACTCGGAGCACGGAGTCCACCATTAGATATGATTCCATGATTGGGCAACACTTGCTAAATAATCCCCAGTGTGCTAAGAATTAAGCTGCCAACCAATTTAAGATTGTCAGTCGGGCTCATAATGCATTTGTGTTTACTAGAATCTACATTTGTTAATACACAGGTCCCTGTTCTTTGCAGACAGATATAATGTACACATGTTGCTCCTATTTCAGCTAAGCAAAACAAGTGACAGCCATTCACTGACTCATTCCTCAGCACAATGTCTTGACCAATCAGGGTCAAGCTGCCTAGTTTAAATTTCAAACAATTCTTGGCAGTTAACTGTCAGTCACCATACATTGGTGCATTATCCATGGCAACACCTCTACCAATCAGTGTCCACTTGCCAACCAATCAGCACCCTCTTCTCATACAGTATAAATTTTTGTTTTCCCCTTATATTGGAATCTTTACGAAGTGTCCTGATCAGTGCAAAATGAAAAACTTCGACATGTCTCTTTTTTCAGCAATACTGAAGTGTTTTTGCTCTTCAAACCAAATTTTCATGATGCTTTCACCTGGCTTTTCCTGTGGCCACCTTTGTTGACAGTGATGGTGGATGCGGACACACTGCTCATCTGTCATCTGCTTCTGGTGGATCTGCTGAAGTTTCTCTGAGGTAGCCGGCAGTTGTCTCTTCACCAATTGGGAGTATAACTGGATCTCCTCAACCAGGTTGACACCATGTGTCGCAGGAAGGTCGTCTGTGACCTTGACTAGAGTGTCTGCAGTTGTTTGATGTTTCCCTTGAATATACATGATCTCATATGCGAATCTCATGAGGCATAAATCCAGTCATTGAGTTCTGGGGGGCAACTTTGCAAGTTCCTTTTCATCTAACAGTGAGACCATTGCTTATGGTCCATTTCAATGGTAACATTTAGGTCGATAGTGTGTATGTTATTGCAAGAGCTTTTTTTTCAACAACTGCATACATTTCTCTGGGTGGAATCGTCCCAGATTTGCACTAAGTGCGATAGCGGGTGTGAATAAAGCTGTTTTCCCCACCGGCAGTAATGGCAAATTTCCACGCTGTATCATCCCATTCCCAATTCATTCTGCTTCACTAATATAGCATTCACGGGAAACATGCTGGATCGCTGGTGGGGCGCACTCTGATTTGTCTACCTCATCGTCACTTCTGGGTGCTATATTTATAGGTCGCCCCTTTACAGAGCTGGCACTCGCCAAGTGATCGGAAGCTGCTGGAAAGTCATGGCTGCCACAGGGAGGAAACATGTTGCCCCCCAAATTTAGCAATACCTCCTTCAGGTGCCTGTTGGATGCAGTGGGGGCCTGCTGCCATGTCCTCCACCTCTGCTCTGAGTGAAGACCAGCAAAGAAAGTCATCAATCCAGGATGGGAGGCAGTGGCAGTGCTTGTCAGCGCCAACGCCCTGCAAAACATGGCAGCCATCCAGTGCCGAAAGAGGATGAATGATCTCCTCTGTTCCACCAGGGGGTAAGTTGCTCTTCTCATCACTCTCAACTCACTCACTCATTAACCCATCACACATCCGCCAGGATCTCACTCACTGCCAGTTAAAGGGACATCGCCATTCACTCTCTCACATACACCTTCATCTGCCCTGTGGATTGTGTCCTCATCTCGTCCATGGCAGCACTCACCACTCACATTTGCCAGGCATCATTCTCATGTGGCCTGGCAGGCGTCCTGCTTATGCTCTCTCCATCTGTATTTATGCAGGACAATCTGGCACACAACAAAAGGGAGAGGGTGCTGACTGGTGGAGGAATGGCCATTATCAAAGTCCTCACAGACTTTGAGAATAGAGTTGTCCAGCTGGCCAGTGAGGATCTGGACCAGTCCTGTGTTGATAGTGAGGTTGGTCATGCTCAACCAAGTGAGGATCCAGCAGTGAAACATCCAACAGACAGCCATGCTGTGAGTGTGTTCCCCTGTTCCACAGACCCCAGCCATGCACTAATTATCTCTCTTTGCTTTCGCAGGCACATCGGGGAAATAGCTGAGGGAGCCCATGAGCCAGGTCCTTGGCTGAAGCCTCAAAGGCACCTTGGAAGAACAATCTGATGACATCCTAAATGAAAACCCATCACAGCGCTCACTCACACCCTCCACCAGTGCGGGGATCCTTGATGGGAATTAGTTCAAAAGTAGCCTCAGGGTCACAATCTGGTGAGCACATTGTACTGTCTGATCCACAGCAGGCGGAGGCAGGGACTTCCCAGGTTTCTGGCACTCAGAGGACTGCTGGAGTCCAGAAATCTGCTGAGGCCAAGTCGGATGAGGAGCCTCTGGACTCGGTCATGTCACGGTTGCTGGAGGTGCAAAAGCAAACTCGGGAACATCAGGAAGCGATGCCTGCTGAACTCCTCAGATTGCACGGCACAATGGAGGAATCTGTCTGCTTTCAGGCTGAGGCAATAGCGTCAGCATGCCAATGCACTGAGGTCAACACTAGTAGGATGGCGGCCACCATGGAGACCTTGGTGTAAGACATTGGTCCTGCACTGCTGCGCGGGCTGAACTCCATTGTTGATGCCATAATTGGCCTCCAACAGTGTGTACGCGAGAGGGGTGCGGGGCAGCTCGATCTCACTCCAGCTTCCCCTTCTCCTCAAGGAGTCAGCCAGAGACATTGGGCACTCGTAGGGAGGAGGATCAGCAGGTGCACACCCCAGGGCCATCCACCCAGGTGACTCTGGGAATGTCCAGCCCATCCGAATCCCCTCTTCCTGTGACCCCAGCAGCTCCTCACCAGGATGAGGAGGGTGCCACTGCCACACAGCAGGACCCTGAAAGCAAGCCGGGGCCCTCCAAGTCTCAGCCCTCCAGAGGATGCCCATCAAGGTCTTCACAGACAGGGTGTAGCAGTCAGCAGACAGCCTCCACCTCCACTGTGGATGTCAGGTAAGCACCAAGATGTAGCTACAGGGTTAGGAAAGTTAAGAAAATGTAGGTGCACAGGCAGGGCATGGGTGTTAATCACTTGTACATGAAGTTCACTATTGTAAATAAACTCCCAAGAATGTCTCCTTGGCTATGGCTCCTTGTTCTGATGAGCAGTGTTCATGTCACTCAGATGTGAAACCTTGGTAGCTGCCAAGACAGGTGTCTCAGTCCAGGGCCTATTCCCTGTGCAGTGTGCACACTTAAAACCAAAGTGATGGTCTGGCTTCACACTCACTGGACACATTAGTGATGCCTGCACCTCGATGGTGCTTGTCATTGCTGCCAGAATGTATTGGCCAGGCGTCACAGAGTTCCATCATTCTCTCCGTGTGCTCTCAACATCTTTGAGGTGGGGCTGACTCCCCATTTCTTCAGCATCTGTGACTGCTGACATAGCACTCCTGAAGGAGTCGGGTGTTGAAAGCAGAGAAAGGATCAGGTGTGTTTAAGGTTTCATGGCTGCATCTCCATGATATGACCCTGATCACAGAGCGCAGGTGAGCTGTTCTCAGTCAGACAGGAGTCAGACATTTTCAGAGGCTATGTTAAGATCTGTGGAGTATCCTCACTGCATATTGGAATCATCCTCCTGCAACTGAGTCACTATTAGGGCCTCTACTGCGTCTCCATGACATGAGCCTGAGCACTGAGGGTATGTGCACTGCCATCAGCCATACAGGAGTCAAACGCTCATGGATGTAAGGTAAGGATGTCAGGACTGTCCTCACTGCAACCCCTCATCATCCTCCAGGAATCTTGCGGCTACAAGGACTTCCTGAGCACGCCTGCCTTGTTTGACCGGTGTGATGGTCTCATCGCTAACATCCTCGCCTTCAAGGACGTCATCACCATTATTCCTTTTGACTTCCTCCTCATTGGAGGAGACATGCAGTTGTCCATCTCCTCCACCAGGTCCTACCTCCCGATACAGCGCCAGGTTGTGTAGTACGCAGCAGGCTACAATGATGCGCAACACTCTCTGCGGCGGTGGGGGGGAACTCTATTGCAGTGCTCCATCTGACCTGTTGAGGCACTGGAATCACATTTTCAGAATGCCTATTGTTTGCTCCACCAAAGTCCAGGTCATGGCATGAGCGTCATTATACCGTTGCTCTGCTGCAGTCTGAGACCACCACATGGGGTTTCATCAACCATGTCCTCTGTGGGTGACCCTCACCCCTGCAGTCTCCCTGGACCCTGAAAGATGTCAGGGATCTGAGACCTGCTAAGTAGGCAGGAGCCTTGGAGGCTTCCTGGGAGTCATGTGCAGACCTGTAGGATACGTTTGTGGTGGTCGCACACCAGCTGAACATTCAGCGAGTGGAAGCCCTTGCGGTTGACATAGTTGACTGCTTGTTGCCATGGAGATCTGAGTGCCACATGAGTTCAGTTGATGGCATCCTGCACCTGTGGAAAACCAGAGATCTGAGCAAATCCCAGCGCTCTTGCTTGCTGGCTTTCCTGATCCCGGGCGAAGTGCACAAAGTTTTACTCCTTTGCAAAGATGGCATCCGTGATCTCCTTGTGTGTGGAGGCTTGCAAGATCCTGCACAGGTCACCTGTGGAGCTCTGGAAGGAGCTACTGGTTCACCATGCTCAGGAATCTCTGGAGGTCTGGAGTAGATGATGGGGTTTGGGGACTTGCTCATCGATTTTGTTTTTGTGGGTCTGCCATGATGCCTTTGCTGCTGACATTGTGGCCTAAGAACCAAATCAAGGCCTTGGAGAACTCACATTTCTCGTTTCACGTCAGCTCTGCTTCCTGCAAGCATTTCAGGACAGCCATGAGCCCCCTGTCGTGTTCATCCATGGTCAGGCTGTGAACCAAAAGACCATCCACATGGCAGATGACACCCTCTAGGCCTTCCAAAATGGCCAACATCGTACATTGAAAAATCTCGGGTGCCGAGGTAATGCCGAATGACAAGTGGTTGAAACAGAATCTGCCAAAAAGGGTGATAAATGTAGTCAGCAGTCTGGATTTCTCATCTAGTGGAAGTTGCCAGAAGCCACTGTTAGCATTGAGCATGGAAAACACTGAGCTTTTGGCGGGCTTGGTCTGGCTGTCGCCTACCGAGGACATTGGGTGGGGCTTCTCTTGGCTCTGCCTTGTTGAAATGTGTCAGGCCCACACACGTACAGATGGACCCCTTTGGCTTCAGAACTAGGATCATCCCAGGGCACCATTCGGGTGGCTGAGTGGCGGGGGAGATGGTCATCTCATCCTGTTGTTGCTGTACTTGCTTCATGAGCGAGTGTGTTTTTTTACGTGGTGTGAACAAGCACACGGGCTTGGCAACCTCCCTTAATGTAATAATGTACGAGGCCCTGAGTCGCCCCAATCCAGTGAAGAGTTTGGAAACTCATTTTTAAATTTGGAACCAGACCCTTCCTGGTTGACATTGTCAATTTTTTGAAGGAGATTGAGGTCAACGCAGGCCTTTCTGCTTAAAAGGGAAAATTCTTGATTGTGGACTACAAATAATGTCTCCCTTACTCTTTATCTTTGTATTAGAGTGTCATCTGCAATGTACCTTTAACTGGGAGCTTGATGCCACCTGCTCCATATAGCTGCATTGTGGATGGCATCACGCTTTGTGTAACCAGTATGGTTCTTTGTACCAGAGGACCATAACACTGGCTCCTGTGTCCAATTTGAAGTTGGTGAGGTGACCGTTTACTGAGTTGTCCGCATTCTGAAAAGAGAATGCTGGATCCTTGACCTCACCCACGAAGCACAGTTGGGATTCTTCCTAGTGTGATACCTTAATCTCATGGATTGTCTTGGGTTCCTCATTCCATTTGGATACCTTAGCTTAGCATGGCCTTCTGAAGTTGCCCAGCTGGTTGCAGTTGAAACACTGCACTGAGATTGCTGGATACTGCTCTCGTCTGTGAAACTGTTTAGCTCCACAGCACTGACAAGGTCACCCATCCTCTTGTGATATGTTTAGGTATTGCCTCCCTTGGCCTGGACCCTCTCTGCCTTTGTTTCACTCACTGAACAGTTGGGGTTATTCAGGACCATGGCTTGCTTTCACCATGTAAAATGGATCAGTACTGTTGGATTTCAGGCTGTCTGATGATTTGGAGGCCATTTCTCGAGTCAGATCTTCCTAGGCCTGTAGTATGTCTTAAAGGACAAGACTAATCACTCGGACAACAATTATGTCCCTTATGAAGACTGACTTTAGGTTACCATGGTCACAGCCTTCAGTCAATCTGTACAATTCATTTATAAAAGTGTCAACTGGTTCTTCAGGCTGTTGGATATGTTTGTTGATTTTCACTCTCTAAAATTTTGTTGCTTCTTAGATTAAAATAAGTATTGAATTATTTTAGAAAGTCATCAAATATTTCAGAGGACTTGTTTATTGCTTGCCTCGCAATAACATCACCGGCTATAGGACCTACTGAATGAAGTAGTGTATTCACTTGTTCAGCTCCTGTCTTTTTATCCAATCCTGAAGTTATCATGTACCTTAAAAATCTTTATGTGAAAATCCCGTTTTATGGTTGGCCTGCCACTTGGAACATTCCAAATTGGCCGGGTAATGACGGTCGCTTTAAACTTCGGGTCAGTGCAGCTTTAAACTTCAGGTCAGTGCAGCTTTAAAAGCTGTACAAGTTTTAAATATGTCACCACAGTAACTATTTTTTAAGAATTTTCCTATGCTTGTCACACTTTGGCGGGCTCCCACAGCGATGGCGGCTCTGACCACTTTGTCTTTAGCTTTGTGAAGCGGTTTACTCTGTCAACTATCCTGGGCCATGCCTGCAATATCAGAGGATTTGGTAATCCTGGCTTTGGCGAAGATTTTTAAGCCTTTCACTTCCTTTTATTATTGCGACCTCAGCCACCACGTGGTATGGTGCTGATTTTCAACCCAGGCTGCCCGCGATGCTTTCGAAGCCGGGCTGCTCTGACTTTTTTTTAACAGCACTAAAGCTTTTTTGATTAGTCCTAGCTTAGAACTGAATTTTTTTGCTAGGTCCTTTGACTCTGCACCCTGTGGGCATTCACAATGGACTTCCACAAGATCTTGTGGAGTCCTCTGCTGTACAGCAGAGTTTTTTCTTCTGCCTCAAATTCTGCAATGGAGCGTCTTTCAGGCTATCTCCCTCTGTTATTTCACTTCAGGTACTTTTTAATCAGGTCAGAATGCTGTTCCTTCAGTTTTCTAGCATTTGAATTTCTGCTCCAGCTTCTCTGAGGTTCTGGATTTTTTTCATTCATTGTCACCATGTTGTATGCTGCATGTTCACTAGGTCTCACAAGGAGGTTCTGAGTCATGTATAGTTAAACATTAAGTGTTTATTGATAACACATAACTATATACATATATACAGGAGCCCAAGCTATGAGCTAACTCCATGCTTGCTTCTACACAGGTCTCTGTCCAATTGACAACTGACCCTAGTCTCAGGTCATATGTCTTTTTACAACACACTGTGGGCAATACTGTTTCTCAGTCCCACAGTTACCTTTGCTATGCCAGAACCCCTTAAACTACACTGGTGATGAAAGTTGAAACCTACCCCACAGGGGTATTTTTAACTTGAGCCTAAAATGGATTTAATCAGCAGTGCACCTACAGCACCTGACCAAGGCCACAGTCAGAAGACCCAAATCATTTCAGATTTGGGCCTCACTTGAACCTACTCAGCAAGTTGTGGGCACTAATCGGGCGCTCTGCTCCTATGTGCCAAATTTGGGTGATTGCCTGGCTTATGCACAGAGCCATCTGGCAAGCAGGGTCTTTATTAGTGGATCCTGGGACACCAGGGCTAGAATAGGCCAGCAGCAACCAAATATTCATTAAAAAATAGAACAAAAACTTACCTTTTTCTGACAGTGATGCCATTAAAGACCATTGTTTAGATCACTCACTCTGTACAACTGAAACTACCATGTTGGCACATGCTTTGCCTATTTGCACATTAAGGTTTCCATTGGGAGTCTTCCTACAGGCATAGGGTACCAATTTGTATATTTAAACAACCTTCTGCCTGTTTTGGGTAGGTGTTCTGGGCGCCCATTTTAAGGCCTGCTTTAAAATTGAATCAGGCAGACAAATAGTATCCAAGGTATCCACCAGATTTTCCAGTGCCTGTTACCTGTTTTTCACGTGAATTTGAAAATTCTTTCCCTCTGCCCCAGTTCCTTCACGAGGACTCTGACAATATTGTGTTAGGAAAAGTTTCCACTGATTTTTACATTCTAATTAAACCTGTGACATCTATGCACGAGAGATTCTCTCCCTCTGTCTCTCCCCCTGACATCTCCTCATCGAGTCTCATTTCAAAAAAGTAATTGTTACAGATTTACAATGCTTTGCATTGAGATAAATATAACAACTGCAGCAAGATTTTTGTTCCAGCTTTTTGCTCAGTGTGTAAAATTTATGTTTACTAAGTCTAGGTGGAACATTATTTCTTAGTTGAAAAAACATATGAAGTGAAAAAGTTTTTTAGTGCTGTAAGATGCACTTCATTTGATTGCTTTAACATACATGGAGCACAGATATTGAACAAGGATTGAGTGCAACTCTACTGACTTACAAATAACAATGATTAAATCATTTAGCAGCTGTTAATCAATGAGAGTTGCGCAATGTCAAAGGGAAGGAAAAAAATATATTTCACAGAAAAAAATGACATGCCTTCTGAGAAGTAGCATAAAATATAAGTATTAAGATTTGGTGAATATATTAATAACTAAGAAACTTTCAGATTAAGTTCTTTCCTTGTAGTTTTTTAAACTATATTTCCTGTAAATTTTCCATGTTTAAAATTCTCTCATGCTTAGTATTAGATGCTTTTGGACTAGCTGAGGACAACTTTGCATATTCTTCACCTCAGTCTCCAGCTACCAAAATGATACCCATTGTTGTTAGGATGGTGACATGGTGGTTTAATTACAGTAGAGTGCTGCAAAGCCAGCAGACCAGAGTTATACTGATTTACACAGCTGGCTCCATGTCACTCCCTAGTCAAGGAAAGCTCACTAGCAGACATACGTGTGCAAAGCTCTCCTCCCTGACAGCCAAATGTTGCTCTAATTTTAATGTTAGCATAGATTCAATTATTTCTTGGTAATCTTATGGGAGAACTTTGTGACCATGTGCGTTCTTATGAAACATATTAATCTAGAAGGAGAACATGTTGCAACACATCCATCATGTGACTAGAAATTGGGTTGGAAGGATGGTTGATCTTGTGCTTATGTACTTTCATCTGATTTCCCCCAGTGGTCATAAGGGAGGTGGTGTGTTCATCTCTTTTCGGTAAACTACCTGGGATTTTGATAAGGAACCTCATAATGGGGGTGCTGGTCCACAGCAGAGCAGTGGGGATGGAGGTTGTAATGCTCCTGATAGACTAATGGACAACAGAATAAGCAATCTCATATTTGGTGCATTCATTGAATCACTGCATTCATCTGAAAATGGCACCAAGCCTTCTGCATGCTCCTTAAATCTAGGTAAAAATGCTTTCTATCTATATAGATTGTTTTTGAGGAGCACAAAGCGTGGAAGAGTTTATTTTGACTTCCATGGACTAATCAAATAAATGCATAACAGGTCCTGAATACTGACAAACCAGTGTACAAACTTAGAATCCAAAGTGACCTGAATCCTTCTAAATTACAAGGGAAAGTGAAGGACTTACCACGAAATGAACATGGTTAATTCATAATAAATGCAAACATTCTTTGGAACAGACTAGGAGAAGTTTCCTGATGGAATATAGTTGCTATATTTGTAACCACAGCTTTACATTGTATTTCATATTCATGGCTCAATAAAGGAGTGAAATTTGATGGTTTGCAATTGCACAGGACAATTGTGGCAGCTTAGTAGAACTATGTGTAATATCAAGGTAACAACTGCGTCATTTTAACTCTTTTGTAAATTGCAATCAATTTTTGATAAGCTGTTTGATCATTCTTTCCCCCCTCCCTCTGTCTTTCAGCTTCAAAGTGCTGACGTTCTACAACAAGATCTCTTTGCCAGAAAATTCACATCTGAATATCAGGCTGTTAGATGGAGAAGTTGCATTTATTAATTAATTGTTTGTTGTTGAATCTATCCCAATGGGACTTTGTTGGATTGTATCTCACATGCAAATAGCTTTCAATTAAAAACATTGGGCCTGAACTTCCTCGGCGTGACAAACAAGGTCAGACTGCCACTCCGCTCCTGCTTTTTTACCTTGAAAACTTTCTGACCCTTTCTCACCTGACCCTCTGATTCAGGCTGCGTGAGAACTGTGCAAGGCAGCATGTTCCTGGGGCCCTCTGTCAAGGGCTTCAAAGTCAGACACAAGGAGGCCACGCTCCTTTCTTAATGTCACCGGCTGCCGTTAAGCAGGTAGGTTTAAAGGTCCAGCCATTTTCAAGCCAAGGAGAAAGGAGGTTTGTCAGGTAAATGGTTAGAATTTGGGGGGGAGGAGTTGGTGTGGGGAGGGCGATGGCCACTCATGGGGGTTCGGGCACTTGGGGTGGGTTGGGCACTAGGTGGGGTTGGAACAGTTGTGGGGGAGGGGAGGGCAGTCAGCAGTGGACTCATCTGGTGGGATGGGGCTTGTGGAGGTAGTTGAGGGTTGGGGGTAATCCTGGGGATGGAGTCCCATTTGGTGGCAGGGTGGTAGAGAAGGGAGCAGTCCCCCACTCCCCCCACCCCACCCCCGGGTTGGGTGGGGTAGGTTCCATGGGGGGTGGAGTACCATGGGGGGGAGTTGTGTGGATCTGTACAATAGTTACCCAGAAGCTAGAAATGGTTTTAATTCTTCTAATTTTTTCTGGGTAACTATAGAAGTAAAACAGTCGGAACATCCAAAGTTCAGAATTTAAATCGCATTTTTAGATGGTTCCCAGCGCAGGGCAATTATCCATTAGAAATTTCAATTCCCGGGCAATTGCTGTGCAAACCTTAACTGGGAACCTCTAGTGTTAGGCGGGAAGTGGGGGTGGGGGTTGTTCTCCAGTGCATCTTTGGGGTATCCCCCAGTTACAATGCCCTGGAGCTCGAAAGTTACGGCCCATTTTTAATTGCAATGCA
The DNA here is from genome assembly GCF_017639515.1 of Carcharodon carcharias. NCBI lineage: Eukaryota > Metazoa > Chordata > Chondrichthyes > Lamniformes > Lamnidae > Carcharodon > Carcharodon carcharias. The sequence goes on from NC_054486.1 coordinate 63,835,000, forward strand.
ACAACAGAGGAAGCATTTTTAAATTGTTTATTAGGTGTTATCTGTGGCAACAATGGCCACAATCTCATATCAGAGGTAGAAGGTTATGGGCTCAAGTTTCTCTAGGGACCTTGGCACAAAGTCTAGGATGATGTTCCAGGGTCGTACTGAGAACTGAATGTCAGAAGTGCTGTTTATAGGGTGAGGTAATTAACTGAAGCCTTCAATCCTTCGATCAACATCACTAAACAAATTATCTGGTCATTGTGTCATTGCTTTTGCAGGACCTTTCTGTGAACAAACTGATGACCGCAATTCTTATAACAGTGATGTTCACCTCAAAGATATTTAATTATCTATAAAGCATTTGAGGACTTTCTAAAGTAATGAAAAGCATTATATAAATGCAGTTCTTTCTCTCTCATATCACTAAGTATCTCAATATCAGGAAAAGTCCACAGTCAGAAACTTAAACCAGCACTTCCATTAACGGTGTTTGTGCATGTTTTTAAAAGATTTATTTATCACCTTTATTCCACCATTCCATTGGGCTCCTTAAGGTCTTCAGTTCTGATCCGTTTAAGGCAACTCTGCATCTTGCTGGTACTGCTCTGTACTGGGGTACTAAAATATGTTCATGATCAGCCCAAGATGATTCTTTGCCTGATTTTCCTTTCCTCCATGAAGGAAAGCATCTGCTGTCTCCTTTGACTTTCCACAATTGTACAGTTGAGATCAAACACTTAGAGATTCTGCCTGCTGTGATCCCATCCCACTGACAACCAATATCTTCATTGTCACAAGTTACATTTTGTATCAACTCTAATTGAGCTTGTCCCCTTAAAAACAAACCAATAATGTTCTAGATTCCCAATTACACTATTTTTTCCTGATTTACTGCATGGCAATTAGCAAATCTTTTTTAACCTTTAACTACTTCGTGGGAAGAAATCATCAAATTTACTGAGTTCTAAGATGTAACAACACAGTAAGTGGAACAAAATTAATTGTGGTCAATGCTCATGCTGTGAACAAAATCTGTGTGTGGTTCATTATAGTGTTTTCCAAATATATTGCAGCAGGACTTCAGTGAAAAAAACTCAAACTTTGCTGTGTGTATTTTGATTTCCATCTCGTATGCTATGCTTAAGAGTTGTGCAATGTTTTCCAAGTCAGACAATGAACTATAGTCTCAAGGGTATTCCAGCACACATTTGACAACTTTAACAAATGAAAAACAGAAATCAGAAAAGAAATTGTGGTTGAGAGGATACGACCTGATATTTCCAAATTGCTTTGCCAAAATGTCATGTAAATGTTAACATGATTTTGATGCGATAAAATGTTTAATGCTGCAAAACACATTCTGCAGTCCTTGTGGAACTACAGCAAAGCTCTGTTAAATCAACACAAATATACAGTTGATCTAGGAAAGGCTGGAGGATTTCACAATTAGTGCCCCTTTTAAAAAAATCAAAGCAAATACAAAGAATTACAATTAACTGTTTTTTTTCTGTTTTTTCTGTCCTTTTCTTTCCAGCTTGCTCAGCCAATTTTCTCCTGTCCCTTACCCTCTTGAATACTTTGGTTCCTGGTTGGCTGTGGTTTTGTGGGGAATGACAGTTCTTCAGAACCTGATCCAATATCCATAACCTCTGTGTGAGTTGTGTCAGGATGTTAAACTGTGAGGAGCATGATTGCTGAGCATGATCTTGCCTTAATCCACCTGAGGTCCTCACACATATCATTCAGCTGGAGTCACTGGACAGCTTTTAGGAGTGAAAAGAACCTTGCCAATTTTCTTTCCTAATCCAGGGTCAATGATTATTCCTCTCCTAACGGCTGTCCCAGCTGAAAACAGCTAACACAACACAGGCTGTGGATTGAATCTGGGACATCTCTGCTCTTTATGGCTCAGGTACTCAGAAAACAAACTTGCTGAACCATGAGAGCTTTCTGTTGATTTTTACAAAAATATTTTTTGAACAACCTATACTGATAACATGAAGTGGTGAAATAGCTCACAGGATCTAATGAAAGTATATGAATACTAAATTAATGTCAGTGAGGTTATGAATTTCCTTAAATTTTGCGGTGAATTTGGGGTGTAAGTACATTGTACTTGGGAGATAATTTGTTTCATGGTCTCTTTCTGCCATGTTTCTGCCACGTAACTAGTGTTTGAGTCTGAGACTTTCCTGTTGAGTAAGCACTGATACTGCAGATCATTGTAATATTTATAAATGAGGATGAATAATGCAAGAATGGCCATAAGTCATGACTTGCACCCCAATGCACCAAGGATACCTGACACCATTAAAAAGAGGGGGATTATCAATTGTTAGAAGAAGCTGATACTGGCAGAAGTGGTTTGCTTCACAGCCTGCAATCTGGAGAAGTCTCGAAGAGAAGCTTTGAAGATTGATTTATTGAATAACAGGAGAGAATTTGGAGCAATTATTTTTTTTAAATATTTTCTTGTTCACGAGATGTGAGCATCACTGGCTGGGCCAGCATTTATTTTCCATTGCTAATTGCCTTTGAGAAGGTGATAGTGAGCTGCATTCTTAAAGCACTGCAGTCCCTGTGGTGTAGATACACTCACAGTGCTGTTAGGGAGGAATTCAAGGATTGTGACTCATCGGCAGTGAAGGAACGGCAGTATATTTCCAAGTCAGGATAGTGTGTGAATTGGCAACAGGCCAAGTGCTGGAAAATGGAATTAGAATAGATAGGTGCTTGATGGACAAGATGGGCCAAAGGATCTGTTTCTGTGCTGTATAACTCTGTGACTCTATGGAGGGGAACTTCCAGATAGTGTGATTCTCATGCTTTTACTACCTTTGTTCCTGAAGATGGTAGAAGTCACAGGTTGGGAAAGTGTTGTTGAAGGAGGCTTGCTGAGTTATTACAGTGCATCTTGTAAATGGTACACACTGCTACCACTGTGTGCTGGTGGTGGAAGGAGTGAGTGTTTATGGTGGTGGATGGGGTGCCCATCAAGTGGATTGCTTTGTTCTGCATAGAGTCGAGCTTCTGGTGTGTTGCTGGAGCTGCACTCACCCAGGCAAATGGAGAGTATTCTATCTCACTTCTGACATGTGCCTTGTGGATGGTAGACAGGCTTTCGGAAGTCAAGAGGTGAGTTACTCGTCTAACAGTTCCCAGCCTCTGACCTGCTCTTGCAGCCACAGTATTTATATGGCTGGTCCAGTTCAGTTTCTGGTCAATAGTAAACCCCAGGATGTTGACGGTGGGGGATTCAGCAGTGTTAATGCTGTTGAATGTCAAAGGGAGACGGTTAGATCTATCTCTTTGAAGGTGGTCACTGCCTGATATTTAGAGAGCACTTTCCAAACCCATGACTGCTACCACCTAGAAGGACAAGGGCAGCAGATAGATAGGAACACCACCACCTGAAGGTTCCCCTCCAAGCCACTCATCATCCTGACTTGGAAATATATCGCTGTTCCTTCACTGTTGCTGGGTCAAAATCCTGGAACCCCTTCCCTAACAGCACTGTGGGCGTACCTACATCACATGGAAGGCAGCGGTTCAAGAAGACAGCTCACCACCACCATCTCAAGGGCAATTAGGTATGGACAATAAATGCTGGTCTAGCCAGCGATGTCCACATCCCATGAATCAATAAAAAAGAATTTGTGTGATGCGAATGTTACTGGTCATTTAGCAGCCCAAGCCTGAATGTTTTCTGGGTCTTGCTGCATTGGGACCTGGACTGCTTCAGTATCTGAGGAGTTCTGATGGTACTGAACATTGTGCATTGTTGAAGGGAAGGTCATTGATGAAGCAGGAAGGTCATTGATGAAGCAGTTGAAGATGGTTGGGCCTAGGGCCCTAATCTGAGGAACTCCGACAGTGATGTCCTGCGACAGAGATGATTAGCCTCTAACAACCACAGCGATCTTCCTTTCTTCTAGGTATGGCTCCAACCAGTGAAGATCTCCCCCTTTGATTCCCATCGACTTCAGTTTTGCTAGGGCTCCATGATGCCAAGTGCAGTCAATCTCACCTCATCTCTAGAATTCAGCTGTATTGTCCATGTTTACACCAAGATTATAATGAGCTCTGGAGCCTAGGACATTACCCTGAGGAACCCCTGCAGTGATGCCCTGGGGCTGAGATGATTTGAATCATATCTAGCACAAAGGAAGATTGCCAACCAGCGGAGCGTTTTCCCTCTGATTGCCAAGGACTCCAATTTTGAATTGGGGTCCATATTGAGTATCATCCAAAGTTAAATAATTTATGAAGCAACTAACTATTTAAAAATGAACTACCATCTGCTACAACTTATAAAATCTTTGGAAGTAGCTTATACAGTATATCCCATGGCAGGTGTCTGGTAATGCAGCCTCAGGGTAAGACACCTATACAATCCAGTATGCAAATGAAACAAATCCCACTGTCATATGCCTCTCACTTTCCATTTTTTATTGATGCTGAAGTTAGATTTCTTTCATTTTTCATCAAACATCAGATGCAGATGCTTTGCATCAATACCCAACATCAAATGCAAGATACAGGCATTGATAGATTGTTAGGTGGATGTCAGCGTAGTAGCTGTAATGGAACAGCTTGGCTAGGGGCATGGATAATTCTGAAACTCAAGTCTTCATTTCACTGCTGGGATGTTGTCAGAGACCATAGCCATTGCTGTACCCAGTGCTTTCAGGCATCTCTTTGTTTAAGATGGAATGAATTGATTTGGTATTTGTGTTGGGGGGACCTCAAGAGGAGGCCGAGATGAATCATCCACTCGACACTTTCTGCTGCTGATAATTGCAACTGTTCCTGAACAGCCTGAAAGCCTGTGAGGCCACCAGATGTCCTGTGGCTTCATCTTTTTGAGGGTAGGTGGGAAGGTGGAGTTGAGGTTACAATCAGAATAGCCATGATCTTATTGAATGGCGGAGCAGGCTCGAAGGGTCGAGGGGCCCACTCCTGCTCCTAAGTCGTATGTTCGTATGTTCTGTCATCAATACCCTCATTACTCATGTTAGGGAATCCCAAGTAACATAGGATTCCTAATGGCCACTTACTTGTTCACTATTTTAATTAGGCAAGACCTGGAGAATGTGAGATGGATGAAGGGAGAGTGAGACAGATACACTCAACAAGATATTATCCCACCACCAAAAATATGTAAGCCATGTAGGTCCTGTGATGATCCAGTTAGTAGTTATACATGGGAAAAGTTTGCGTCCTCAAAGAATTGCACCTGATTCTTCATAAAGATCAACAGCCAAGGTACCTCTGTGTATAATTATAAAAGCTAAAACTCCACTCAATTTCTGTGCCTTGCCAAGCAGCGGGGGTCATTTGTGCATTATCACCCAGTGTGCTGTTTGGCTGTCAGTTCATCAGGTAATCGACACCATTTTTAGGTGAATTCATCCAATCTGGTGTGAAAACAAGATGAGCTGTATGATAGACTCACCCTATTTAATCACAAAGCTGGGTTCCACTGAATTCAGACTACATTAGATAGATTGCACATTGCAACTCAAGATCCTACAGTTAAATTCTTCATCTTTCTGAATAGAAAGGAGGTCGACTCTTTGAATAACCAGATTGTGCAAAGAATTTTCTACATCCTATCGCAATGCCTTCATCCTCAGGAATTCTGACCTCTCTGAGCTCTTCAAAGAAGATAGTCGAGCACTCACATGGCTTGTAGCTAAAAAGATATATTCCTTGATACAGTGGATTATGGCCTGTCTGCAAGTGGCAAGAAAGTTGAGGTGCTACAGAGAGGCACATTTTTTCCCCAAAGATATACTTTATTCATAAAATTTCTAAAAACGTGTTACATGTCCGTTAAAAGTTGGCATTACATAAGATGCAAACCAAATCAGTTTCTTCCAACACTGTATGTTATTCACTACATTTACAATTACAGCTAATATTTACAATTCCCAGTACATGTCAAACATACAGCCTAAGGGGTCTTACCCAGTTTCCAGGCCCTCGGTGTACAATAGCTGAAAGGCCTTAGACAGTGGCCTTTCCCCAGTGCACTTGCAGTGGCTGCCCCAAGCTTTAATGTGTCTCTCAGCACATAATCCTGAACCTTGGCATGTGTCAGTCTGCAACACTTGGTTGTGGGTGACTCTTTACACTGGAAAACCAGCAAGTTTCGGGCAGACCAAAGAGCATCTTTCACTGAGATGATGGTCCTCCAGCTGCAATTGATTGTCAAACTGTGCTCTTTATAGCTGTGAGGGAGTCTGTCCATTTGCCGCTAAAGATGCTCCCAGTATGGAATGTCAGTGCGGCATCGTCGGCAGAGCAACTCTCTGATATCGACTTGGTACACCTTTGTCTTGGATCTCAGGAGAGTTAGGCTGAATAGCTTTTCATCAGTTCTCATGTGTAAGTGGACACCCTCTGTAGATGACTAGAATGACAGCAGCAAAGAGATATGCCAAAGAATGTCAGTGACAGAGCACAACCCTGTTTGACCCCTGCGATCTCAAATGGTTCAGATGCTGCCCTGTCATAGCTGACCTTACCTATTGTGTTCTACAAGGTAATAATCTTTGTATCACGCACGTACTGAGACACTGCCTCCTCCCTTCGGCAGAGACTGAAAAGTTTGAGCAGATGCTGCAGGAGTGCCAGTTTCCCATACTTGATGAGTTCAAGTGGTATCACATTAGCACCTGGAGCTTTGCCCACGGCAAGTTAGTCTATAGCTTTGCTAAGCTCCTCCACTGTGGGTTCACTATCCAGCTCTGCCATGACAGGCAGGCTTTCTATAGTGTCTAGAGCTTCCACAGTGACCGTGTTCTCCCGCGAGTACAACTCAAGGTGGTGTTTCACCCATCTCTCCATCTTGCTTGGTGATCACCTTCCCTGCCTTTGTTTTCAATGGAGTTGTTTTCTTTGTTGATGGGCATGTTGCCTTTTTGATCCCTTCATATATGCCCCTAACATTTCCTGTGTTGAAGGGCATACAAGCACTCTAGCAAAATCATAGCCAGTAGTCACTGGCGCACCACCTAGCAGTCCATTGGACTTTACTTTGAGCGGCTTTTAGTGCATTCAGTTTTCCCATTCAGATCTCACTTGTAATTAATGACAGTGGACCATCTGGCTTCATTGAAAGGTTCCATCACATGGATGTTAGCCTCAAATCAGTCAGCATTTTTCTGTTCTTGCTTCCCATATGTAGAGAGTGCGGTATTGTAGGTAGTGTATCGAGGTATGTTCCATTTCACTTTTGCGCTCTGTGTGGGAATGCCAGAGAGTGCCTATTCAATTGAGTCGAAGAATTGTTGATTTTTTATTGAGATAGGCAGTGTGACTGACATTAAAAGAGATTGGCATTTCTGCTTTGAATGGAAAAAACTTCAAGGGATGCATCCTCACTCTAGTCCACACTGTATTGCAGTCAGCACTGTTGTAGCTACATGTGTTGAGAACGCTGTTCACAGAGTCATATCTGGTGATGATCCAGTCCAACTGCTGCCAATGCCCTGATCTTGGATAGCTCCAGGACACCTGTGGCATGGTTTGCTCTGAAAGAAGGTTTTAATTACACAAAGCTTGTGGTAGCAGCACAGCTCAAGTAGTCTCTGCCTAATTTCATTTATCTTTTCTAGGCCATGATGTCCAAGGCAGGAGGGTCATGCCTCATGGATTGCAACCACTCTTGTGTCGAAATCCCCTAGTAGGTAAAGACGTTCTGATTTAGGGATTCTGCTGATAGCAGTGTCAAGCTCCTCACAGAACTGGTCTTTCACCTCTGTAGTGAAGCACAGTGTTGGACCATAGGTATTCATAAGGTTAACTGATGCTGTTTGAGTTGAGAGGCAGATGGAGAGAACATGCTCTGAACCATTAGTGGTGGTTGGAGGGTAGTGGGGTTGTTCTATATGCTTCTAATTGTATAACCTTCTTAATTATAAGTTGCTGTGTCTTGCACAGCTTTGCCTTCCAAACAGGTCTGGGTTTGCAATTCCTGTTACGGTACTTTAGAGAAGAAAGAATTTGCATTTATATAGCACCTTTCATGACCTTAGGATGTCTCAAACTGCTTTATAGCCACTGAAGCACTTTTTGAATTGTATTCATTCTTGTACTATGGGAACTTGGAGTGGATCAGCATAAGAAACTGTCACGCCAGGAATTTCTCAGTGAACACCTTGGAATTTTTTTTTGCCTTTTTTTGTGCTGGTAATTTTTTTTTTATTATTTGTTCATGGGACGTGAGTGTTTCTGGCCAGCATTTATTGCCCATCCCTAGTTCAGAGGGCATTTAAGAGTCAGCCGCATTGCTGTGTGCTGGGAGTCATATGTAGGCCAGACCAGACCAGGTAAGATCCCTTCCCTAGAGGACATTAGTGAACCAGATGGGTTTTTAACAACAAAAATCAACAATGGCTTCACAGTCATCATTTGACTTTCAATTTCAGATCTTTTTATTGAATTCAGATTCCACCATCTGCTGTGGGAGGATTGAACTTAGGTCCCTAGAACATTACCCTAGGTCTCTGGGTTAGTAATCCAGTGATTAATACCTCTACACCATCACCTCCACCTGTGAAGCTATTAGAGTTCGTCATCATTATTACACTGAGACAGACAGCAACAACAGGAGTCCACACATGTGTAGATTAACACAGGAATCCAGAAATTGCTGTCAGTGATTCCATGCTTCTCCAGAGCGTGCACTATTGAGGGCCCCCCTCCCCAATTACAATCCCTAAACAATCAGTGAATTGACAAAAACTTCCATTTTACCCTGTTTGTCTCGCCGTAAAAATCCTTGAAAAAGTTACACTTTGTTGAATGAGGTGTATCTGGGTTTTTAATGCTGTACTTGCATCATAATTACTGCTAAATGCCCACACCCTTCCTGAAAAGCTCATTTTATATTTATGGAATGTCAAATTTCTCTATTGTGATAAAAAAAATTGCACATATGTCTGAAATTGTATTTTTAAAAGGTTGTTTGTATTGGCTTTTAGCTTCTGTCTAAATCCAATCATAACCAATTATTTCACTATCTGAAGATATATTTTAAAAGTGAAGGATAATCAGTGCTTTTAACTTCCTGGTTTGCTGCTTGAGTGAATACTTCAATGTGACTGTCTGCTTACCCTGCTCGCTGACATCACTGCTACTGCACGCATGGAGGTCCCCTTGACTTGGCACCAGAATTAAATTGACATCAGGGAAGGAGGAGTCCACGTCATTGAAATTGCTAGCTCTTTGTAGACAGCTTTCTTTGAGGTCAGCGGTTGTTTTCTATTAAAGGCACTATATAAATGCATGATGTTGTTGTGACAACTGCAACAAGCATTGGAGGGATTCTCATCTATTTAATAGTCTGGTTTTGACACCACTGACAATACTCCATTCCTTCATTTCTGGGAAATTATAATCACTTTAGTGCTGTACACACCCTAGAACCTCATGGCACCCCAGACACCTTTGTCCTTATCCGCCCATGCAAGTCATTATAAGTTCCATGAATAACTGAGAATGAAATGTGTGTACTTTTTAATTTATTGCAACAATCTCATAAGCAAATACTAGCCATCCTGCAGCACATATTCAGTAGGTGCCTAAATATGGTTATCTTTCTCTATGCGGTGGCATAGTGGTATGGTCACTGGACTAGTAACCCAGGGACCCAGGGTAATGCTCTGGGGACCCAGATTCTGGATGGTGAAATTTGAATTCAATAAAAAAAATCTGGAATTAAATGTCTGATGATGACCACGAAACCATTGCCAATTGTTGTAAAAACCCATCTGGCTCACTCATGTCCTTTAGGGAAGGAAATCTGCTGTTCTTACCTCCTGGCCTACATGTGACTCCAGACCCACAGCAATGTGGTTGACTCTTACAAATATCCTCTGGACAAGGGTAATTAGGGATGAGCAGTAAATGCTGTTCTAAGCGATGCCCACATCCCATGAACGAACATTAAAAAAAATCACTGCTTCTCCTAGGTGCTATTTGAAGGCTACAATCATGAAAGGTTGTTGGCCACCTTTGCAGTATGAAAGGTTAATTGGACAGATGTTGTGCTCCCTTCATGGGAGGAACTTGCAGTGGGCTGTATCTCTGGAGCTCCTACCTGAGGAGTTAGGTGTCACCTTCTGTGTTCCACCTGCATGGCGCTTCGAATGGGATGGCCAGATACACCATGCAATCTTCAGCTGTCAACATCCGACTGAGCTCTGCAGCTGTGTCCCTACTGATCATCAGGCTGGCTAGTCCAAAGGCAACTATCAGATCTTGACAGCTCTATGAGACATGTGCTAGCATTTTAATGATCCGAGTCTGAAAGCTGGTGTGAAAGCATTCTGTTTAATCTGTCCTCCAATGTCACTAGGGAATACAACTATGCTTCTATGGATGAAGAGGAAGAGGAGGCACTGTCTTGTTCCAGCCTGCTGCTGAGATTGGGGACAGTTGCAGGTTCTAATGAAGCTATATGTATCTATTTATTCCTGCAATAATGGGAAAAGCTACCCTGACGATGCCTATAAACCCCAAAGTCACTCTTGTCGGTTGCCGCTCATCCCAGAGACTGACTTAAAAGCCAACCACTATTTGTGACACTAACCCTTAGGTTGCAGCTAGGTGAAGCGCTAGAACAGAATAATAATGAAGGGCATGGTTAGAGACCCGGGGAATCCTGGTGTGAGAAAATACTAGGTTGGTTTATGAACGTTTTAGGGCTTTTCTTTTATTTATTTGTGTTATCCATGGAGCTGATAATTATTCAGGAATGTATACACCTATTTTTCACTGGCTTATTCATTCAGATAATTAGGGCTTGTACAATCATGTTGAACCAAAGAAGTAAGATGTAATAGGATGTGATGTTATAGGATGAGTATTAGACAGAAGGATTTGCCATTTATTTGAACGTGGAGGAGGATAAAGCACTGGGGACAAATGACCTTTAAAAAGATTAAATTACTTTGTTAATGTTGTGTTCTGATATCCGTTTCAGTCATCATCCAGGAGTCCTCAGACTGAGGATCATCCTGATGCACTTCTCCAAGTTGTTATGTCTCCAAAGCAGCTAGTGCCACCTTCCCAGGAATGTCCATGTCCAGTCTATTTTAAGTTAGCAAAGTTGTGCAGAGCACAGGAGGCTACAATATAGAATGTACGATCTGGAACATGTTGCAGAGCAAGACAGTGAAACTGCCACTTTAAGTCACAATCACCCTATTAATGACTATTCTGTTAGAGACATGTGCCTCCTTGTAGAAATCCTCAGGGCTCATTTTGTGCTCCTCCAACTCTCCACTACCCTCTCTTCCTTTAAAACCATTCTTAAAACCAACATTTTTTACCAAGCTTCAAATCATGTCTTCTGGCATCATATTCTGTAGCTCAGCATCCATTTATTTCTGATTGTGCATCTGTGAAATGTGGTAGGGCATTTTTCCACATTAAAAGTGCTATATAAATGCAACTTATTGTTGAGGATCCATGCTTCTTCAGTCAGTACAGCATTTGGAGTGCAACAATTCGTAATCCTGTGTTAAAGCGAGGGAACAAATTATTCAGGACTCACCCCTGATCACTGTGGATGTGTGCAAACATTGATGAAGACAAGATCACCCTACACAGTCTAATATCATGTTGGCACTCACTACCTAGGTTTATACGTCAAAAATGACCACTTTTGTGAGGTAAAGTTGTACCCCAACCAAGAGTCATTACCTGCAAGCGTGATTGGATAGTTATTAGAAGTAGGAATCTCAACTGAATTCTGTTACTCCCTCACCAAGATTAGGACACTAAGGCTAGCAGTGCTCTACCACAGCACTGGCTGCAATTGAACATAGGACCTTCCGTTCTGTGTGACCCAGTACCAAACCCAATTGTGATGGATGCATTTGTAACTGCATATATTCAGTTTCTCTTATCACATTATTGAAACTATTTAAAAGAAAAATTGTATTCAAAACAACTCAAAGGGATAAGTTCATCTGTCTTAGATTGTAGATTACTATTTAATCTGTATTGGTCAGATAATTAGTTTCTGATTGAAAGGAGTAAGGTTTCAAAATGCTAACCCAGATGTTTTAGATTCATAGCTTCAGTAATGAGATAATAGACCTAAGGTCAACTGTCAACTTCTTTTGGTATCCATCACCTTTTTCTCTACATTTTCATTGAATGGCAATGTGGTTCCCATCAGGGCTGGCCCTGAAAGTGGAATTTCTGGCCTTCCATTAATTCGATCACACTCTTTCCTAAGTGGTAATCTCACTGGGGAGGGGAAAAGGCAACCTCTTACGAAATCTGTTTATATGTTGGAGCAGACTGGAAACACAGGCTTGATGGATCCAGCTGAATAAATAAGATGCGTATATGCAGTTCCACTCAGGGTACAGTATAAGGTGATCTTGCAACCAAAACAAAATGACAGGAAGAGCTGCCTGGCCTTAACTTTTCACTGAATTCCATAGCCTTATGAAAAAAAATGGTCTTTTGCCAGTTCATTGAAGCAGAGTTCAATTTAAACAACATTAAGTTTCTAGTACCAGTTCCCAAATGATCTTTATCTACAAAGTTCAACCTCTGCTGGCCCTCGCAGAAGTGGTGGTAGGGGGTGGGTGGAGATGGAATCTTTAAGAGCCAGCAGCTAGAGTCTTCAAAAATAAGACAACTCCTTGCATTTTTTTTCCTAAAACCTTTCCAAAAACCAACTTACAACAAAGGAAATTGGTGGAAAATATTTGTTTAAAAACAGCTCATTTACCTTTACAGGCAAGCAAATGCAATCATGTGGTATAAATATTTTGGTAGTGGAGGTATCAGCAGGTTATTTTCTCTCCATTATATCTGGTTTCTCTGCAACATATTTTCATCCTGCTTCTCCATTTTTTTGCTCCTGAAAGCTTTTGTAACATGCTTTTAAGCACCTGTCACTTTGAGAGATGGCTAATGTGCTAATTGACCAGAACCAAAGAATTTAAGCTGTAAACAAATGAGAACAGTATTTATAATAAATCAGTTTTATAGTCCTCTGATGATATCAGCTTAATTTATGTTAGGGGAACTCACAAACTTCTATCACAGCTGAACATTTATGTTTCTTTAGCTGGGGAAAAGCTTGCTCAAGTCCCAGAGCATGACATTTAACAATGTAATGACCAGAGCTATCTAAATATGTTAACTACCAAGTTATCAACACAAAAAACACATTAAATGCCTACAAAACATGGAAATGCTTTGGGATTAATGAAACACTTTTTTCCCAAATGGAGGTATAGATTTTTCAACAATAAAGAGAAGATTTAAAAGTACAGTGAAATCGCGATGAGGCAAACTCAGATGACATGAAATTCCGGTTATGTCAGAGTTGTCAACCATTCCCACTGGCAGAATAGCAAATCCCATTGAATGATGTCTATGATAAGCCAATATTCTGCACTAGTAAATCTGGAAACCGAACTTGTCTCAGCTTGTCATATGACTGCACTGACCAAACAAAGCAGAGTTAGACCACAGAAGAGCGTGAAATCATGTAGCCATCATTAGGGATCAAGAACAGAATTACCTGGAAAAACTCAGCAGGTCTGGCAGCATCGGCGGAGAAGAAAAGAGTTGACGTTTCGAGTCCTCATGACCCTTCGACAGAACTTGATTCTGTCGAAGGGTCATGAGGACTCGAAACATCGACTCTTTTCTTCTCCGCCGATGCTGCCAGACCTGCTGAGTTTTTCCAGGTAATTCTGTTTTTGTTTTTGTTTTGGATTTCCCGCATCCGCAGTTTTTTTGTTTTTATATTAGGGATCAAGATCTCCTTGTAAAAGGACATGCAGAGCTTGTGAGTAAGTTAAAAGTGTTGTCGATCAGAGAGAAGGTGAAGCTGATACAGCAAGTGGAAAACATGGTGCGAAGCAAAAAGCAGACATCGAAAATGAGTGGGATATTCTACCATCGGGTTTGTCCACCATTTAGGAACACAAGGCGAACATCTTGGAACAGTTCAACAAGCAAGCAATCTCTCAGGTTATCAAGGCCATCGATAAGAAGCAGGAATACAATCCAACTATTCTAGTGGCCATGTTCATAATGAAGAAGGCATGGAAGATGGTAACGGAAGCCACAATTGCCAACTGTTTCTACCACACTGGGCTCAAACAGGTTACAACTGTGTAAGATATCATGAACAAGAAGGAGCAGGGTGAGGCCAACCAACCCAATAAAGCACTTTTCTCTTGCCTGCGGAAGGCCGGCATGGAAATTCCAACAAAGACAGCCATGGAAACTAACGTGGAGGTGGAAGATGCCAAATGCTGCACAACAGCACTGACAAATGATGCAATCGTAGATACAATCTTCAACTGAGGGGGGCAATGACCCTGAAAGTCTGATGAATATCTGCCCGTCCACCCGCCTGTTTCCCTAGCTGATGCTGCAAAGGCCGTAGACATACCCTGGAATTTCGTACTGCAGCATGAAAACACGGAAAGCATGCTTGACCGCATTGACGACGTGGTGGGCTGTATCGCGCACATCTGAAGACAGTACGTTTTTACAGAGTTCAGTACAGAGTTTCTCCGAAGCTAATTCTTGACATTTTTCATTATAAAGCTCTGGTGTTTTACAAGGTCAGGCTATTGTAAGGTGTGAACAAATTGAATAAAGATTTTTTCACACATTTACTGCTTTATTGTGTTTGCATTTGGCATTTGAATCTGTTGCTTTTGAGATAACCTGCATTTTGTAGGCATATTGGGTTACATAGAGATGCATTCATGTGGGAATGGGGCCTCCTCAGCTATCACGAAGCTCCGCTTAACACAAATTTGTGGGCTGATCCCGTGGGATTTGACTCAGCAAGATTTCACTGTAGTTTGAAAAACTTTTGTACACTCAGTTCATTTTACAGTGGTAAGCAAACAAGCCCACTGATACACTGTGGCATTGCACTGGACCGTGAATTGGGTGTCTTTGGTTGAAGTTGCTACTTCTGGTAACATTTCTTCTAGCTGGTGGACAGTAAGTTGCCAGTTTTGACGATCCTTCAGGCATTGTAATGAATGAAAGCTTGACTGAAGGGAAAGAGAAGAAAAAGTAATATAATTGTCCTTCCTCCAACACCAAAATAGTTCCTGCTGGCTCGACTAGGAGTCACGCTGGTAACAATGGTGGAAAGACACAAGACAATTTCAGTTTGGGAGCATTCCTAGGTATGGAAATAAAAGTCAAGGAGCAAAATGCAAAACAATTAATTTGTAGTGTTTCCATGGAAAGCATTTTAAAAGAATAGGTTACAGTCTTCGAGTTTACTTTTGTTTTCAACTATTTTTAAATCGCTGTGAGAACAAGCAGTACATAAAGTGGCCTCACCATAGTGGTCAAAATGTTCTTTCTGTACCTCTTGGGATTGTAGCTTTGAATTAGCCTAGTTCCAAACTGCCCACTATGTTCAGCGATGCACATCGCTCAGATAGCTCTTAGTCAGCCTGCTAGTAAAGTTTGAACAAGCTTAGACTGTCTGCTTTCCCAATTAGCACCTATTATCTGATCTATGGGCTTGCATTGGTATCAGCAGCAGATAAGGTGTATGCAAACAACACACCCATTCTCTGCAGTGCAATGGAATGGGGAGACATCATGAAAAGGAAGGGAGATAATGGAAAATTGGGAATTGCTATGAATAATAGTGAAATCTTAGCATAGATTAAAAAAAGGGACACACTGAGATATTTTAGTGTTTTTATGGTGATTAGCAAAATCTGAAAGGCTTTTTCTGAATTGTAGCCTATCTCCAGCCACAAATACAGGTGAACAAATCACTCTGCAAAGCAATAGATTTGAGTGTAGTCAGATAATTTACATTAACCATATACCAGGCTGCAGAGAATACATTAATGTTTAGAAGCAAACTATTGACCAAAAATTAACATTTTTCTATCCAATTTTTCTTGTTTTTCCTTTGATCCTCCTCTCCTTAATGGAGTGAATTCTGTCAAAGTAAAACTCCACATGGAGTGTCCTTCCGCACCTCAGTTCAGTAACCATTCTTCATTGATGAGTGTTGGCAAGCTATTTGAATGTGTAGATCAACAGCCTGACCTCATCTATCATCCACATGTGTGCACTTTCAGAGGGGGATAGCAATCAGGAACAGGAATTCTGGCTCTATTTCCAATCTCCTAGGAATGCTGTGACCAGCTGGGATCTGAAACTTATGTTGCTACAGATTTACAGATTGTGTTGCTAGAGTTCATTTAGCAGCTTTAGGTTTATTCATTTTCACACTCGTACCCTGCACGGCATCTGCTTAAGGGGTTCTTGTGCTTCTCAAGAACTAGACCACTGGTCAGTTTGTATATAATGGTCTATGTTCTCCTGCCTCGCAGTGGGTTCAGTTGTTACCACACTGCAGCCCTATTTATGCTTGTTAACAGGTTGAACAGGATGGTAGCGAGATGAAATTTGTAGCACAAGAGCCTCTAAATCATTGCTGGACATCCACCATTGTCAATGTCTTATCAATTGCATTGTTAAGATTTAATGGCAATTACTTTGTTAAGATTTAATGGTAATTACATTGTTAAACAGGTGATGGGTATTTGTACACATATAAACAGGGATAAATGAAGCAGAGTGATGCAGCGGAAGCGTGCTGGACCCGTAACCCAGAGGTCAATGGATTGAAACCATCCTCTGCTATTTACATTCTCATAAATGCCAAAAGGGAGCATTTCCTTTTTCCCACAATCATGTCCGTTATTTGCATCAGCTTCTTGCAAAAACATAAACAGGGATAACTGGGACACTGCGGGTGGTGGGAGTACTGTTGACTGTGAACTAAGTCAATAAACTCTTTCCAGGAAAGAAAGCTGCTGTGACTTAGTCTTAACTTCAACAACAGGCATGGATCCAGTGGACTTCAATTTTGGCATCTACTGATAAAAAGCATAAGCCTAATTAGAATATTGAAATACGGATCTAATTACACAGTTATGACCCTAAGATGATTTTCATGTCAATCAGCACTGCATTGTTATTTCCACAACCCACCTGCATATCATGGGCAATACAAGTTGTGAGGCAGCCATTTCCATCACTAATTAAAGCGATCAATAGATGCAACACCTTGTTTCTGGATGTGTTCTTTAAATGTCTCCAACACTGAAGCAAGCTACTCCATTGATTGAGTTTTTCTCAATAAGGTGATGTCACCATCAGTGACTCTGTTGGCTGCTAGTTACCCTGACTGTCCCACTGCAGCTTCCCTGAATTTCCAATGGTGTGCTCGCACTTGCTGTTACAAATCCCCTAAACACACATTGTGAATATTCAATAAGCTCTGACTAAAAGAAATGGTTCAGATCTAAGGAAAATCAGAGGAGAGGGCAGAAATCCACTCCAAAGAGGAGAATCCTGACATAAATATAAATTTCCATCAAAGGGATAACATGTATATGACAGTACACTGAGGGATCAGAGCTTCTTTATCAGGGTGAAATTGGTGGACTAGCATCAGATAAAATAACCACGAAAATTGCTGGTCTGTTGTAAAAACCTAACTGATGCATTAATATCCTTCAAGGAGGTGTCAAGAAGATATAATAATTTTCATAATGTTGTTGGAATTTATTGTAAAGTAGAGTAATAGTGGGGTCTGTGTGTGTAGTGTGTGTGTGTGTGTGTGTGTGTGTGTGTGTGACTTAATTGAATTAAAGGCAGCTGGTCTGAAGGCTTTGATGTAAAGAAGATTAGCTAGGTTTGAAATGTTAAGTAAATAAGCATAGGTGTAAAGAGAATATTTGTACTTCTAAATAAACCAGACTAGATTGATTTCAAAGGAGGGTTGGAATGTTTCACTTAGCCAGGAGAAGTTAAGAAACAGTGTCTTTATTTTTCCTAACGATTGCTGGTAAAATTGGTACTATGAGAGATTTTTATTATTAAATAGATAAAGTCTAAAGGCATAGTGAAACAATGAGAATTTGTATTCAAAAGAGAAAATATGCATAAAGGAGAGAAGGCTGTGTGTAAGGGAAGGTATTCTAAGATCTAACAAGTGAAATGCCTCCAGCATCTAAGCCTCAAGCTGCTGTCTACAAAGAGCTAAAGTTAAGAAAACTCACTTTGAATTACATTATTCAGGGTATTGTGTTTCTGTGCCTGGGTCTTTTAAAATCTTTGTGTCTTACTGTTGCCTTAACAAAAGCGTAACTGGGAGTTAGATTAACTAGGGGAGTTAGAAGTTATCATAGTAGTGATTTGTAGATCTATGTAGGTACTTAAAATAATTTCTTCTATTAATAAAGGTTTAATTTAGTTTAGTAAGGAATCTGTAAGACCTGGTGGTCTTATTACTACTGAATTCAAGGCACGTATCTTGAAATTTATACAAATTGCAAAACCGTTGTTTCAAGCTTCCCTCTGGGATTTGAGCAGCTCAGCATTTACCATCAGCTGTGCCATAACAAAGTTGGGGGGTCATCCGGAGTATATTTGAAACTCCTTGATTGCGTTTGGAGTTGCTGAATTTTAAGGTTACGAGTACGAGAACCACTTTGAATTCAAGAGTTGGTGTGAAGTTTTTTGTTAAAGTGGTGAGACTACAAAATGGCTTTGACCATTGCTAAGGCTTGTCTGGCAGGTAAGTTACAATTGGGATTACCTGCAGGTGCAAAGAAATCAGACATAATTGAAGGTATAGCACAGCATTTAATGTTGGAAGTGATACTTCACACTAGTGAGTCACAGCTGGAAGTCATGAGACTTCAGTTAGAAATGAAGAAGCTTGAACTTGAACAAGCAAAGGAAATGGAAAAACTTGAGCTAGAGGCAGCAGAAAAAGGAAGGGCAGAGAAAGAAAAAGAGAAAGGACATTTCAAAGGGAGCAGCAGAAAGGCAAGAGAAAGAAAGGAAGCTGAGACTGGAATTCCAGGCAATAGAGAAGGATAAAGAAAGAGAGGCAAGGGAAAGAGAGAAGAAAAGAGAAAGGGAACACCGGCTTAAAAGGATGGAAGCTAAAAAAGAGATCTCAGATTCTGAAGAAAGTTCTGATGATGAAAAAAACTTTAACCTAAAACCCTGTGGGGAGATGTTTAAATTTGTACAAGCTCTTCTTAAGTGAGAACTCATGTGGAGGAACAGACGGTTCAAACAATAAGTCAAGCAACAGAGATAGCTGATGAATATGAGACAATTAATAGATCTAAACCTTTTAACTTCACGCTTTTAAATCAGAGAAGGATAGAAAGTGGGAAGGTGAAAGGAATGTGGGTAGTCAGGGAAGATAAGGAGTAGGT
This sequence comes from Carcharodon carcharias, assembly GCF_017639515.1. Taxonomy (NCBI): domain Eukaryota; kingdom Metazoa; phylum Chordata; class Chondrichthyes; order Lamniformes; family Lamnidae; genus Carcharodon; species Carcharodon carcharias. The sequence continues at coordinate 63,854,271 of NC_054486.1, forward strand.
GGAAATTACCAGGATTTTTTTTTTCAGGATAAAAAGGAAAGTGCTGAGGGTGGAAGTGACATTCAGAAATTGAGGTGTTTTTCATTGTAATAAAGATGTACACATAAAATCTGTGTGCTGGAAATTGCAGAGAAAGTCTGTTAGTATTTTCAGGGTACAGAAAAATTTTGGAAGTAAAAGTATTATGGGTTCTGAGGCTCAGGCACTGGAAAAATGAATGGTTTGTGTACAGGTAAAACAGGAAGAATCAGTGATAGGGAAAGATGTGGGAATGTGTTTACAATTTACCCAAGAGAATTCTGAGCAGCAGATTGCAGAAACGTTTAAAGATTTTGTGTGTGAAGGGAAAGTCTTTCCATGTGCACAGGGTGGAATAGGTAAAAATGTTAAAATTTTAAGAGACACAGGGGCTAGTCAATCCTTAATGACATTTGTTGTTCAGAGGGAGTATTGCAGGAACAGATGATAATAAGTGGGATTCATGGAGATGCTAAACCTATTCCACTGTGGAAAGTAAATTTAAAGAGTAAGTGGAAAACAGGTATGGTGATTGCTGGAGTATTGGAAAAAAATTGCCCATCGCAGTGGTTCAATTTATTTTGGGTAATGATATAGCTGGATCACAGATGTGGATGATGCCTATGGTAGTTGAGCAGCCTGTAAAAGTGTTTTCAACAGAAGTGTTGCAGAGAGAGTATCCTGGATTGTTTCCAGATTGTGTGGTAATGAGACCACACGCTCATAGTTTGAAACAAGAAGAACAGGAAGTTCAAAGGCAGAGGGAAGGTTTGGAAGTCCAATTAGCTGACAACTGTGTTTGCTAACATTGTTCAGGAAGAAAGAACAGAGGACAATTTAGCTGAGGTGTTTAACTCAAGTTGGTTAGGGGAGTTACAGAAAAAGGATTCACAAATAAAACATTTATACCAGACAGCTTACTCAGAAACAGAAGCAAAATGTATTCCAGAATGTTATTACCTTAAGGGTAATGTTTTAATGAGAAAATAGAGGCCTAATCATGCTTCAGCAAATGAAGGTTGGAGAGAGATACATCAGATTGTAATACATTTGGACATAGAAATGACATTCTGAGGATAGCTCATGGAATTCCAATGGGGGATATTTAGGAATTAGAAAGGCACACGCCAAGATTCAAAAACATTTTTTTGGCCTTGATTGCAAGGGCTGTAGTCAAATATGAGAGAACATGTCACACATGTCAGGTGATAGGGAAACCACAAGCAGTGATTAGACTGGCACCTTTAATTCCAATACCAGCATTTGAAGAACCTTTTAACAGGGTCATGACTGATTGTGTAGGATCCCTCCCTAAAACTAAAAGCGGAAACCATTATTTACTGACAATAATGGATGTGTCTACCAGATTTTCTGAAGCAGTACCTTTGAGAAATGTTACAACAAAAAAAACTGTGGAAAATTTAAATAAATGTTTTGCAAGATTTGGTTTACCTAAAGAAATACTATCAGATCAGGGTTCAAATTTCATGTCACAGCTGTTTAAGGAAGTAATGAACAGTTTGGGGATAAAAGAGCTTCAGTCAACAGCTTATCATCCTAAATCACAAGGGACTTTGGAAAGGATGGCATCAAACACTTAAAAACTATGATGAGGGCATACAGGATCATCCACAGGATTGGGATAGAGGAGTTCTATTCTTGTTATTTGCTGTTAAGGACACTCCTAATGCATCGACTGGTTTCAATCCTTTTGAATAAGTTTATGGTCATGAGGCGAGCGGATCACTGAAATTGATTCATGAAAGCTTGGTGGGTCAGAATTCAGAAAATACTCTCCTGTATTATGTATCAAACTTTAGAGAGAGATTGGACAGAGCATGTGACTTGGCTAGAGAACATTTAAAGATATCACAATTGATGAAAGTGAAGGCAGACAGGAAAGCTACAGCTCGTAGATTTGTTGCTGGGAAGAAAGTACTGGGTGACCCGGTAAAGGCAAGGTTTAGTGGGCCCTACAGGATTGAAAATAAATTGAGTGAAGTAAATTATTTAATAAATATTCCAGATAGAAGAAAGAAGCAGAGGGTGTATCTTGTAAATATACTTAAAAATTACTTTGACAGGGAAGAGGACCAAAAGGAGGTACTGGTGGTGGTGGATAACGAGAAAGAAGTAGAAATACAAGATTCTGAAATTGATTTTCCTCTAATCAAACTGGATAATGAGGGGGTACTTGAAAACTTGAATGTAATATTGAGTTACCTTCCAGGCAAATGTTAAAGTGATTTGAAGAAGCTATTGCGGTTACATGAAGATATTTGCAGGAAGAACAAATTTAACTATATATAATGTGTCTGTAGAAGTTTCATTTTCACTATGACAACATTCTTATAGATTAAATCTGGCAAAGTTATCACAAGTACAGAAAGAGATTGAATTCATGCTTCAAAATGATATCATTGAGTTTATTTGCAGCAACTGGATTTCGCCTATTGTGCTGGTACTGAAACCAAATGGAACACAAAGACTGTGTGTGAACTATTGAAAGGTGAATGTGGTGACAAAAGAGGATCCATATCCCATATCACGGTTGGACAATTGTATTGAGAAAGTGGGACAATCAAAATTTGTCACAAAGACTTGCTAAGAGGATATTGGCAAGTACTGTTATCGGAGAAAGCAAAGGAGATATCTGCTTTAGTGACGCCAGATGGACTATATCAGTTAAAAGTCATGCCGTTTGGTATGAAAAATGCACCTGTAACACTACAAAGACTGACAAACAAAGTAATTGCCGGCCTGAGCAATTGTGCTGCTTATATTGACAACTTGATAATTTTCAGTCAGACAAGGGAGGAGCATTTACAATATCTGGAATAATTGTTTCATCGATTACAAGAAGCTAACTTGATGATGAACTTGGCTGAAAGTGAATTTGCAAAAGTGCAAGTTATGTATCTAGGCCATATCATTGGACATGGTAAGGTGGCTCTGAGAGATGTAAAAGTCAAGGCTATCGTGGACTTCAACGTGCCTACAACAAAATGAGAAGCTTTGAGATTTTTGGGCATCAGTGGGTTTTATCGGAAATTTGTACCAAATTTTAGCAGTGTGGTTACTCCCTTGACTGAGATATTAAAAAGGAACAGGAAATTTCAATGGACACAGGACTGTCAGAAGGCATTTGACAGTTTGAAAATTGTATTAACTATGACACCAACTTCGGCTGTACCCTATTACGCCAAGCAATTTAAGTTGGCTTTTGACGCAAGTGATATAGGCATTGGGGCCATACTGTTACAAGAAGATGCCACTGGAATTGAAAAGGGTATAGGGTATTTTTCACGGAAGTTGAATGTACAACAGAGTAGATATTCAACAATTGAAAAGGAGACTTTGGGTCCGGTGTTAGCATTGCAGCATTTTGAAATTTATGTTGCAAACAATTCATCAGAAACAATTGTTTATACAGACCGCAATCCTTTAAAGTTTCTGGACAATTTTGAAGACAGAAGTGCAAGGCTATTCAGGTGGAGTTTATTACTGCAACTATTTAATCTATAGATTACACATGTAGCAGGATGAGAAAATCTGATTGCAGATACATTGCAAGCGTTTTAAGCTTAAAGGGAAAATTGGATACTTAAAAACCTGGACACTGGACTGGAATGATTTCTGATGATACCAAGGATTTGTACATATATTGTTATGTTAATGCATGCACCTGGAAATGTAATAGAGTAATAAATATAGGAGGTAATGTAAGATGGATTCAGAAAATAAATCTGTCTTTTTAAATTATGATGGTTCATTTTTTTTAATACAGAGGCGGATGTCAGGAAGACATAATTTTCATAATGTTACTGAACTTTATTGTAGAGTAATAGTGGGGTCTGTGTCTATGCCTGTGTGTATTTAACTTAATTGAATTAAAGGCAGCTGGTCTAAAGGCTTTGATGTAACAGAAGATAAGTTAGGTTTGAAATGTTAAGTAGATAAACATAGGTGTAAAAGGAACATTTGCATTTTTAAATAAACCAGACTAGAGTGATTTCAAAGGAGGGGTGAAATGCTTCACCTAGCCAGAAGTTAAGAAACAGTGTGTTTATTTTTCCCAAAATTTACTGGTAAAATTGGTACTATGAGATATTTTTATTATTAGAGAGGTAAAGTCCAAAGACATAATGAAACAATGGGGATTTGCATTCAAAGGGGAAAATATGTGTAAAGGAGAGAAGGCTGTGTGTAAGGGAAGAAATTCTAAAATCTAACAAGTGTGAAATGCCTCCAGCACCTAAGCCTCAAGCTGCTGTCTACAAAGAACTGAAGTTAAGGAAACTCACTTTGAGTGGATTATTCAGGGTATTGGGCGGAGTTTTCCCAGAATTGCACTAAGTATGATAGTGGGTAGGTAAAATGGAGTCCAGTCACTGACGGAAATGGAGGGTTTTCATGGTGTATCGTCCCAAGCCTGCCTCATTATTTATTCACTCCCACAAAACATGCTGTTTCCATGCCAGGTGGGCTCTCATTCGCCCGCTTGCCATCACCCTGCTGTTGCATCACACCGGCTGCCATCTTTAAAAGGCAACTGCTAGTAAAGCGCTCATTGCCACCAGCTTAGCACTGCTGCTTGGGAGACATGGCCAGCAAAGGATAAAAGACTGCAGCCCCACTTGAGTCCCTCGAGCGACTACTGGATGCTGTGGAGGCCAACAGGGATGTGATGTATCCCTGCTCTGGCCGCAGGATCGGCAACAAAGTCACCAACCCAGCTTGGGGGGCAATGGTAGTGGTGGTCATTGCAAACGTGCTGCAGAGGAGGGCAGCCACCCAAAGATAAATGATCTCCATTCCGCCCGGGTAAGTCACTCTTTTCATCACTGCCAATTCACACACTCAAACCCATCACACATCCACAGGGCTCTCACTCACTGCCAGTGCAAGAGACATCACCATTCACTCACTCACGTACACTGTCATTGTCCTCATCCCATTCATGGGACCACTCACCACCCACAAAGGCCAGGCATACTTATCATCTGGCCTGGCAGGCATCCTGATACACTCTTCCCATCTCTATTCCCCACCTAGGACAAACTGGCTCACAACAGGAGGGAAAGAATGCAGACAGGTGGAGGGATGCTGGAGATCAGAGTCCTGATAGAATTCAAAAACAGAGCCATCTAGCTGACCAATGAAGATCTGGATAGTTCCTATGCTGACAGTGAGGTTGGTGCTACTCTACCAAGTGAGGATCCAGCAGTGCAACAACCATCAGACAACCAAGCCATGAGTGATGTGTTCTCTTTCTCCGGCCACTGCCTTTCACTAATTATCTCCCCTTGCTTTCGCAGGCACATCTGCCAAACAGCAGACAGAGTCTATGACCCAGGGCCTCCAATCAAGCCCCAAAGAAACCTCTGAAGATAAATCTGGAGGAATCCTCCTTGAAGTCCCATCAAAGCGCTCACCCACACAGAGACACACACCTCGGTGGGACCTAGCTTTAGAGTGGCCCTGGGATCACAATATCGCTGAAACCATAGTTGGCCTCCAACAGTGTGTACATGAGAAGGGTGCTGGGGGCAACTCAATCTCACACCAGCTACCCTTTCCTCTCATGGAGTCAGCCAGGGGCCCTTGGGCACCCATAGGGAGGAGGATCAGCAGGGGCACACTCCAGGGTCATCCGAAACCTCTCTTCTTTTGACCCCTGCAGCTCCAGCTCCACAGGCCAAGGAGGGTGCCGCTGCCACACAGCAGGACCCTGAAAGCAGGCTGGTGCCCACAAAGTCTCGGCCCTCCAGAGCACGCCCGCCAAAGCCATCACAGACAGGGCATCACAGTCAGCAGGCTGCCTCTAACTTCGCTGTGGATGTCTGGAGAGCACCAAGACAGAGCAGCAGGGTTAGGAAAGTTAAGTAAAAGTAGTTGCACAGCCTGGCCGTGGGTATTGATCACTTGTGCATACTGTTCACTATTGTCAATAAACTCCCAAGAATGTCACCCTGCCTGTGGCTCCTTGTTCTGATGAGCAGTTTTCTTGTCACTCAGATGTGAAACGTCCCTGCACAAGATAAAAGGCAGGTATCTCAGTCCAGGGCTTCTTCCCTTTTGCTCTATGCAGCCTTCAGGCCAAAGTGATGGTCCAGCCTCACACTCCCTGGAAACATTATTGATGCCTATACCTCGGCAGTGCTGGTCATTGCTGCCAGAATGTAGTGGGCAGGTGCCACAGAGTTCCATCATATTCTGTGTGCTCTCCGCACCTTTAAGGTGGGGCTGGCCCCCATCACACCAGCATCTGTGACCAGTGATGCTGTACACTAGCTCCTGAAGGGCTGAGGTGCTGAAGACGGACACAGCATCAATTGCGCCTAATGTTCCATGGCTGCTTCTCTGAGCTGGACCTGATCATGAAGCGCAAGCGAAATGTCCTCAGCCAGACAGGAGTCAGACATTCTCAGAGCCTATGTGAATATCTCACTACATGTTGTCATCATCCTCCTGTGATCGAACAACTATTAGGGCCTTCGCTGCATCTCCATGACAAGAGCATTCTCACAGAGGGTATTGGTGTTGCAATAAGCCAGATTGGAGTCAAACGTTCACAACCTTGATGTGAAGATCGATGGGGAGTCCTCATTGCATGTCCTCATCATCCTCCACAAATCTTGCAGCTATTAGGGCCTCCCAAGTGCACCTGCCTTGTCTACCCACTGCTCCACCAAGGTGCAAGCTGCTGCATGAGCCTCATTATACCATCGATCCGCCGCATGGGTGTCATCAGCTACAGCCTCTGCAGGTAGCCCTTGTCCCTGAGGAGCCAACCCTGCAGCCTCTGTGGACCATGGAAGACTGCAGGGATCTGCGAGCGACTCAGGATGTAGACGTGTTGCACAGTCACTGGAAACCGTGCGCACACCTACAGGGTGCATTTCTGGTGAACACATACTAGCTGCAGGTTCAGTGAGTGGAAGCCCTTGCGGTTGATGAAGTCCACCTAGTGTAGCGATGGAGACCTGAGCGCCACATGAGTGCAGTCAATCACACCCTGCACCTGTGGGAATCCTGAGATCAGGGCGAATCCAATGGCCCTTGCACCCTGGCTGTCCTTGCCCTGGGTGAAATGCACAAAGTTGTGTGCCATGGAGAAGATGGCATCCGTGACCTCATGGATGCATTTGTGGTGGTGGATTGTGAAATCCCACAGAGATCACCTGTGGAGCCCTGAAAGGAGCCACTGGTATAGAAATTGAGCACCCTGGTCACTTTCACAGCCATTGGCAATGGATGCCCTCCAGGTCCCCTTGGTGCCAAGTCCTGCAGGAAGTGGTAGATGTGAGCCACCAGGTCCCTAGACATGCACAGTCATCAGCGACACTGGTTCTCAGTCATCTGCAGGAATGGCAGGGCAGTGTCTATAGACCCTGGGTGTTGCTAGGTGCCGACTAGCCATGGCTCGCTGTTGCTCCTGGGCAGCATGTGCAGGAGCCCCTGCTGCCCCTTCTTCATGAGGAGGCTGCTCCTGCCTTTGTGCAGCCAGGTCCCTCAGTTGCTCATTCCTCCATCTTCTACGGTCTCTATAGGCCATCAGGCATACAGCTAGGTCACAAAGATTCATGATCCTGACATGATCCTCCTGCAGCATGAAAAAGATGGAGACGTGGTTACTTAGCACCTTTCCTGGCTCTGTGTGACCAGCCCTTAATGCTTCCCGGAGAGTGCTGGTCACCCCTCGGATGGCCAGAGATGAGTGCGCTGCATGGCTGCCCTGTCAACCTGCAACATGGGGGATACTGCTCCAAACTGGGGTGCTGAGATTGCAAGGGGCTGTGAGCGCTTCCAGCAGTGACTGCTACATGGTCAATGTGGGCGAGGAGATTATGCAACGTGTGCAGTCCAACTGCTCCACAGTCCAATAAAGTGGTGGCGGACTCAAAGTCTGCGCCGGGGGATGGGGGGGCTGGTGGGGGTAAGGTGTGGAGCGCTAGGCAGCTCTTTGGTGCCTCTGTGTTGCTTGCATGGGTGGGCAGGCTGGGAGCCTGACCCCAATCATATCACTGTGGCTGCGCCTGATCTGTCTCAGTTGCAGAAGCATGGTCAGTTTATACAGGTGAACCAAATGCGTGGCCACTCCCCTCCTTTACCCTGCCCCTCACCTTGACTGCCTGTGTGCAGGATGTAGCGCCAGGGCAGTACTTGAACCCTGCTCCCCCCACCAACAATGGTCGCCTCTGAGGCTGGCCAGCAGGTGTCCCTGGACACCACCCGCCTCCCCCCCCCACCACCTCAGCAGTCACTCTCCCCCCACCGCCGCGGTCAACACCCCTCTCCTCAGCAGTCACCTCCTGGGCCAGGCATCAGTTACTTCCGCCCCCCCTGGCGCCCCTGAGGCCTGTAAACAATGTGTGAGCTGTGGGGAAAGCTGCTGCTCATTCACCTCAGTTCCCCCAAAGTGAAGGCTGCCAAGTGCATTGTCTGCATGAAACACATCGGCGTGCTTTCCCGCCAATTTGGATGGAGGATACAGTGGGGTTCCAAGAGCCTGATGGGCTGGCCTTTTAATTATTTGCTGATGTATTACAATTAGCTCCCCGCCGACCAATGACGGGAAACGCGGCCCACCGTTGGCGGGCTGAGTGAACAATTGCAACCTGCCTTCATGTCGTCACAAAGCAGGTCACGCCATGTTTTCTATGCACACCACCTATTACTCCTGCCACCAGCAGGCTCGGAAAATTCTGCCCATCGTGTTTCTTTGCCTGGGTCTGTGTGTCTTACTGTTGGCTTAATGAAAGTGTAACTGAGAGTTAGGTTAATGGGGGAGCTAGAAGTTATAGTAATAATTTGTAGATCTATGTAAGCACTTAAAATCATTTCTTCTATTAGTAAAAGTTTAATTTAATTTTGTAAGTAGCCTATTAGACTTGGAGGTCTTATTACTACTGAATTCAAGGCATGCATCTTGAAATTTATACAAATTGCAAAACCATTGTGACAGTTTTTTAAAGTTTCCCTTTGGGATTTGAGCAGCTCAGCATTTTCCATCAGTTGTGCCTTAAGAAGGGGAGCCTGTCACCTTACCGGGTGACCATGGTCCCGCACTACATAGTTGATTCTTAATGCCCTCAGGAAGTTCAGTGTTGCATGGGACTTTTTGCATTGAGTCTTAATGAGATCTCAGGACTCCAATTGTTTGTAATATTTAGACTACCACCTGCTTCAAGCAGGCACTTAGGTGTCAAAAGAAATTCTCGGTTGAGATGGCGGCACATAGGTGATAAATGAACTAATTTTAGCTCCACTTCTGCCCTGGTCCCGATAGAGGAGAGGGAGTTAAATTCTCTTCTTAAAATTCTAGTTACGGCCAGATCAAATTCAGTTTGTATATAATTTTCTTTCCAATAGTATTGCAGAAGATTTTGTTGATTTCCTTGAGCAGGCATGATTTTCTCACACTTGTGACAACAGTTGAAACCTGAATTGCTTTAACAAGCTGGACTTTGTAGGTTACAGTATAGGAATGTGAAGCCACATGAATGATTAAGGAAAGAAGTTAACCAGACAAGAGGTGGAATGTACACCAGGCAGTGATATGTCTTATACAATGCTCGTGGTAAGCGAGTTTAGGCAGTTAAGGGATAACAGTCTCAAGGACTATTCTAAATCAATAAGGTATCGATGCTTAGTTTTGAGTAGGTATTACCCAATGTGCATAGTATACTTTAATATGCATAATAAAGTGATTCAGACAAGTTGGAGTTTCTTTGTTCACCATACCTGTGCATAAAGCTTGAGCTGACAGTTTTTTCCATCCAGTTCAGTACTCAGGAATGGAAAAGTTACTTTTGACACAGAATATCACGGCCAGGGACAGAAATTATGGGCCCTGGTGTTTCTCCGTTTCTGAGCCCCTTATTCCTGCCTCCCACCACCACCACCCCACCCCCCCACTTTAACCCTCCGCCTTATTCATGCATGATTTTTTTCCCCTTTCAAGATTCACTAATCAATTAACCAAACAATCACAGAAAGGTCCTAATAAAATGATAATGCCCATTGTTTGCATCTGGTTACAAATATCATCTGATATATATGCCACTTCTGTCATTAATATTAAAAGCAACAACAATATAATGCAGTGTCAGTTTCTGTGTGCTATATAGGTGACCCCAGCATGATTATTAAACAAACCAGAAAATACAAAGTTTACTTTAAGAACATCATGCAATATTGTTAATTTGACAGGAAAGTATTCCATTAGTTATTTATAATGTTTTGCAGATGATAACACTGATTTCGGTGACTGCTCAGCCCTCATTACCATGTTGTGTGCATTGCACCATATGGATATGGTGATAGTAAATTGATATTTGGAGGAAAGATTCATTACTAGCAATACAGATGAACTGCACAAGATTTTTTCCATTCTGTAGGGGTAGAAGAAGATTTTCTTCTGTCTGGGTGCATGATATTATTCAATATAATTATTTCGTACAAGGGGTGTGATTGGGTTCTATTTTGTTAGTAATCTCATAGGGTTGAAGGATCAAATGCCTCCTTAGCAACAAAATAGAATGATTGAACAATCTACGTCTTCACTATCAGTGAGAAACTTTGGAGCCCTCAGGTGTCTTTGTGCAACACAACTTTTAAGAGACCAGAAGACAAAGACTTAATGTTTCACAATTTTATCTTTCTCGCTCAATAATTCTGAAGACTCTGCTGATTGCTGCTTCTCATTGCAATATATTTTTAATATCTACTATCAACACATTTCTATCACGATATTTCAATACCTCAAAAACTCATAAAAAGCATCAAGATTGAGTGGAATGATTGATAAGTAGACAAAAGGACAAGATTGAAGTCAATGGAAAAAACTCATGTTCAGTCTAAAGCAGGTTTTACTAAAACAGATTCATTATAAGCCCATTATGCACTCCTGTCATGGCAATCTCACCCCACAAAGCTTGCTCACAGTAAACTTGCATTAGTAGCAAAATAAACAGAACTCCAGCCATGATTCCATCCTTTATTCCTAAGATAATTATGGATGACAAAGGCAATGTAGCCTAGTTCATCTCATCCATCCCAGAATGAAGTACGAACATACACATTAGGTGCAGGAATAGGCCATTCGGCCCCTCGTGACAGCTCTGCCATTTGATAACATTGCCTACATTATGCCAGTGACTACAAGTTAAAAGTGCTTAATTGGCTGTACAGTGATTTGACACATCGTGAAAGGTGTTGTATAAATGTGAGTTTTATCTTTCTTTCTTTACACCTGCATGCAGTAGACAGAGTGACTGTAACAATGGTGAAATTGGAGGTCCAATGATGATTCTCTAAGGATAATTAATCACAGAGCAATCAGTTGATGTTAGGAAAGTAGCTACAAAGAAATCACTACATGTACAAAAACAGTTCCATTCTGTAGCTAACCTCCCACCCAACCCCCATCCAACATTATTCCCAACCCTGCAATACCTCTCTAACCTCCCTCACAACCTTCCCTCCTAACCTCCCTCCTCCAACCTGCCCGCAACACCCCACCAATCTCCCCTCAACCTCCTCTAACCTCCCCCAACATGCCCCCACTCCTCTCTAATTTCATCTCCAAACCTCCCCCTGCGCCCCCACCCCCCTCCCCTATACACGGCTTCCAATTGGCTCTAAAGTTACAGAGATTTGACTTACCATTTTTTCAAGCAACAGCTGTCCCCGGACTGTTGCTGTGCTGCTGCTGACCTTCAGGCAACTTTGTGGATTCCTGGCAGGCTTTTTAAAAAAAATCAGAGCCATAAAACTGCCCAAAGGTCAGAAGCAGCAGCGCGGGCAGCTCAGTGAAATTGACACTGACACTGACAGACCGGATTTAAAAAAAATTGGAACCTTCAGGCTGACAGATGTGTTTTTTTTAAAAGTCGGGTCTGCAGCTCAGTCTGGACGATGAGGAACTCGGTTTACCACGCAGAGCCCAGGCTCCCCACATCCCCCGGGCTCCAGTGCCTGGTACCATCTCTCCCGGGCCCTGCACAATACCACGATAGATCTTTCCTTGGACTCGTTTTAACTGGTACCATTTAATCGTACAGTAATATAAGTTTAACAATGGTAAATTAATTAAGAAAACAGTTACCAGAAACCCACGAAGCTGCCTGAATGTCAGCAGAGGTGCCGTAACATGGCCGCAAAATTGTGACACCACTACTGCCAATTAGAATGGAGATAATTGAGTAACTCCCCCATTACCTACACCTGGAGACATGCACTGCTGTAAATAACTTGAATTTGTTTTATGCACATAATTTATATTCTGTAATTATCCTCCAATCCCTGTTTTTTGCTAGATAAATCATTTGTGCTTTTACCAGGAGGAGTTGCTTCAGCTTCAATCATGAGTTTAGTTTGCTGCAGTTTGTAGAGACTCTTTTTTTAACTAGATCCCTTAAATAGACATTGTTTGCTTTACTGTTTGCTTTATTTGCTGAAATTCAATGTTCCATCTCCACCTTGTTGGCTGGCCTAATGCTGTCAGAAGACACCACACATGAAAGTGAACCTGGAAAATATAGAAACTCTGATCAGACTGCAATGACCTGAATAGGGTTAGTGTCGTATCATTGTCTTACTCTCTAAACACTTCAAGTTTGTTTTTGAATACAAGGCAATTAATGAAAGATAATAGATTTTTAAAATTCATTCACGGGATGTGGGCTTTGCTGGCTGGGCCAGCATTTATTGCCCATCCCTAGTTGCCCTTGAGAAGGTGGTGGTGAGCTGCCTTCTTGAACTGCTGCAGTTCACGGGGTGTGGGCACACCCACAATATGGTTAGGAAGGGAGTTCCAGAATTTTAACCCAGCGACAGTGAAGGAACGGGGATATATTTCCAAGTTTGGATGGTGTGTGACTTGGAGGGGAACCTCCAGATGGTGGTGTTCCCATCTATCTACTGCCCTTGTCCTTCTAGACGGTAGCAGTCATTGGTTTGGAAGGTGCTATCTAAGGAGCCTTGGTGAACTCCTGCAGTGCATCTTGTAGATGGTACACACTGCTGCTACTGTGTGTCTGTGGTGGAGGGATGAATGTTTGTGGATATGGTGCCAATCAAGCGGGCTGCTTTGTCCTGGATGGTATCAAGCTTCTTGAGTGTTATGGGAGCTGCACTCATCCAGGCAAGTGGGGACTATTCCATCAGACTGCTGACTTGTGCCTTGTAGATGGTAAACAGGCTTTGGGGAGTTAGGAGATGAGTTACTCATCGCATGATTCCTATCCTTTGACCTGCTCTTGTAGCCAAAGTATTTATATGGCTAGCCCAGTTCAGTTTCTGGTTAATGGTAACCTCCAGGATGTTGATAGTGGGGGATTCAGTGATGGTAATGCCATTGAACATCAAGGGGTGATGAATGGATTCTGTCTTGTTGGAGATGGTCATTGTCTGACACTTATGTGACACCAATGTTACTTGCCACTTCTCAGCCCAAGCCTGATATTGTCCAAGTCTTACTGCATTTGGACATAGACTGCTTCAGTATCTGAGGAGTCACGAATGGTGCTGAATATTGTGCAATCATCAGCAAACATCTCCACTTCTGACCTTACGATAGAAGGAAGGTCATTGATGAAGCAGCTGAAGATGGTTGGGCCTAGGACACTACCCTGAGGAACTCCTGCAGTGATATCCTGGAGCTGAGATGATTGACCTCCAACAACCACAACCATCTTCCTTTGTGCTAGGTATGACTCCAACCAGTGGACAGTTTCCCCCCCACAATTCCCATTGACCCCAGTTTTGCTAGGGCTCATTGATGCCACACTTGGTCAAGTGCTGCCTTGATGTCAAGGGCAGTCACTCTCACCTCACCTCGGGAGTTCAGCTCTTTTGTCCATCTTTGAACCAAGGCTGTAATGCGGTCAGGAGCTGAGTGGCCCTGGCAGAACCCAAACTGGGCATCTGTGAGCAGACCATTGCTAAGGAAGTGCTGATTGAAAGTACTATTGATGACCCCTTCCATTACTTTACTGATGATTGAGAGTAGACTGATGGGGCAGTAATTGGCCAGGTTGGATTTCTTATGCTTTGTGTGTACAGGACGTACCCGGGCAATTTTCCACATAGCTGGGTAGATGTCAGTGTTGTAGCTGTACTAGAACAGCTTGGCTAGGCGCAGCAAGTTCTGGAGCACAAGTCTTTAGTACTATTGCCGGAATATTGTTTGGGCCCATAGCCTTTTCTTGATACCACAGGGAGTGAATCAAATTGGCTGAAGGCTGGCATCTGTGATGGATCATCCACTCAGCACTTCTGGCTGAAGAATGTTGCGAATGCTTCAGCCTTATCTTTTGCACTGCTGTGCTGGGGTCCTCCATCATTGAGGATGGGGATATTTCTGGAGCCTCCTCCTCCAGTGAGTTGTTTAATTGTTCACCACCCCCATTTTCATGTTATGTGATGAGGTCATCACTGCCTAGGCCAGCATTTATTGCCCATCCCTAATTACCCTTGTTCAGAGGGCATTTTTTAAGAGCCAACCATATTGCTATGGGTTTGGAGTCACATGTAGGCCAGACCAGGTAAAGATAGCAGGTTCCCTTCCCTAAAGGACATGAGTGAACCAGATGGGTTTTTACAGCAATCGTTTCATGGTCATCATCAGACTTTCAATTCTAGATTTTTATTGAATTCAAATTTATCATCTGCCCTAGTGAGATTCGAACCCAGTTCCCCAGAGCATTATCCTGGGTCTCTAGAATACCAGTCCAGTGACAATACCACTATGCCATCACCTTCCCCCAACTGGACGTGGCAGGACTGCAGAGGTTAGTTCTGATCTGTTGGTTGTGGGACCGCTTAGCTCTGTCTATCACTTGCTGCTTATGTTGTTTGGCACACAAGTAGTCCTGTGTTATAGCTTCACCAAGTTGACCTCATGTTTAAGTATGCCTGGTGCTGCTTCAGGAATGCCCTCCTGCACTCTTTACTGAACCAGGGTTGATCCCCTGGCTTGATGGTAATGGTAAAGTGGGGGATATGCCAGGCCACGAGGCTACAGATTGTGTTCGAATACAATTCTGCTGCTGCTGATGGCCCACAGCACCTCATGGATGCCCAGTCTTGAGTTGCTGGATCTGTTCGAAATTTATCCCCTTTAGCATGGTTGTAGTGCCACACAACAGAAGGTATCCTCAATGTGAAGGTGGGCCTTTGTCTCCACAATGACTGTGCGGTGGTCACTCCTACCGATATGGTCATGGGCAGATGCGGCAGGCAGGTTGGTGAGGATGAGGTCAAGTATGTTTTATCCTCACTACCTGCCGGAGACCCAGTCGAGTAGCTTTGTCATTTAGGACTCGGCCAGCTCATTCAGCAGTGATGCTATTGAGCCACTCTTGGTGATGATCATTGAAGTCCCCCACCCAGAGTACATTCTGTGATCTTGCCACCCTCAGTGCTTCCTCCAATTGATGTTCAGCATGGAGGGGCACTGATTCATCAGCTGAGGGAGGGCGGTACGTGATAATCAGCAGGAGGTTTCCTTGCCCATGATTAACCTGATGCTTCATGGGGTCTGGAGTCAATGTTGAGGACTCCCAGGGCAACTCCATCCTGACTGTAAGCCACTGTGTTGCCACCTCTGCTGGGTCTGTCCTGCTGCTGGGACAGGACATACCCAGGGATGGTGATGGTGGTGTCTGGGTATGTATCCATGAGGATGACTATGTCAGGCTGTTGCTTGACTAGTCTGTGAGACAGGTCTCCCAATTTCGGCACTCACCCCAAGGTGTTAGTAAGGAGGACTTTGCAGGGTCGACAGGGCTGTGATTGCTGGTATAATTTCCAGCACCTAGGTCTAGGTCGATGCCAGGTGGTCTGTCCAGTTTCATTCCTTTTTTGTGGCTCGCTCAAGCCATTTCATAGGAGATTTAAGAGTCAACCACATTGCTGTACATGTAGCTAGACCAGATAAGGACAACATATTTCCTTCCCTAAAGGGCATTAGTGAAACATTTGGGTTTTTACAACAATCGACAATGATTTCATGGTCATCATTAGACTTTCTATTGAATTCAAATTCCACCATCTGCTGTGGCAGGATTTGAACCCAGGCATTACTCTGGGTCTCTGGATTACTAGTCCAGTGACAAAATACCACTACACCATCGCATCCTCAGATTTTGGCCCAGGTCTTCTGATGGCAACCGTGGTAAATGTTGAAACGTTTACCGCTGTTATACGTTGGAGCTCTGAGGAAGTCCTGACTTGCGCACATGTGCCCTAGATTTGTACTAAGTGTGGTGGCGGGTGTTAAAAACAAGGCTTCACCCATCGGCCACAATTGCGGCTTCTCATGCTGCATCATCCCAAACCGGTCGCATTAATTATGCATTCCGGGGACACACACCATTTCCATGACAGGTAGGCTCTCATTTGCCCACCACACCATCACCTCATCGCTTCAGCGGGTCAGGCACCATATTTAAAGTGTAGCCATGAGACTGTTGCAAAGAAGACTTGGCCCTGAAAGGCAAAAAGACTGCACCCCCCAGGTTCAATGATGCATCCCTCAAATGCCTTTTGGGCACAGTGGAGGCTCACCATGATGTTCTCTACCCCTGCTCTGGCCCCAGGATGTGCAGCAACCTCACTAATTCTGGCTTCGGAGGTGGTAGCAGTGGTGGTCAGCGCCAACGCCCTTCAAAAAAGGACAGCCATCCACTGCCACAAGAGGATGAATTACCTCCTCCATTCCGCCAGGGTAAGTCTCTCTTCTCATCACTCTCAACTCACACACTCACAAACCCATCACACATCCACAGATATCTCACTCACTGCTGGTTCAAGAGACATCATCATTCATTCTCTCACACACACCTTCATTGTCCTCATCCCATCCATGGGACTATTCACCACTCACACATGCCAGGCATTCTTATCATCCGGCTTGGCGGGTGTCCTGCTTATACTCGCTCCATCTCAATTCATGTAGGAGAAACTGGCACAGGAGGGAGAGGTCGCAGACCATTGGAGGTATGCCCGAAATCAAGGTCCTCATAGAGTTTGTGAACAGAGTCATCCAGCTGGCTGGTGAGTATCTGGACAGTTCCTGTGTTGACGGTGAGGTCGGCGCTGCTCTACCAAGTGAGGGTCCAGCAGTGCAACATCCATCAGACGACCATGCTGTGAGTGATGTTCCTGTTCCACAGGCCACTGCCATGCACTAATTATCTCACCTTGCTTTCGCAGGCACATCTGGGAAACAGCCGACAGTTTCCATGACCCAGGGCCTCCAATCAAGTCCCAAACAAACTTCT
The DNA here is from genome assembly GCF_017639515.1 of Carcharodon carcharias. Taxonomy (NCBI): domain Eukaryota; kingdom Metazoa; phylum Chordata; class Chondrichthyes; order Lamniformes; family Lamnidae; genus Carcharodon; species Carcharodon carcharias. Next base: position 63,871,580 of record NC_054486.1, read on the forward strand.
GAAGTGGAATATGGAGGCACCCTCCTTGAAGACCTGTCACAGCGCACACCCACACCCTCCACTAGCACAGAGACACACACCTCGGTGAGACCTAGCTTTGCAATAGCCTCGGGATCACAATCTGGTGAGTACATCCCACTGTTCCTGCAGGCAATGCAGGAACTTCCCCGGTGTCAGGCATTCGAGGACTGTTGGAGGCCAGAAATTTGTTGAGTCCGAGTCAGTTGACAAACCTCTGGACTCGGTCATGTCGCAGTTGCTGGAGCTGCAGAGGCAGGCTTGGGAACATCAGGAAGGGATGTCTGCTGCACTCCTCAGATTGCAAGGCATGATGGAGGAGTCCATCCACTTTCACTCTGATGTGGTAATGCTGGCATGCCAACACACTGAGGTCAACACTGGTAGGACGGCGGTTGCCATGGAGACCTTGGTCCAGGAAGTTGCTCCTGCACTGCTGCGCAGGCTTAACTCCATCGCTGACACCATAATTGACCTCCAACAGTGTGTATGTGGGAGGATTGTGGAAAGCTCAATCTCACTCTGGCTACCTTTCTAGTCAAGGAGTCAGTCAGGGGCCCTTGGGCACCCATAGGGAGGAGGATCAGCAGGTGTACTTCTCCAGGGAAATCCACCTAGGTGAGTCCAGGAGTGTCCGGCCCATCTGACTCCCCTCTTCCTGTGACCTCAGCAGCTCCAGCTGCATAGGCCAAGGAGGGTGCCTTACCACACAGCAGGTCCCCAAAAGCAGGCTGGGGCCCTCCATGTCTTGGCTGTCCAGGCCACCAAGATCATCACAGGCAGGGTACTGCAGGCTGCCTCCACTTCCGCTGTGGATGTCCGGGGAGCACCAAGGCAGGGTTAGGAAGGTTAAGAAGATGTAACTCTTTCAAGTACAAACCCGTTTCCATCTGTTTCAGATGAAGTTACATTGTTTCATAGTTTGCCATTGTGAGATTTGAACTCTTGATAATCTTTTAAATGAAAACAATTAAACCAAATCAACAAAGTTGGGATAAATCAGGCACAGCCCCTAATTCAGGTCAGCTGTAAAACCAAGAACAAATTTTAAAGGAAACTTACAAACTTTAAATCAAAATGTGATTAAAGGGGTCAACAAAACACCCCAGTCCCCGCGGTGCCCACCGAGCACGGAAGGCCTCGTGAGTGCCAGCAGACACCGTGTGCTCCCTCTCCAGGGACATCCGGCAGCGAACGTAGCCGCAGAAGAGGGACAAACAATCGGGCGGGACTCCCCCGTCGATCGCCCGCTGCCTGGACCTGTTAATGGCCAACTTGGCCAGACCCAGGAGCAGGTTCACGAGGAGGTCCTCCTCCTTCCCGACCCCCTTCCGCACCGGGTGCCCATAGATCAGGAGCGTGGGGCTGAAGTGCAAACAAAACATCAACAAAAGGTTTTACAAATAACTAAAAAGGGAGTGCAGCCTACAACACCCTATGTATACATGGTCCACGGACTCCACAAGACCGCAAAAAGGGCACGTGTCCTGAGAGTCCGTGAACCTATGTATCCTCTTATTATAGGGGACTGCTGCATGCAACACCCTCCAACCCAGGTCCCCGATAGAAAGGAGGAGGACATCTCCGTAGAGGGCCTCCCATCGGGGGCCTCCGCCGCCGGACGGCAACAAGGCACGCCAGGGCATGTCCGGTCGACGGACAAGGGCGAGAAAATGGAAGGTGTGCAGCAGCAGTCCGTACAAAAAGCCCCTCTTTGCCGTGCCAAAAGGCACGGAGGGCATGTCCCCGAGGCGGCTCATATTGCCGGGCACCAGCACCCGAGGGAGGGTTCGGGGCTTGGGGCCAATGTGGAATTCTGTCTGAACAGGGGAACGTTCAGACGGAAGACCACCGCGCACCTGGGCCACCTCAAGACCCAAAATAACGTCGGGTCCGAGCACGACCGTTCTCAGGTCTTGGATGGCATCGGCTGCGACCTGGACACTCACAGACGCGCGTCGTGCCAACTCCTGCGGGAGCATCCAGCCCAGTCCTCCGCCACCCAGCACGTCCCCGATCCTGGTCACCCCTGCGGCTACAGCCCTCCTCTCCGCCAACCACTGAAAAGGACGGAGGGGCGGATTCCTGAGCAGCAGCTCTCTGATGCTAGCCGCTACTCCTGACGGGGGAGAGCTGCGTCACGAGGCGACCACTTTCCAGACTTTGATCAGGTCCTGGTAAAAGACGGGCAACGCCTGCAAGGAGCCACCGAGGCCCAGCTGTTCTATAAACAGGAGCTGCACGTCATAATTCAGGCCGTGCACCTGACGGAAGAAATATGTCGTCAGGGCACACCATCTAGGAGGAGGCTCGACGTAGAGGTATCGCTGCAGGGTCTGAAGGCGGAAAGTCGCCACCTGTGTGCGTAGGCACACTAGCGCCTGACCACCCTCCCTAAGCGTGAGACTCAGAACCTCGGCAGCGACCCAGTGCAATCTTTTGTCCCAGAAGAAGTCGACTAACATTCTCTGGATTCTTGTGACAAAGTCCGGGGGAGGGGTCAAAGTGACCAGCCGATACCACAACATGGTGGCGATCAGCTGGTTTATGACCAGAACTCGACCTCGGTAAGATAGCACTCGGAGCAGTCCTGTCCAGCGCCGCAGGCGAGCGGTGACTTTCGTCTCCAGTTCCTGCCAGTTTGCCGGCCAGGATTCCTCAGCGGGGCAGAGATGGACCCCCAGGTAGAGGAGGCTGGTCCTGCTCCAGGTAAAAGGCCTGAGCTCCTCGGGTAGGGGATCCATCTGCCACTGACCGACCAGGAGTCCAGAACATTTACCCCAGTTGACCCTGGCAGAAGAAGCGGCAGAGTAGACCTCCTGGCACTCGCGCATCCTCCGCAGGTCAGCCGGGTCACTAAACATAAGGAGTACGTCATCGGCGTAAGCCGAAAGGACCACCCCGATGCCCGGCCCGCGCAGAACCAATCCCGACAACCTCCTCCGCAAGAGGCGCAGGAAAGGCTCCACGCAAATAGAATACAACTGGCCAGATAGGGGGCAGCCCTGACGTACCCCTCTCCCAAAGCGAAGGGGCGCTGTCAGGGACCTGTTAACCTTCACTAGACACTCCGCGGCGGTGTACAGAAGTCGGATCCGGGGGACAAAATGTGTCCCGAACCCGAAAGCTCGCAGAGTTCCGAGTAAGTATTCGTGATCCACCCTGTCGAATGCCTTCTCCTGATCGAGAGACAGGAAGGCGCTCGACAGACCAGCCCTCTGGGAATGGTGGATGATGTCCCGGACCAGATTGATGTTATCATAAATGGTTCGGTCCGGGACGGTGTAGGACTGGTCAGGGTGGATCATGTGGTCCAGCACGGTGCTGAGCCGAGAAGACATGGCTCAGGCGAAGATTTTGTAGTCCGTGCTGAGGAGGGAGACCGGGCGCCAGTTTTTAAGAAGGCGGAGATCCCCCTTCTTCGGCAGCAGGGCAATCACGGCCCTGCGCCACGAAAGGGGCATCTCCCCGGTAGCAATGCTCTCCCCCAGTACCCCCGCGAAGTCGCTCCCCAAGACGTCCCAGAATGCCCTGAAGAACTCCACGGTCAGCCCGTCTAGTCCCGGGGTTTTGCCCCTAGAAAGACTGTCGAGTGCGCCGGTCAGCTCCCCCAGACTTATAGGGGAGTCGAGCTTTCCGGCGCACTCCGGGCTGACCTGCAGGAGGTCCTCCCACAAAACTCTGCAAGCTTCTTCACTGGACGGATCCGGAGAGAACAGGGCAGTGAACAGGGCGATGGCCCTGATGCCCTCCGGATCCGAGACAAGGGATCCGTCGTCAGCCAGCAGCGTAAGGAGCTGCTTACGGACCCCGTGCCTTTTTTCCAGCGAGTAGAAGAAGGGGGAGCCACGGTCCATCTCCTTAAGGAAACAGATCCGCGACCTCACGAACGCGCCCTGAGACCCGATCAGTTGCAGGTCCTGCAGCGCTCCCTTCTTCTCATCGTACACCGACCGCAGGGCCGGGTCCGCGTCGGGCTGACGGAGACGTGCCTCCAGGTCGAGCACCTCCTTCTCCAAATCCTCGACCCTGGATTTGCGTCTCTTTGTCGACCCCTTCGCGTACTGTTGACAGAAAACTCGGACGTGAGTCTTGCCCACGTCCCACCATAGCCTCAAGGAGGGGAAGCCTCCCTGCTTCCTTCTCCAGCCGGCCCAGAAGCGACGGAACGAGTCCAGGAACCGCTGGTCTTCCAACAACAGGTTACTAAAATGCCAGTACGTGGACCCCGTCCGAGCGCAGAACGAAGTGAGCTCCGCCCACACCAGACGGTGGTCCGTGCACGGAACCTGCTGTATAGAAGCAGCCGGAACGCAGGACACGTACGCCTTTAAAAAGTAAAGGCGGTCGAGTCTGGACGCTCCGACTCCAGGTGACACAAAGGTGAACACGTTGGAGTCAGGATGGAGATTTTGCCAGACGTCCACTAAGTCGAAGGACCTGACCAGGTCCCGCAACTTACTCACACCTCACGTGCAGTGCGGGGTACCGTGACGGTCCCGGACCCCGAGGGTGCAATTGACCGCCCATTGGGCTGCCCACTTTCTTTTATTCATCAAGAATGACTGCCCATTACTTTACTTCTGGATCTTTTCCCTGCCCAGATGAAATTACATTGTTTCATAATTTGCCATGGTGAGATTTGAACTCTTGATAATCTTTTAAATGAACACCAAATCAACAAAATTGGGATAAATCAGGCACAGCCCCTAATTCAGGTCAGCTGTTAAACCAAGGACAAAGTTTAAAGGAACCTTACAAACTTTAAATCAAAATGTGATTAAAGGGGTCAACAAAACACCCCAGTCCCCGCGGTGCCCACCAAGCACGGAAGGCCTCAAGAGTGCCAGCAGACACCGCGTGCTCCCTCTCCAGGGACATCCAGCAGCGAACGTAGCCGCGGAAGAGGGACAAACAATCGGGCAGGACTCCCCCGTCGATCACCCGCTGCCTGGACCTGTTAATGGCCAACTTGGCCAGGCCCAGGAGCAGGTTCACGAGGAGGTCCTCCTCCTTCCCGACCCCCTTCCGCACCGGGTGCCCATAGATAAGGAGTGTGGAGCTGAAGTGCAAACAAAACATCAATAAAAGGTTTTTCAAGTAACTAAAAAGGGAGTGCAGCCTACAACACCCTATGTATACATGGTCCACGGACTCCACAAGACCGCAAAAAGGGCACGTGTCCTGAGATTCCGTGAACCTATGCATCCTCTTATTATAGGGGACTGCTGCATGCAACACCCTCCAACCCAGGTCCCCGATAGAAAGGGGGAGGACACCTCCGTAGAGGGCCTCCCATCGGAGGCCTCCGCCACCGGACGGCAACAAGGCACGCCAGGGCGTGTCCGGGCGATGGACAAGGGCGAGAAAATGGAAGGTGTGCAGCAGCAGTCCGTACAAAAAGCCCCTCTTTGCCGTGCCAAAAGGCACGGAGGGCACGTCCCCGAGGCAGCTCATATTGCGGGGCACCAGCACCCGAGGGAGGATTCGGGGCTTAGGGCCAATGTGGAATTCTGTCCGAACAGGGGAACGTTCAGACGGAAGACCACCGCACACCTGGGCCACCTCAAGACCCAAAATAACGTTGGGTCCGAGCACGACCGTTCTCAGGTCTTGGATGGCATCGGCTGCGACCTGGACAGTCACAGACGCGCGTCGCGCCAACTCCTGCGGGATCATAGTTTGCCATTGTGAGATTTGAACTCTTGATAATCTTTTAAATGAAAACCAAATCAACAAAATTGGGATAAATCAGGCACAGCCCCTAATTCAGGTCAGCTGTAAAACCAAGAACAAAGTTTAAAGGAAACTTACAAACTTTAAATCAAAATGTGATTAAAGGGGTCAACAAAACACCCCAGTCCCCGCGGTGCCCACCGAGCATGGAAGGCCTCGAGAGTGCCAGGGGACACCGCGTGCTCCTTCTCCAGGGACATCCGGCAGCGAACGTAGCCACGGAAAAGGGACAAACAATCGGGCGGGACTCCCCCATCGATTGCCCGCTGCCTGGACCTGTTAATGGCCAACTTGGCCAGGCCCAGGAGCAGGTTCACGAGGAGGTCCTCCTCCTTCCCGACCCCCTTCCGCACCGGGTGCCCATAGATCAGGACCATGGGGCTGAAGTGCAAACAAAACATCAATAAAAGGTTTTTCAAATAACTAAAAAGGGAGTGCAGTCTACAACACCCTATGTATACATGGTCCACGGACTCCACAAGACTGCAAAAAGGGCACATGTCCTGAGAGTCCGTGAACCTATGCATCCTCTTATTATAAGGGACTGCTGCATGCAACACGCTCCAACCCAGGTCCCTGATAGAAAGGGGGAGGACACCTCCGTAGAGGGCCTCCCATCGAGGGCCTCCGCCACTGGACGGCAACAAGGCACGCCAGGGCGTGTCCGGTCGACGGACAAGGGCGAGAAAATGGAAGGTGTGCAGCAGCAGTCCGTACAAAAAGCCCCTCTTTGCCGTGCCAAAAGGCACAGAGGGCATGTCCCCGAGGCGACTCATTTTGCGGGGCACCAGCACCCGAGGGAGGGTTCGGGGCTTGGGGCCAATGTGGAATTTTGTCCGAACAGGGGAACGTTCAGACGGAAGACCACCGCGCACCTGGGCCACCTCAAGACCCAAAATAACGTCGGGTCCGAGCACGACCGTTCTCAGGTCTTGGATGGCATCGGCTACGACCTGGACACTCACAGACGCACGTCGCGCCAACTCCTGCAGGATCATAGTTTGCCATTGTGAGATTTGAACTCTTGATCTTGGGGTTACAAACCCAGTACCATAACCACTTGGCTATTTAGGCTAAGCTCGATAGTTTATTTTAACTCTTTCAAGTACAAACCTGTTACCATCTGTTTCAGATGAAGTTACATTGTTTCATAGTTTGCCATTGTGAGATTTGAACCCTTGATCTTGGGGTTACAAACCCAGTACCATAACCACTTGGCTATTTAGGCCAAGCTTCTATTCAGATGACATTACATTGTTTCATAGTTTGCCATTGTGAGATTTGAACTTTTGATCTTGGGGTTACAAACCCAGTACCATAACCACTTGGCTATTTAAGCCAAGCTCGTTAAGAAGATGTAACTCTTTTGAGTACAAACCCATTTCCATCCGTTTCAGATGAAGTTACATTGTTTCATAGTTTGCCATTGTGAGATTTGAACCCTTGATCTTGGGGTTACAAACCCAGTACCATAACCACTTGGCTAGTTAGGCCAAGCAAATGAACTCTTGATACTCTTTTGAGTAAACCTGTTTCCATCTGTTTCAGATGAAGTTACATTGTTTCATAGTTTGCCATTGTGAGATTTGAACTCTTGATCTTAGGGTTACAAACCCAGTACCATAACCACTTGGCTATTAGGCCAAGCTTTAATAACGTCGGGTCCGAGCACGACCGTTCTCAGGTCTTGGATGGCATCGGCTACGACCTGGACACTCACAGACGCACGTCGCGCCAACTCCTGCAGGATCATAGTTTGCCATTGTGAGATTTGAACTCTTGATCTTGGGGTTACAAACCCAGTACCATAACCACTTGGCTATTTAGGCTAAGCTCGATAGTTTATTTTAACTCTTTCAAGTACAAACCTGTTACCATCTGTTTCAGATGAAGTTACATTGTTTCATAGTTTGCCATTGTGAGATTTGAACCCTTGATCTTGGGGTTACAAACCCAGTACCATAACCACTTGGCTATTTAGGCCAAGCTTCTATTCAGATGACATTACATTGTTTCATAGTTTGCCATTGTGAGATTTGAACTTTTGATCTTGGGGTTACAAACCCAGTACCATAACCACTTGGCTATTTAAGCCAAGCTCGTTAAGAAGATGTAACTCTTTTGAGGTAATTATAACTCTTTCGAGTACAAACCCGTTTCCATCTGTTTCAGATGAAGTTACATTGTTTCATAGTTTGCCATTGTGAGATTTGAACTCTCGATTTTGGGGTTACAAACCCAGTACCATAACCACTTGGCTATTTAAGCCAAGCTCGTTAAGAAGATGTAGTTGCACAGCCTGGGCACGGGTGTTAATCACTTGTACATAATGTTCACTATTGTCACTAAACTCCCAAGAATGTCTCCCTGCCTATTGTTCCTTGTTCTGATGAGTAGCGTTCGTGTAACTCAGGTGTCTCAATTTCTGGTGATAGACTGTCCACCAATATTCACTACGAGCCCACCGACTCCCACAGCTACCTCAACTACAGGTCCTCACACCCTGCTTCCTGTAAGGACTCCATTCCATTCTCTCAGTTCCTTCACCTCCATCACATCTGTTCCGATGATGCCACTTCCCAAAATGGTGCTTCTGACATGTCTTCCTTCTTCTTCAACTGAGATTTTCCATACAGGGCCTTCAACCGTGTCCAACCCATCTCCTGTGCCTCTGCCCTCACACCTTCCTCTCCCTCCCAGAACCATGATAGGATTCCCCTTGTCCTCATTTTTCATCCCACCAGCCTCTGCATTCAAAGGATCATGCTCTGCCATTTCCACCAATTCCAGCATGATGCCACCACCAAACACATCTTCCCTTCATCCTCCCTGTCAGCATTCCATAGGGTCAGTTGTCTCTGGGACACTCTGGTCCACTCCTCCATCACCCTCAACACCTCATCCCCTTCCCATGGCACCTTCCCACGCAATCGCAGAAGGTGCAACACCTGTCCCTTTACTGCCTCCCTCCTCACCGTCCAAGGGCCTAAGCACTCCTTTCAGGTGACTTCAACTTAGTCTACTGCATTCACTGCTCCCAATGCAGCCTCTTCTACATTGGACTGACCAAACGCAGACTGGGTGATCGCTTTGCGGAACACCTTCGGTCTGTCCGCAAGCATTACCCAGACCTCCCTGTTTCTTGTCATTTCAACACCCCATCCTTCTCTTATGCCCACATGTCTGTCCTTGGCCTGCTGTAATGTTCCAGTGAAGCCCAAAGCAAACTGGAGGAACAGCAGCTCATCTTCCAATTAGGCACTTTACAGCCTTCTGGACTTAACATTGAGTCCAACAATTTCAGACCATGAGCTCTCTCCTCCACCCCCACCCCTTTTTGATTCCCCTTGCTTCTATATTCATTCTCATTTCTTAATTTTTATTTTTAAATTTTTAAATTTTAATTTTTTATCCACTTATTTTTATTTATTTTCATTTTTAGTCATTGTTTTATCCCTGCCTTATGTCCTATTTTCAATCTATTTTCCCACCACCTCCCCGCACCCCACTCCCACCCCAAGGACCACCTATCACGTGTTCATGTTGTTCTTTCCAGAGTGCTTACCCTTGTCCTGCTATTATCACATTCTGCTTTCTATCCTTAATGCCACTATCAGCACCTCCTTTAGCCAGTGTCACTAGCATTAACACCTCTTTGTCCTTTTGTCCATGACATCTCTGACAATCTCTCCTTTGCCTCCACCTATCCTTCTATCCAGCTTCACCTACTCTACCCCCCATTAAACAGCATAAATTTCATTGCATTTTTACTTCTATCTAGCTCTGAAGAAGAGTCATAAGGACTCGAAATGTTAACTCTTTTTTTTCCTCCACAGGTGTTCTTGGACCTGCTGTGTTTTTCCAGCAATTCCTGTTTTTGTTTCAGATTTCCAGCATCCGCAGCATTTTGCTTTTAGCTTGTGAGTGTGTGAGTTGAGAGTGATGAGAAGCGTGTTTTACCCTGGCAGAGCGGATGAAGCATTCATCCTTTTTAGGCATTAGGTGGCTGTCCTCTCTTGTAGGGCATTAGCGCTGCTCACTGCTGCCACTACTTCCCATTTTGGGGTGGTGATGTTGCTGGCCCTCCTGAGGCCAGAGCGGGGGCAGAGGACATCACATTGGCCTCCGCTGCATGCAAAAGATGCTCGAGGGATGCATCATTAAACAGGGGCGGCGGGCCTGCAATCTTCTTGCCTTTTGGGGTCCCGTCTTCTCTGCAGTAGTCCCTGGCTGGAAGCACTGAGAGGTGTTGGCGTGGCTGTGCTTTAAATATGGTGCCCGGTGTGATGAAGCGGTGAGGTGATGGCTTGGCGGGTGAATGAGAGCCCCTCCCCCATCGAAATAGCATGTTTCCCAGGAATACATTATTTGTGAGGTGGTATTGGGAAGAAGTATAAATCAAGAAATAATTGGACTTGTAAGAAATGTATTGCAATAAGTGTGAGTGATTTTAGTCTTCATATAGATTGCTTGAACCAAAGTGGCAATGTTATCCTGGAGGTTGCGTTCACAGAGTGTATTTTGGACAGTTTCTTCGAACAATTAAGTTCTGGAACCAACCAGGTGACAAGTTATGTTAGACATGGTAATGTGTAATGAGACAGGATTAATTAATGACGTCATAGTAAAGAATCCTCTAGGCAAGCACAATCATGACATTCAGTTTGAGGGTGAGAAATGCTAGTCTAAACCCAGTATCTTATACTTAAATAAAGGCAATTGCAAGGGTAGGAATACAGATTTGGCTAAAGTGGACTGGGAAAATAAGTTAAAAAGATAAAACAGTAGGCAAGCAGTATCAGACATGTAAAGAGAAAATCCATAACTCTCAAAAAAAGATATATTCCATTGAGAAAGAAAGACTCTAGGAGAAGGATGCACCATCTGCACTAACTGAGAAAGATAAGGATGGCATTAAATTGAAAGAAAAGGTTTACAATACTGTGAAGATTTGTGGTAGATCAGAAGGTTGGGAAATTTTTAGAAACCACCAAAGGATGACTAAAAAATGTGAAGAAGGAAAAATTAGAGTATGAGAGAAAACTAGCAAGCTATATAAAAGCTTCTACAAGTATATAAAATGGAAGAGAATAAGATTGGGGAATTGACAGTAGGGAACAAGGAAATGGCAGAGAATTTGAACAAGCATTTTATAACTCTCTTCACAGTAGAAGACACTAAAAGCATCTCAAGAATAGTTGAAAATCAAAAGGCAAAAGGGAGGGATAAACTTAAAACAATCATGATTACTAGAGATACTGAGAAAACTGAATGGACTAAAGACTGACAAGTTCCCTGGACCTGATGGCTTGTATATCCTATGGTCTTGAAGGAGATGGCAGAAGAGATAGTGGATGCATTGGTTGAGTTTTGTAATCTTCCAAAATTCCCTAGTTTCTGGAAAGGTCCCAATGGATTGGAAAAGATCAAATATAACACCTCTATTCAAGAAAGAAGGGAGAAATAATGTAGGAAATAATAGGCCAGTTAGTCTAACATCTGTACATGGGAAATGCTAGAATTCATTATTAAGGACATTTGGAAAGTCATAATACAATCAGGAAGCATCAACATGGTTCTATGAAAGGGAAATTGTGTTTGACAAAGTCATTGGAGTTCTTTAAGGATGTAACAAACGGGTTGGATAAAGGGGTACTGGTAGAGGTGGCATACTTGGTTTTCCAAAAGGCTTTCAATAAGGTGCCACAAAAAGGTTACCACAGAAGACAAGAGCTCATGGCTTTGGGGGTGATATATTTGCATGGATAGAGGATTGGTGAACTAACAGGAAACAAGAGTTGTGATAAATAGGTCATTTTCAACTTGCCCAAGTGTAACTAATGGAGTTCCACAGACATCAGTGCAAGGGCCTCAATTATTTTCAACCCATATTAATGCCATGGATGAATGGACAGACCGTATTTTAGCAAAAGCAAGTGAGAAAGCAAGTTGCGAGGAGGATACAAAGAGCCTGTAAAAATATATAGGTTGATAAGTGAGCGGGCAAAAATTTGACAGATGGAATTTAGTGTGGGAAATGTGAGGTTGTTCATTTTGGCAGGAAGAATAGAAAAGCAGATTATTATTATTTAAATGGAGAGAGACTGCAGAATGCTGAGGTACAGAGGGATGTGGGTGCCCTTGAACATGAATCAAAAAGTGTTAGCATGCAGGTACAGCAAGTAATTAGGAAGGCAAATGGAGAATTGACCTTTATTGCAAGGGAGATGGAGTATAAAACGAGCTACGTCTTGCTACAAGTGTATAAGGCTATTAGTGAGACCGCACCTATAGTTTCATGTGCAGTTTTGGTCTCTTTACTTAAGGAGGGTATGCTTGCATTGGAAGCGGTTCAGCAGGTCAATAGGCTGATTTCCGGGATGAAGGAGTTGCCTTATGAAGAAAGGTTAAGCAGGTTGGGCCCACACTCATTGGAGTTTAGGAAAATGAGAGGTGATCTTATTGAAACATATAAGATTCTGAGGGGGCTTGACAGGGTGGATGCTGGAGGATGGTCCCCTTGAGGGGGAATCTAGAACTGGGTGCACAGCTTAAAAATAAAAGATCTGCCGCTTAAGACTAAGACGAAGAGAATTTTTTTCTCTCGGAAGATCGTTAATCTTTGGAATTCTCTTCCACAGAGAGCAGTGGAGGCTGGGTCATTGAAAATATTAAAGGCTGATTCAGACAGATTTTTGGCTGACATGGGAGTCAAGGGTATGGGGGCAGGGGAGGGGGCAAGCAGGAAAACGGAGTTAAAGCCAAAATCAGATCAGCCATGATCATATTGAATGGAGGTGCAGCCTCAAAGGGCCAAATGTCCTCCTCCTGCTCCTAATTCTTATGTTCTTTTGTTATGTTTACCAGTGTACTATCTTTGCAATTACTACTAAACACACCCATTGGCCCTAAGAGCGAATTATATATTTGTGAAATGTCAAATTCCTCCATAATGATACAAAAAAATTATACTTTATATTTTTTCTATTTTCCTTTTTTACAAATGTGTTTACCTTTGTTTTAGTTTCTGTGTGAGCCCAGTCATAATCATGTATTTTGCCATCTGAAGATTAAATTAAATGTGGAAGATAGTGAGGCCAGGATTTCCTGGTCGGCGAGCGTGGGATGGACCCGCTCGCCGACGTGTAAAATGACACGGGATGATGTCAGGCGGAACTCCCGACGTCACCGCGCCCCATTTAAATTTTCAGGTAGGTGGGAGCTCAGCAGAATCAGCTGTGCACCCACCGACCTATCAATGGCCAATTGAGGCCATTGAAAGTCATTAAAGTAATTAATGGACCTGCCTGTTCAATCTTAAGGTTGGTGGGCAGGCCAGAAGCCCTGGCGGCATTAAAAAAAGCATGAAACCTCATCCATGGACAGGATGAGGTTTCATGTGGGTTTTTAAAAATGTAAATAAACTTTATTTAAAAGTGATAGGCATGTACCAACTTATGTGACAGTGTCACATGAGGGGACATGTCAGGGAATTTTTTTTTTCTATTTTTCACATTTTTAAATTTGGTGCCGATCTCCCTGAGGCAGCACTTAGCCTCAGGGAGATGAGTGTGCTCTCTCGTGCACATGCGCGAAAGAGCGCACTTCTTGGCTCAGAGAATCCCCCCCTCGGCCTGCACAAGGAGTGCATAGTGCTTCCGTGTGGACATCACGCTGGGCGGGCCTTAATTGGCCCGCCCACGTAAAATGGCGGCCACCCCCAATTGGGGGCGTGTCTCCACACGCTTGCTCTTAAACTTCCCCCCCGATGGGGGGAAAGTTCTGCCCTGAGTGTTTTTAACATCCTGATTTGGTGTTTGCGAATACTTCTATGTGATTGTCTATTTGCCCTGCTTGGTGTTTCACAGCAAAATATCCCCTTTAAACTGACATTGGGAAAGAGGAAAATCACAACACAGAGATTTTTGTGAGCAGCCATGTTTGTTCCTGACTGCAAAATCTGAGACAATGCATTTCTGGGAGACGCATCAAACCTGCCCAATCCTGCTAGCTTCAATAATAACAACAACTTGTATTTATATTGTGCCTTTAGTGTCCTAAAACACTTCACAGGAGCATTATAAAACAAAATTTGACATTGAGCCATGTAAGGAGATATTAGGGGAAATGATCATAAGCTTGGTCCAAGAAGAAGGTTTTAAGGAGTGTCTCAGATCAAGAAAGTGAGGTAGAGAGGAGGAGAGATGTGGTGAGGATATTACAGAGCTTAGGGCCAAAGCAACTGAAGGCATGCCTAGCAGTGATGGAGTGATTAAAATTGGGGATGCTCAAGGGGCCAGAACTAGATGAATGCAGATATCTCGGATGGTTGCCAGGGAAAGGGATGGAGTCAGCAGCTAGGGAAACAGAAGTGGAGTGGGGACTGAAAACAATGTCTTCAGTCTTCAAAAATAAAAACAAAAAAACTGCGGATGCTGGAAATCCAAAACAATAACAGAATTACCTGGAAAAACTCAGCAGGTCTGGCAGCATCGGCGGAGAAGAAAAGAGTTGACGTTTCGAGTCCTCATGACCCTTCAACAGAACTGAGTGAATCCAAGGAAGGGGTGAAATATAAGCTGGTTTAAGGTGTGTGTGTTGGGGGGGGGTTTGGGTGGGGGGAGAGATGTGGAGATGGTTGGTGTGGTTGTAGGGACAAACAAGCAGTGATAGAAGCAGATCATCAAAAGATGTCACAGACAACAGAACAAAAGAACACATGGGTGTTAAAGTTGGTGATATTATCTAAACGAATGTGCTAATTAAGAATGGATGGTAGGGCACTCAAGGTATAGCTCTAGAGGGGGTGGGGGAGCATAAAAGATTTTAAAATATTTAAAAATAATGGAAATAGGTGGGAAAAGAAAAATCTATATAATTTATTGGAAAAAACAAAAGGAAGGGGGAAGAAACAGAAAGGGGGTGGGGATGAAAGGAGGGAGCTCAAGACCTAAAGTTGTTGAACTCAATATTCAGTCCGGAAGGCTCAAAGTGCCTAGTTGGAAGATGAGGTGCTGTTCCTCCAGTTTGCGTTGGGCTTCACTGGAACAATGCAGCAAGCCAAGGACAGACATGTGGGCAAGAGAGCAGGGTGGAGTGTTAAAATGGCAAGTGACAGTGAGGTTTGGGTCATTCTTGCGGACAGACCGCAGGTGTTCTGCAAAGCGGTCGCCCAGTTTAAGTTTGGTCTCTCCAATGTAGAAGAGACCACATTGGGAGCAACGAATGCAATAGACTAAGTTGGGGGAAATGCAAGTGAAATGTTGCTTCACTTGAAAGGATTGTTTGGGCCCTTGGCCAGTGAGGAGAGAGGAAGTGAAGGGGCAGGTGTTACATCTTTTGCGTGGGCATGGGGTGGTCCATAGGAGGGGGTTGAGGAGTAGGGGGTGATGGAGGAGTGGACCAGGGTGTCCTGGAGGGAATGATCCCTACAGAATGCCGATAGGGGGGGGTGAAGGGAAGATGTGTTTGGTGGTGGCATCATGCTGGAGTTGGCAGAAATGGCGGAGGATGATCCTTTGAATGCGGAGGCTGGTGGGGTGATAAGTGAGGACAAAGGGGACCCTATCATGTTTCTGGGAAGGAGGAGAAGGCGTGAGGGCGGATGCGTGGGAGATGGGCCAGACACGGTTGAGGGCTCTGTCAACGACCGTGGGTGGAAAACCTCGGTTAAGGAAGAAGGAGGACATGTCAGAGGAACTGTTTTTGAAGGTAGCATCATCGGAACAGATGCGACGGAGGCGAAGGAACTGAGAGAATGGGATGGAGTCCTTACAGGAAGCAGGGTGTGAGAAGCTGTAGTCGAGGTAGCTGTGGGAGTCGGTAGGTTTGTAATGGATATCGGTGGACAGTCTATCACCAGAGATTGAAACAGAGAGATCAAGGAAGCGAAGGGAATTGTCAGAGATGGACCACATGAAAATGATGGAGGGGTGGAGATTGGAAGCAAAATTAATAAATTTTTCCAAGTCCCGACGAGAGCATGAAGCGGCACCGAAGTAATCATTGATGTACTGGAAAGAGTTGTGGAAGGGGGCTGGAGTAGGACTGGAACAAGGAATGTTCCACATAACCATAAAGAGACAGGCATAGCTGGGGTCCATGCGGGTACCCATAGCCACACCTTTTATTTGGAGGAAGTGAGAGGAGTTAAAGGAGAAATTGTTCAGCATGAGAACAAGTTCAGCCAGACGGAGGAGAGTAGTGGTGGATGGGGATTGTTCGGGCCTCTGTTCGAGGAAGAAGCTAAGGACCCTCAGACCATCCTGGTGGGGGATGGA
Source organism: Carcharodon carcharias (assembly GCF_017639515.1). Taxonomy (NCBI): domain Eukaryota; kingdom Metazoa; phylum Chordata; class Chondrichthyes; order Lamniformes; family Lamnidae; genus Carcharodon; species Carcharodon carcharias. The sequence continues at coordinate 63,887,614 of NC_054486.1, forward strand.
GGTGTAGAGGGATTGGACGTCCATGGTGAAGAGGAAGCGGTTGGGGCCAGGGAACTGGAAATTGTTGATGTGACTTAAGGTGTCAGAGGAATCAAGGATGTAGGTGGGAAGGGACTGAACAAGGGGAGAGAGAAGGGAGTCAAGATAATGAGAAATGAGTTCTGTGGGGCAGGAGCAAGCTGACACGATCGGTCTACCGGGACAGTTCTGTTTGTGGATTTTGGGTAGGAGGTAGAAGCGGGCCGTCTGAGGTTGGGCGACTATCAGGTTGGAAGCTGTGGGAGGAAGATCCCCAGAGGAGATGAGGTCAGTGACAGTCCTGGAAACAATGGCTTGATGTTCAGTGGTGGGGTCATGGTCCAGGGAGAGGTAGGAGGAAGTGTCTGCAAGTTGACGCTCAGCCTCCGCGAGGTAGAGGTCAGTGCGCCAGACAACAACAGCACCACCCTTGTCAGCGGGTTTGATGAAAATGTCAGGGTTGGACCTGAGAGAATGGAGCGCAGTAAGTTCAGAGAGAGAAAGATTAGAATGGGTGAGAGGAGCAGAGAAATTGAGACGACTAATGTCGCGCCGACAGTTCTCAATGAAAAGATCAAGAGAAGGTAAAAATCCAGAGGGAGGGGTCCAGGTGGAGGGAGAATATTGGAGGTGGGTGAAAGGATCCGTTGAACGGGGAGAGGACTCCTGCCCAAAGAAGTGAGCCCGGAGACGAAAACGGCGGAAGAAGAGTTCAGCATCATGCCGAGTCCGAAATTCATTGAGGTGAGGGCGTAAGGGTATGAAACTAAGTCCTTTGCTGAGCACTGAACGTTCAGCATCGGAGAGGGGAAGGTCAGGGGGTATGGTGAATACACGGCTGGGGCTGGGATTGGAAGATGGGGTGTGGACGGAGGGACAGGCAGGGGTGGAGGGTCCTAGATGGATGTTGGTGTCAATGAGTTGTTGGAGCTTGCGTTCCTTAGCACTTGAGAGAAAGAGAAAAAGTTTCTTGTTGAGGCGTCGGATGAGACGAAGAATAAAATGAAACTGGGGGCACGCGCAGCTTTGAAAAAGGGTACGGCGGTGCTGCTGGAGGGAGAGATCGAGTGTGTTCATATGGCGGTGCATGGCACTGAGTGTGGATCTCAGAATGTGATGGGAACAGCAGTCCATTTTATGTCCCGGAGATACCTGTAATCCTGGGTGGGTTCGAAACATGAGGGGTGGAATTTCAGTTGAAATCCACGTGGGGTAAATTGGAGACGGAGACAGTCACTGAGAAAGGAATGTTCCGATGATGCTACCTTCAAAAACAGTTCCTCTGACATGTCCTCCTTCTTCCTTAACCGAGGTTTTCCACACATGGTCATTGACATGGCCCTCAACCGTGTCCAACCCAACTCCCGTGCATCCACCCACACGCCTTCTCCTCCTTCCCAGAAACATGATAGGGTCCCCCTTGTCCTCACTTATCACCCCACCAGCCTCCGCATTCAAAGGATCATCCTCCGCCATTTCTGCCAACTCCAGCATGATGCCACCACCAAACACATCTTCCCTTCACCCCCCCATCGGCATTCCGTAGGGATCGTTCCCTCCGGGAGACCCTGGTCCACTCCTCCATCACCCCCTACTCCTCAACCCCCTCTTATGGCACCATCCCATGCCCACGCAAAAGATGTAACACCTGCCCCTTCACTTCCTCTCTCCTCACCGTCCAAGGGCCCAAACACTCCTTTCAAGTAAAGCAGCATTTCACTTGCATTTCCCCCAACTTAGTCTACTGCATTCATTGCTCCCAATGTGGTCTCCTCTACATTGGAGAGACCAAACGTAAACTGGGCGACCGCTTTGTAGAACACCTGCGGTCTGTCTGCAAGAATGACCCAAACCTCCCTGTCGCTTGCCATTTTAACACTCCACCCTGCTCTCTTGCCCACATGTCTGTCCTTGGCTTGCTGCATTGTTCCAGTGAAGCCCAACGCAAACTGGAGGAACAACATCTCATCTTCCGACTAGGCACTTTACAGCCTTCCGGACTGAATATTGAGTTCAACAACTTTAGGTCATGAGCTCCCTCCTCCATCCCCACCCCCTTTCTGTTTCTTCCCCCTTCCTTTTGTTTTTTCCAATAAATTATATAGATTTTTCTTTTCCCACCTATTTCCATTATTTTTAAATATTTTAAAATCTTTTATGCTCCCCCCACCCCCACTAGAGCTATACCTTGAGTGCCCTACCATCCATTCTTAATTAGCACATTCGTTTAGATAATATCACCAACTTTAACACCTATGTGTTCTTTTGTTCTGTTGTCTGTGACATCTTTTGATGATCTGCTTCTATCACTGCTTGTTTGTCCCTACAACCAGACCAACCCCCTCCACTTCTCTCCCCCCCCCCACCCCTACACACACCTTAAACCAGCTTATATTTCACCCCTTCCTTGGATTCACTCAATTCTGTTGAAGGGTCATGAGGACTCGAAACGTCAACTCTTTTCTTCTCCGCCAATGCTGCCAGACCTGCTGAGCTTTTCCAGGTAATTCTGTTTTTGTCTTCAGTCTTCCCAATATTTAATTTCTGTTCATCTGGTGCTGGATGCCGGCTAAGCTACTCCTTTATATATTTCAAGCTGATTTTATATTTATACATAATAAGCATATTGTTAATTTATAACAATAAGTGATAACAATAAGTATGTGATACTCTGGTTATGGTTAAATAGATAAGAATAGATAGAACCTGGCGGACCCCTAGTAAAGTTGAAGTCAATGGAAATCAGGGGAAAACTCTTCATTGGCTGGAGTAATACCTAGCAGAGAAAGCGGCAAGTAGGAACAAACAGGCCATTTTCAGCTGGCAGGCTGTAACTAGGGTGGTACTGCAAAGATCAACTCGGTCATCAGCTACTTACAATCGGTGTCAATGCCTTATATGAGGGAGCTGTGTGTACTCTATCCAGTTTTGGTGACAAAACAAAGTTAGGTAGGGAAGTAAGCTGTGAGAAGGATAGAAAGAGGCTGCAAAGGGATGTGGACAGGTTAAGTGAGTGAGAAAGAAAATGGCATATGGAATACAAGAGAGGTAATGTGAAATTATCCACTTTGGAAAGAAAAGTAGAAGAGCAATATATTTTTTAAATAGTGTGAGACTGGGAAACATTGGTATTCAGAGGGATCTGGATGTCCTTGCACACTAATCACTGAAAGTTAACATACAGATATATCAACCAATCTGGAAAGAAAATGGCATGTTAGCCTTTCTTACAAAGGAATTGAAATTTAGGAGTTTGGAAGTTTTCTGAAATTATATAAGGCTGCAGTGAGATCATGCCTCGGTTGCCAAATCTGGCTGGATATATTCCTGGAGATGTCATCACATGAGTACCTTCATCCAACGGCCCTGCCCCTAAACTCCTGCCATTGGTCACCCATCATGCCATCACAGAGCCCCGCCTTCCCACAACCAATCAGAAAGCAAACAGACTTTTCATTTTCTCCAATTGGATGATTCTTGACGATTGGCCAAACAGCCTTTTTTTCTCCCATCTCCAACAATTGTTTATTAAATAAACTAAAGAGATAAAAGATTTTTTTAAAAATGATCCACGTAGCTTTTCCCCTGGGCTTTGCTTCCAGCAGTGTTGTGAAGTGAAGCGTGTTATCCCACAATGGGTAGCAAACCTGTCCCTGAGCCAGAAAATCTGGGTTCAAGTCCCACTCTGGTACTCCATGGCCAGACAAATTCAGTATCAGCTTGTAAATTCTTCCAATATGCCTTTGGCAGGCAGTAAGAGTGGGAGACTCTCCTGGTTAGCCAGAATTTGCAGAAGGCAATGGTAAACCACTGCAGGGCCTTGCCAGGTTTAACTATGGACCAACACATGGAAGCCCATGGTTGCAAACGCCCTCTTAGGGCATGGTACCTGAAGAGAGTATGTCCTGGAGAATAATTTTCAATTCCAGGAGACTCCAGGGCAATCCTGGAGGATTGATAACCCTTTACTGGACTAATGTGTGCAGTTTTGATTTTCTTGCCTCAGGAAGGATGTACTTGACTTAGACGGAGTGCAACAAAGGTTTGCTAGGAGATTTTCCTAGGAGGAGTGATTGAGTAGACTAAGCCTCTATTCCCTAGAGATTAGCAGAATGACCACACTGAAACACATACAATTCTTAAGGAGCTTGGTAGGTTGGATGCTGGAGGATGTTGTCCCCAGCTGGGGAGTCAAGAACTAGCGGCCAAGTCTCAGAATTAGTGTCAGCTATTTAGAACTGAAATTTCTTCACAGAGAGTTATGCATCTTTAGAATTCTCAACCCAAAGAGCTGTGAATGCTCAGTCGTTGAGTATATATAAACAGAAATTGATACGTTTTTGGGTGCTAAGGGGATAATGTAGGCAGGTGGCTTTGAGATCAACCATGGCCTTATTGAATGGTATAGTAAGCTCAAAGGACTGAATGGCCTTCTGTTCCTATTTCTTATGTTCTTATGCAGCACAAGTTGATTGTTGTTGTTGAAGGCCAATCAACTCATCCCCAGGACATTGCAGTGTAACTTTCTCCGGGTAATGTCCTAAGCTCCAGCTGCTTCATCAATGACCTGTCCTCCAATAAAGTGTTAGAAGTGGGGCTGTTTGCTAATGCACAGTGTTCAGTTCCATTTGCAAATCCTCAGATAATGAAGCAGCCAGTGTCCATATGCAACAAGAACCGGACAACATTCAGACTTGGGCTAGTAAGCGGTACATGTCATTCACGTTGCACAAAAGCTAGACAATGACCATTTCCAAAAATAAAGAGTACAACCCTTAACATTCAGCAGCATTACCATCATCAAATCCTCTACAATCAGCATCCTGAGGGTTAGCATTGACCAGCAATTGAACAGGACCACCCATATAAATACAATGGATACAAGAGCAGGTCAGAAGCTGGGAATTCACAGTGAGTAACTCACCTCCTGACTCCCCAAAGCCTGTGTACTGTCCACAAGGCATGTCAGGAGTGTGATGGAATACTTAAAAACAAAAATACCTGGAAAAACTCAGCAGGTCTGACAGCATCTGCGGAGAGGAATACAGTTAACAATTCGAATCCGTATGACTCTTCATCAGAACTGAGGGAATATAGAAATGAGGTGAAATATAAGCTGGTTGAGGGGGGTTGGACAGGTAGAGCTGGATAGAGGGCCAGTGATAGATGGAGGCAAAGGAGAGATTGCCAAAGATGTCATAGACAAAAGGACAAAGGGGTGATATTAGCTAAGAAATGTGCTAATGGTGACATTAAGGGTAGAAAGCAGGACGAGCAAGTAACAGATAGCCCTTGTGGGGGTGGGGTGGGGGGAAGGGATCGAAAGAGGCTAAAAGTTGGAGATGAAACAATGGATGGAAATACATTTAACATAATGGAAATAGGTGGGAAATGAAAAATATATTTTAAAAATATAAATTATTGGAAAAAGGGGGATCGGAAAGAGGGTGGAGATGGAGGAGAGAGTTCATGATCTGAAGTTGTTGAACTCAATGTTAAGTCCGGAAGGCTGCAAAGTGCCTAGTTGGAAGATGAGGTGCTGTTCCTCCAGTTTGCGTTGAGCTTCACTGGAACATTGCAGCAGGCCAAGGATGAAGATATGGGCATGAGAGATGCATTACTTACTTACCTGGATAAGTGCAGCTCCAAAAACATTCAAGAAGCTTGACACCATACAGGTCAAAGCAGCCTGTTTGATCGGCACCCCATTCACCTCCTTAAATCTTCAATCCTTCCACCACTGGTGCACTGTGGCTGCAGTGTGTACCATCTACAAGATGCACTGTAGCAATTTGCCAAGGCTCCTTCCGCTGCAATTCCCCAACCTGAGGCTTCTTCCGTCAAGAAGGATAAGGGCAGGTGGAGTATAGACACATCACCACTGCCAAGATTCTGTCCGAGTTGCACACCATCATGACATGGAAATATATCTCTACTCCTTCACTGTCATTGGGTCACAATCCCGGAACTCCATCCTGAGCAGTACTGTGGCAGTGTTTCAATGCAGATTGCAGCAGCTTAAGAAGGTGGCCTGCCACCAGCTTCCCAGGTGCAATTAAGAACTGGCAATAAATGCCAGTGAATGAAGGAGAAAAAAACACTGTTTGCCAATTGACTATTGTGTTTCCCAACATCATAACATTAATGACACTTCAAAAATTGCTTCATTGGCTGTAAAGCGCTTCGGGACGTTCTAAGGTCATGAAAGATACCATATAGCTTCAAGTCCTTTCTTTTCTTTTCTTTTAACTAGTATCACAGTGAATTTCATTTCAGGAATGCACCCTTCAACCATTTCCACAAGCAACCAAGGAAGACATTACAAAACAGCTTGATGTTATTTCCATCACATGTAGAATCCTTCATGAGAAACTAAAATTTGTGTACTTTATTGAGTAAGGTGAAAGCAAAGCAGAGGCTGACCTTCAGTTGCCTGTATACTAGTCTCTAGGTGGCAAGCAACAAGAGCTTAAAATGCTTTTTCCAGAAAAGGATGTTATGGTGGAATATTTGGTGCAAAGAAACTTGAAGGGAGACTGAAACTGAAAGGGCAGTATCTGCCAGTGAATCAGATCTGTTATGCTGATTATTGGGTCTTAGATGATTGGAATGTGCAGTCTAATCATTACTAGCTCCCATTATTAATTATTTTCTTTCTGGAATTATACAATACATTTTCTAATTGGGATCTCACATTTTGCAGGCATAAATCTGGCAGACCCGCTCAGACAATTGAAACAGATGAAGCTTTATCGCTTAATTGTAATATTCAAATGAACAAGAGATGAAGCCATTTCAGCTATGAGCCCACTGAGGATAGTGGAGTAGCTCCTGGTTCTTGTAGGCTGCAGTTGCAACTGAGATACCTGCATGACTGGGTACTGCTTGAAAAGGTAGCTGATGCCAGGACACCTTCCTCCAGTTAGCACCTCATCTCAGCAAGGACACATGCCCTCGAGATTTCATCATCCTTGAAAGGATCAGGACAATGTGAGCCTGATGTGTAACTATTCACTCTCATGTTGAAGTACATGGTAGAAAAGAGAGGAATAGCAATGCTGCTGTTCATGTTGGCTCATGATGGAGGCACTTATCCAAGAGGATATTCACTGCAACTCGTCATCCTCCTTGTGGAGTCTGGTGGCTATGAGGGTCTCACATGAACGCCTGCCTCATCTGGCCCATGGTGTGGCCTCTTCCCCTGCAGCCTGGGCAGCCTTGAACTCAACTTCTTCATGTCCTCCTCATCTGAGGAGATATGCAGCTCCTCCATGTTGGCATCTGGCAAGTCCTTCTCCCTTTGCAGCACCAGGTTGTGCAGCGCGCAGCAAGTCATGATGATCCACGAGAACCTCTGGGGACTGTACTGGAGTGCTCCACCAGATCTGTCCAGACATCGGAATCACATCTGTAAAATGCCTAGGGTCTGCTCCACCAATGCTCAGCAGGGGCATGAGCATTGTTGTACCTTCTCTCTGCAAGATTCTGTGGCCACTGCACAGTCATCATTAACTACGTTCTTTGTGGGTACCCCTTGTCACCAAGGAACCAACCCTGGAACCTGTGTTGTCCCTTGAAGATGTCCAGGATCAGAAATCTACTCAAGATGTATGAGTTGTGGACACTTCCTGGGCATCTGGCACAAACCTGCATGAGAGGTTTCTGATGGTCACAGGCCAGCTGTACATTGAGCAAATAGAAGCCTTTGGTGTTTGTGTTTTGGAGTGTCTGCTGCCAAGGAACTTTTATAGCCACATGATTGCTGTCGATGTGACGCTGCATCTGTGCGAACCCAGAAATTGCTGCAATGATCACTGCTCTGCCGCTCTTGCTTGCTTGATGTCTATTGAAGTTGATGTAATTGTGGGCCTTGGCAAAATGAACATCTGTGACCTCATGTATGCATTTATGAGTGGATGCTTGAGAGGTCCCACAGAGGACCCCAGTAGAGCCCTGGAAGGAACAACTAATATAGGAGGTCAGTGCAGCAGCTACTTACACAGCCAATGTGCTGCGGCCTGAGCGGACAATATGGTGAGAAGGCCAAAAATCAGTTTCACGACATTGTGAAACCAGTTTGTGATCGTCCGCTAAGCCCATTGATGGTGGGCTGCATTCCCCGCCTTCAGACACCGGGAACCTCATTGTAATACATCTGCATATCATTATAAGGCTAGTACGCTGGACTCATCCCCCCAAGTTAAATTGTCCGCCCATATCAGCGTGATTGCATGCCAACGTCTATCACAACTGCACTTAAGTGATGTGTACCTGGAGAGCTGCACTCCGCTCAGGACTTTGAGGTTTGTTTGCTTACCGTGCTTTGGGCACCACTCGTAGTCATCAGTGCCAGGCTTTATAGACAGCACCTCACCGCTTTTAGCTCAAGAGCAGGTGTCCACCTACCAGATCAATCATGAAGCTGGGAATGGCTTTTCAACGGCTGCAGGGCTAGGCCCTGTTTGGAGAAGGGGGAGAAGTGTCCTCAGGCAAGGAAGAAGACTGCAGGGTGATGGCTGTACTGGGGAGGTGGGGTAACCCACAGTTTGTGTGGGGGCACAAGTTCATCTGTGCAAGTGGCCTCGAGATGATGAGGGCTGAGGAGGTAGCCTCCAGAGCAGATGAAGCCAGATGGAGATGTAATAGTATGTGAAAGAGTGAGTGGTGATGTCCCTTGAGCTGGCAGTGAGTAAGATGCCAGTGAATGTGTGATGGCCTTGTGAGTGTGTAAGTCTAGACTGATGAGATGGTTGCCTTACTCTGGTGGCATGGATGAGATCATTCATCGTCTATCTGCATTGGATGGCCAACCTCTTCTGTGCAGCGTTGGCACTGATCATCACTGCCATGACCTACCAAATTGGAGTGGTAATGTTGTTGCCCCTCCTGTGGCCAAAGCAGGGGTAAAGGACATCATAAAACAAAAACAGAATTACCTGGAAAAACTCAGCAGGTCTGGCAGCATCGGCGGAGAAGAAAAGAGTTGACGTTTCGAGTCCTCATGACCCTTCAACAGAACTGTAAAGGACATCATGGTGGGCCTCCACAGTGTCCAAAAGGTGATCGGGGGACCTGTCACTAAACCTGGGGGCTGCAGTCTTCTTGCCTTTTGAGCCACATCTTCAGCGCAGCAGCCCTGGGCTGGGAGCACTGAGAGGTGTGCGTGCGGTGTGATGAAGTGGTAAGATGATGGCGTGGCGTCAATCAGATCTGCCTGCCATTGAAACGGCATGTTTCCAGGGAATGCATAATTAATGTGATGGGTTTGGGATGATACAGTGTGAGAAGCTGCTATTGCAGCCAGGGGGTAAAATGTCATTTTACCCGCCTGCTACTGCACTTGGTGCAAATCTGGGACGATTTTTCCCAGTGGCAATGGATGCCCTCCCAGACCCCATGGCACCAAATCCTGGAGAATGTGGCAAATTTGAGTCACCAGATCCCTGGAAAAGTGGAGGCGTCGGTGACACTGTCTCTCGCTCCTCTGCAGATAAGACCTGGGAGTTCTGTATGCCTTCGGTCTTGCGAGGCACCTGTGTACCATATCTCTGCGGCCCTCATCCTCTGCGTCTGGAGGGGCCCCTGCTGCCCCTTGATCTTGAGAGTTTAGCTTCTCCCTTTGGCGAGCCTGGCGCCTCCATCGCAATCCTCTCCTCCCCCTCTCCTGCCTGTATGTGATTATGTAGCAGCGATAAATCCAGGCTCCATCTTCCTGCTGGTCTCCTCTCTGCAGCGTCAATGAGAAAAAGACATGAATCAGCTTCAGCCTGCGAAGCTCCTATTTCTGTCAATAGCTCATCAGTGAATGTGGGTTCAAGGGCTTTGTTCTAGCGTCAGAAACTAATCGCCCCAAAAATCCAGGCCAGCGTAAGGTTCGTTTCATGTTACGCCTCCCCCCACCCACTTTACATGGCCGACTGCTATGGGGTTTCTTTGGCAAGGTGCTTGGATGTGCTGCTTTCAGCTCAGGCATTTGGATCCTCATTCACTGCACTCTAATACCACACCCTTTGGAATAAACATGTGGGAAAATGTTTAGTCAGGAACTGAGATTATTTGAGGGGGGCCTGGGGCTTCTCTTCTGTGAAGCTGCCAGCGCAACGATTCTAACACGTATCTGAAGCTTGTCCGTTTGTCCGGTTGCTCTGCAGTGCATTACTACTCTGGGGAATTTCCACACTGTGAACAAGGGGTTAATACAAGGAGATCGATTAGGGCCACTTTGCAGGATTAGGTTTGCATGAAAGCGCTTCACCTTCCTGATTCCCTGCATTGTTATTGAAAGACCCCTAACATGTCTCAAATGTGCATCTCTCCTCATTTGCGAATGCACAAGTAAGTTGGGTGCCCTTTGCTGAGCTCCTCCGCCACCGCCCCCCCCCACTCCAGTGCATACACCTGCCCTCCAATTGGCCCTCAGAGCCCTCATTGGCAGTGTTTTTCCTCATTTTAATTTTGTACTGCACCATTGCTGCAGGTTGGAAGATGGTGGCGCTGAGCTCTCATTGCCAGACCAGCTTGGACCCTCCCTGGGTGTGTCTGAAAATCCCTTCCATTGTCCTGTAGGAGCTTGATGTTCAGGTTTTCCTCCCTCAATACCTCTCCATACCTCTCAATCCTCCGCCTGAATTCCCTGATCCCATCATGATGGTAGTGGTGGACTTTGTTACCCCCAGAATATGGTGAGGTAGATGTGCCTATGCCCCATGTGGATCTCGCCCCTCCCCATCTTGAGGACATTTGCACAGTCTGACATCTACCTCCCGTCCTGACCCCCTCAAATGCCCCGAAAATACATTTTCCACATCTAAAGGCTGCAGATGCCTCCTCTGACTGAGTGTGCCATCTGCCGCCCAGTATGATGTCAGAAACCTCCCCCCACCGGACCAACGTGCATGATTTTACAACTGTACCCTGTGCACAACATCCTGGGCACAACTGAGACTGGACTGACAAGCCCTCCCCTTGCCTAGGCTGGGACAAGCTCAACATTGAAATGCCTCTCCAATCAGCAATCCTCCCATTCTGACCCAAAGTAACCTTATGCCATTCTGTAACCGACTCTCACTCGATCCTGGCACTGAGGACGCACCCCCCCACCCTCCCACCCCCCCCCAACCAAGTCATGTGTCTGAGCGCAACCTTTCCCACTCTTATCCTCCAGTGGAAGCCTTGCCCTGCAGCCCCTTCCCATGCCTTAGGCCAGATTCCCTCCTTCCCCAGTAGAGGCCTTGCCCTGCAGCACATTAAAAGTCACCCTACCACTGGCCTGGTAGGTAGACACTTGCCTCTCACTCCCCACTGAAAGTGATGTGGTGCTGCCTGCGAAGCCTGGCACTGAGCCTGAGTTGCCACGGGCGCTGCACCATGTAAGGTAGGTGAACGGACCTCGAATTCACAAGTGAAGCACAGATCGCCAGGTGCACGCCGCTTATATATAGTTGTGAAACATGTCGGTCTAATAGGACACCCACGTGCCCTCTTGATTCAGTGGGGGGATGATTCCAGCGAGCAGCCCTTATATTGAGATGCAAATGCATTAAAGTGACGTTCCCAACGTGCCGTGTCGGGAAATGTGGGCTGCCATTGATAGCTGGAGTGGACAATCTCGGACTGCTCTTATGACGGTGGTAAACTGATTTTTCCGATGTTGCAATATTTTCCGCCCCTGCCTGCCATGATGCCCACTGTAGGGCCAGAAAATCCTGCCCATAGTCTTTCAGCTCTGAAGTAAAATTTTCTCATCGTTTCACACACAAAACCCAGTACCTGAAACCAATATATTTTCCTGTTTGAAAATATAATTTGCTAGGCAATTTCTTTAAAAAATGTATTTTAATTGTAATGGGTGAAGTAAGTTCTTAATATATAACTTAATGTTCAGCTCCAGTATTAGCCAGGCAAAGACTGCAATGGAGAATTTCCCTTCAAGTGACACTCAGATTTGTCAGTTTTCACTGAGTGACAATTCCTAGTTTCTTTTAATTGCTACATGATGTGTTACAAAAAGCACTAGTCCCGTCTACTCAAATGAACATTCTGCAAATCAAACATCAACAATGAAAATGAGAAAGTGATAACGTTTGGAAGCCTGGATGGAAAGCCTCTCAACTGAAACAGGAATCGAGAATTGTGAGGTAACAGTGGAGTGAATTAGCAAAAAAATGCTTATTTTCAAATATTAATTTGAAATTTTCGATTTTATGGCCAGAATATTGCGCTCGTCGGGTGGGCGTGCACCGACCTGAATAAATGTAAAATGATGTGCGATGATGTCGGGCGAGCGTCCCAATGTCATCATGCACTCGCGTGGGAGTCGGCAGCGCACCCGTCAACAATTAACCGGCCTATTAAGGCCATTGACGATTTAATCGGGCAGGCAAAAAGGCCAGGCAGCCTTTGGATTTTTTAGGATGAGGTTTCCAACATCAATTAAAAATTAAATTAACATTTTAACATTTTATTCATAACATGTTCCTGCTCATGTGACAGAGTCACATGTTTTTTAACATTTCAAAGTTCTCTATTTTCCATTTTCAAAAATCTTTATCTCCCTGAGACATCTCTGTGCCTCTGGGAGCTTTCCCTGTGTGCACCTGCACGCATATATGAACTTGCATGCTCGCCCTCCTCCATCGCCCCCCCACCACCCACCCACCACCCGCCCCCACCACCCCCCCCAAAACATAGGTAGCGCTAGGTGCTGCAGCACGCATTTCAAACTGGGCAGGCCTTAATTGGCCCGCCAGCATGAAATCATCATCGGGCCCCAATTGCGGGCAGCGGTCGGCTTCCTGAATGCTCCTACTCATCCCCGCTGAGCCTGTCCAACAAGGGCAATATTCCGGCCTATAATTGCACTAAAACTTTTTTTAATGTTCTACTGGAATAATAGTAATTGACTGCATGTACTTGACTGTATTTCCCTTTAATAATTTAAACCTCTCCTTTTAATCTTTAGGCAGAGACTTGCAAGGGGACATTAGCACTTTTTAAAAGCTTTTTTGCCATCGATGGTGTCTCGTGCGTAACTCATTTAACATTATTTAACTGTTGTTCCTGTGAGTTTTATTTTAAAGTACTTAACTACATTCTTGAAGAATAATAGCTCCAAAAATGATTTACATCCTTGTATGAAATGTCAGTGTTTCAAAGGACAGTTTAAGTTTTTGATGTTCCCTCTTGCTTTGCTTATGAAACAGACAACTATTTACAATGCACTTTTCCAGATGTTGAATGTAGAATGCTTTCAAATCTCTATAGAATATATTTTACAGTATAACAAATAATGTAGCTCATTGCTCATTTTGAAGGATCAGATTTGATACGGGTGTAATGTAGTGGATATTTCATGGAGACGTGCGTGAGATGGTTTTTCCTTTCATAAATTAAGGTCCCAGCTTAAACCTCTTGGATCTCTTGAGGATTTTACTTACTTAAAGAGAACTTTGAGGCAAATAGAAGTAAGTGCATGAAAACATGAAAATGCTCAACCTATAGGGTCTTGCACGATTGTGTTACTAGGAATTTCCTCACAAATATGTGGTGACTTTTTTTCTCTGAAATCTTGGTCACCATTTTAAAACCAAGTGAAGATGAGCAATTAGACAGCCAAAATATATGGGAGTAGAGTTGCAAAAATGATAAGGCAGACTGATATAAAAGAAACAGACTCAGAAGGAGGAGAGAGCAAAAATCAAAAAGTTAAACTGTAAGCTTCTGAGCAGACATGTAGTGTTCTTTATTTCTGTTTTCAGTGGATTCTCATTTTATGCACCAATTGGATTCACTCTGACCCAAATGAAATTGGTCACCTGAGATGAGGTACCAAAAGGTTGCCAATCCGTTTGACTGTGTTCCTAATATGTTTGCATCTTCAGGACAGGAGAACGGATATAGCAGATCAAAAACTTTCAGTGTCTTTAATCAAGGGACTGGATATCAGGAAGGAGGGCCCAGTGAAAGTGACCCTCCTGCCCTTGCTTCTGACCCTCTTTCACCCTACCCCATCCAGCAGGCAAGACCCCGATGCCTCAACAAGTTTCTGTCCATAAGACCCAAAGCTGACACAGTTTCTTTTCCAAATATCAACCAGTCTTGCCTGCTGGCTATTCTTAGGAATAACTCAAAATGAAAGATCTGATTAAGCTCCACCCATCCCATGCCAACGTGACACATGCGGCCTGTTCCCAGGTAAAAATGAAAATTAACCACCTTTCAGTTCCAAGTTTTCCTTAATTCTGGGAAACTACATGAATAACTTATCCTTTACTGAAATATCTGCAAATGTTATGTCTCCAGTTCTTTAGCTAAGTAAGCCCAAGTTGTTTTAGGATCTGCTGTTTTAGGATCTTATCTTACTAGCTGTTAACCTCTTAAATCAGCATGGCCCCAACCTTTTAAGTGTAATAAAATCCAAGTTTGTTTGAATTGCATGTACTTCAGGGTTGCTTATCAGTTTCTTAGCTAGAAATTGTACTTAAAAACATATGAATTATAAGTTCAATATTAACAACAATGGACAGTAAATGCTGGTTTTGCTAGCTATGCCCAATTCCTATGAATGAATAAAAAAAAATTCTTGGCGGCCATGACATTTTGGTCTTTGTCATCATTAGAGTGAACAAATTTGTCTGCTTAATGTCTGCAGCAGGAGCACAGTGCTCTAGCATTAATGGCTCATTATCAATGTAAAAATGGTCACAGTGTACAAGGCACAAGTCAGGAACGTTTTGGAATACTCCCCACTTGCCTGGATGAGTGCAGCTCCAGCAATACTCAAGAAGCTTGACACCATCCAGGACAAAGCAGCCCGCTTGATTGACACCCCATCCAAAAGCATTCACTTCCTCCACCACTGATGCACAGTGGCAGCAGTGTGTACCATCTACAAGATGCACTGCAGGAACTCACCAAGGCTCCTGAGACAGTACCTTCCAAACCCATGACTGCTACTATTTGGACATACACATCAGCAGACTCATGGGAACACCACTGCCTCGAAGTTCCCCTCCAACTCACTCACCATCCTGACTTGGAAATATATCGCCCTTCCTTCACTATCAAAACCCTGGAACTCCCTCCCTATAAGCACTGCGGGTGTACCTACACCACATGGACTGCAACAGTTCAAGAAGGCAACTCACCACTGCCTTCTCAAGGACAATTAGGGTTGGGCAATAGATGCTGGCCTTGCCAGAGATGCCCACATCCCATGAGTGAATTAAAAAATATATATATATACGCCTGCCCCAAAGTGAAGTGTCAGGCTGCTCTTAAAAATAGGAGCCAAAATTAATTAACTTGTACTATGTGGTTATGATTTTACACAGCTGAGGTTCTGTTGCTCTGAGAACAGTATCTATTTTGTTTTTTTCCCTCTTAAACTCAGTAAGTGCTGATAAGAACAAAACAAAGAAACCCTTATCATCACACCTGTCTTGGAGAGGAAAAATTATGAGCAAGCTAAAATTTCTGCTGACATGCTCCAATTACTCTAACACCCATTCAGCCACAAGGCCATGATCACTTATTTTAGCATGGTGAAAAATAGATTTGCTGGATGGAGGCCATGTAATCCCATTTCAAAGAAAATATCAGGTACACCATGCAACTGCTAGAAAAGTCCATGCATTGTGCTATTAAGACAATACCTCTTAAATAAAGCTAATTTATTTACCTCATGATGCCTCCTAACCTAATCTGAGCTGCCATTTTCTGATTTTCTTTTGCAGATTCTGCAGAGCCTGGAATTGGCTGCTATGTTAAGTGAGTCCATCCTGCCCTGTTGCTCACCTTTTCTTCAAATACAAAGATCCTCTAGACTTCAGAACTTTCACAGCTGCTGGTATCATGTTTTAAGCCATGTACAAATTCATTGGAGATGTTCCCAAAATAGGATTAACATTAAAAAAAACACATTATTTATTTTAATAGCCAAGTGGCTATCAAGGTATTCTAAACAGCTATTTTATTAATAGATAAATGATTTTAAAGAAATATCCAATCAGAGGAAAGGGCCCCCACAAAGGCACCAGCTCTGGTGACCAATACAGTTCAGAAGCCCTAGGTTGTGCCCCTTAGTTTGTGCTGAGTTAGCTGATCCTAGCTGGTGCCTATAGTGCAATTCACATATTCTTCAGGCTACGTAGTTGACAATCATCCATTTTGGAGTGGATAGTCATTTTTTTTGACTACTATTTGTGCTGCTCACATGCTGGTTGAGAAAGCACCTGATGGTTGAAGTTACTCCATTTTGGATTGCAGCATAGTCAACAAAGCACAATGGGCCATTAGCATCAATAGAAGATGTGACTTTGTGCTACCCAATAGCAGCAGTGACAGGTGGCAGAAAGGACTGGGCAGTTAAAACCTCAGTAGACAGGCAGGTAGTGGCAGTGATAGATGGCAGATGACTGGTAGCAGCACTAACAGATGGGAGTCCAAAGTGAGCAAGATTCAGACAATGTCAAGCCTAAGGGTACAGAATACAATGAGATGTATGGTTGAAAGCTCAGATCACGCAGTTGAGCTTTTAATCGAGTATCATAAAGACACATTGGGCAGAATTTTTCCGTCGGCGAACAGGGGGTGGGGCCTGCTCGCTGATGCGTAAAATGATGCGCGGTGACATCGGGCGAAACCCCCGACATCATCCCGCCCCATTTAAATTTTCAGGAAGGCGGGGGTGCAGCAAAATCAGCTGCAGGCCCACCGACCTGTTTATGGCCAACTGACAGGATCATTTAAACAATTAAAGGACCTGCCCGTCCAACCTTAAGGTTTAACATGTCCCATCTCATGTGACATTGTCACATGAGGGGGACATGTTAGAGAATTTATTTTTCTATTTTTAATATTGTTCAAAGTGGAAGCGATCTCCCTGAGGCTGCGCTTAGCCTCAGGGAGATGTGTGCTCTTTTGTGCACATGTGTGAACGAGCGCACTCTCGCTTTTAGGGAATCCCCCTGCTCGCACGGGAAGTGCATAGTGCTTCACACCGAATGTCACGCTGGGTGGGCCTTAATTCTGCCCATTGTGTCAGTGATTGTAAAAAGTTCAATTTTTTACTAGGCTTCCCACCTTCGCAATCAGACAGCTGTATCTGGGAGATTTCTTTTTCTTCTCCAACCGTCAAATTAGGTTGCATCTTTAAAAAAAAAACAATTCATCTTGGGAGGGAACACAAGCTGGATGCTAAGAATCAATGGCCAGTTTTAAATGCCGTCCATTTTTCTTTGCCATTGAAGTGGAAAAGAGAATCAAGGGTAAAAAGGACAATCAATGCCCTAGTACCTATTTAACATCACTGCCCAAGACTCATTTCTATCCCAATAACTTCTCTATGACCACAAGATCGTCTGTTCAAAAACTGTGCCAAATGTTTCTGTCTGTAAGGACATAAGAACACAAGAAATAGTAGCAGGGGTAGGCCATTTTGCCCTCAAACCTGCTCTGCCATTCAATAAGATCATGGCTGACCTGATTGTGCCGTAATTCCACTTTCCTGCCTGCCCCCCCATAGCACTCGACTCCCCTGATGTCCAAAAGTCTGTCCAACTCAGCCTTGAATATATATAACTCAGCCACCATTGCTCAGCAAGGGAGAGAATTCCACAGACTAATGACCCTCTGAAATAATAAATTCCTCCACACCTCTGTGTTAAATGGTAGACCACTTATTTTGAAACTGTGTCCCCTGGTTCTAGATTCCCCCATGAGGGGAAAAATCCTCCCAGCAACTACCCCATCAAGCCCCCTTGGAATCTTACATGTTTCAATAAGATCACCTCTCATTCTTCCAATCAGCAATGAGTATAGGCCCAACCTGCTCAACCTTTTCTCATAAGATAAAAACCTCATCCCAGGAATTAGCCTGGTGAACCTTCCTTGAACTGCTTCCAATGCTAAAGTAAAGTGACCAAAACTGTAAGTCCTGCCCTTTCTGTCCAGTATGGTATTAGACTCAGAAAATTGTGTTCTCTTCTCTGATTCTGTTCCTCTCCCTTTAAAATAGTTGTCATCACCACCTACTCAAAAATAAACCACATTCAACTCCTCTTGCCTCCTAAACTAACCCTCTATTTCCAACTTCCTTTTCTTATCCAAGGTCGCTGACCATGTTGTCGCCTCTCAAATACATGCTCGTCTTGCCCACAACACCATGCTTGAATTTCCTCAACCAGGTTTGCATTTCAAGACACCCATGAAATAATATTAATCCACTGTGACTATGCTGTATTTTCCCTCCTTAACCTCTCTTCAGCCTTTGACATGGTTGGCCACACCAACCCCCTCTACACTTCTGCTGTCCAGCTCAATTGGGACTGTTCTGATTTGGTTTCACTCTTGCCTATCAAATGATAGCCAGATCTCTAGTGATAGCAAATCCTCACCCTGGCACTGATATCTCCTGAAGACCCCAGAGATCTATCTTTGGCCCCTTCACTTCTTTTCCTAAACAATGACTCTTGGTAACATCATCTATGGAATGTGGAGGCACCTCTTTTTGTATACGGAAGGCACTCAGCTCTACCTCTCCGCCATCTTTCTCAACCACTGCATTCCCTCTGTACTGTCAAACCGCTTAACCTTCAGCCGCGGCCTAGCCAAAAGTCCATTGACTTTCAGTGGCACTGGACAATCCCGGCTGTGGGAGAGGGTGGAAAATCCCACCCATAATTTCCTCCAAACACTCATTGAGAGGACTAAAGCCAAGTCTTCAGCCCACTACCCTTTCCATTGATTCTTTCCCCCTTTCAACTTTCTGGGATTGAACCAGATTGATCTTAACATTATCATCATATTGGGCCCCAAGTTGAACTTGTGGTCCCATACCCACTTAATCACCCAGACCACATACTTCCACCTCTAACATCGGCAGCATCTGTTCCTGCCTTCCTGACTCCATGTTAGACGACATTGTAAATGGTTCTTTCAATTTGGGTTCTGTCCTCCCTCCAATGTGGTGCAGGTTCCAACCAACCAGACATCTAATGGAAGAAAAAGTGGGCTGAGAGCAGGAATGTAGATCACTCTGCCAGCAGTATTGTGACAAGGGTTTTGGGGGTGCCCACCCATAACAGTAATCTGGTTCCTCCACCATTCCTAAAAATATATTGGTACACACTCCCTGCTGCTGGCACCTCCTAGAACGGAAACATCAGTTAAAGTTTGAAGTTGTTAAAGACACTCAGACTAGAGGGCTGAAATGTTCCTAGAAGGAAGATGAAGTGCTGTTCCTTGAATTTGTGTTGAACTTTATGGGAAAATTGTAGAAAAGACAAAGACCAAGAAATCTGAGTGCGAGTGGGTTTGGGCTAGAGAATTGAAGTGGCAAGCAACAGGGAATTTGGGAGCACGCCAGTGACATGCTGGAGGTGTTTGACAAAAAAAATCACCTAATCTCCATTTAGATTCCCCAGTATACAGGGGGCTATACTGTGAGCAGTGAATATACTACACTAGGTTGAAAGAGGTACACATAAATTGCTGCTTTACCTGGAAGGAGTGTCTAGAGTTTTGGACATTAGTATGGGAGTTGGAAAATACACAGGTTTTGCCTTTCCTGTATTTGCATGGGAAGGTGCCAGGGTAAGGGAAGTGGATGGAAAAGTGAAACTGGATTTCAAGTGGAATCAGTTCTTTTTGCCAAGAGGGGAGGGAGAGATGTTTTTGGTAGTGAAATTGCATTGGCCATGACAAAAGATGAGAAGATAGTCTGTTGAATGTGAAGACTGGTGGGATGGTAATTGAGGACAAAAAGGATCCTTTCACTGTTCTGTGGAAGAAGGAAAGGGAGGAGAGCAGTTGAATGGGAAACAGGAGAGACTTGTTCAAGGATCATTTCAATCATGAGGGATCAATTTTGGCTGAGGAGAAAGGAAGACATTTCAGAAGCTCTAATGTGGAAGGTGGCAAGTTATAACAGGTGCAACGGAGACAGAGAAATTTGTGAAGTGGATTTTGTCCTTACAGTCTAATACAGATCATTGTGGAAGTCAGTGAGCTTGTACCAGATATTGGACAGCCAGAGATGGGAAGGGAAAAGAAAGGACCTCATTGAGATAAGTCATGGGAAGAAATTTGGAACAAAATTAATCAAGTTCTCTAGATTCAAACGAAGTCAGGAAGCAAAACATGGTCATCAATGTACCAAAAAAAAGAGGTCAAAGAGGGAACCTGAGTAGGGTTGGAATGACAAAAAGCATAATCCATGCGGGTTGCCATAGCAATGCCTTGGAGGTGAGGGTGGATCTCATGAAGCAGCAAGAGCAGTGGTTCAAGGAACATTTAATATCACAAAGATATTGATGATTGTAGGTGGATCAGAAACAGGAAGGAAATGTACAACAAATCTGGAGACATGCTGAGGAAAGAGATGTGGCTGTGGGAACTGGTAGTAGCAGATGTAATCAAATATAAACAAGAAAGGGTGAACAGTGAACAGAGTAAAAGGAGTTGAAATCATGTCAAAGGGGGCAGAACTTCTTCAAGGTGGCATTCCTGGAAGACAAGTAGCAGTGAATTAAGCAAGATGAACAAAAAACAAAACACAGGAGATGTTGTAAATCAGAAACAAAAGCATTGGAGAGACTTAGCCAGTCAGTCAACTCCTGTCAAGAAAATGCAACATTTACTTATTTTGTTTGGTATACACAAGTCTTTAAATTTTATAGATTTCCTAATTTTTCATGTACATGACCTGGTTTATGAGTATATTTTCAGTATGAACACTTTGCCTGGGCCAGAGGAGGGTGTGAGAGGAGGACCCCGAGCCAGGCAGTCAGCAGCTCCTAGAGGATAGTGTGAGAGGAGGATCCCGAGCCAGGAAGTCAACAGCATCTAGCATCTAACATCACAGGAGAAACATAAGTTCATTGGTTGGTGAAACTGCTGTTAGGGAGTGTCATCAAGTAGCTGAGAATTAAAAAAGTACATTCTTTTTAAAAGGAGGGGCCACTTACATTTAAGTAAGAAACACAAGCAACAGGGAAATAAAGTTAAGTCAAGGCCAAGGTAAAATAAAGATACATAGTAAACCAGAATAAAATAAAGTTAATGCAAAGGAAGTAAATTGAAGCCATGGCAGGACAGCTCAGTTGTGTGGAATGCATGTCTTGTACTATGTGCAATGTTGATGCTACCAGTGTCCTAGATGACTACGTATGCAGGAAGTGTCACCAGCTGCAGAACCTTGAGCTCTGGGTTTCAGAGCTTGAGCGGTGGCTGGAGTCACTGTGGCACATCTGAGAGGCTGAGAGCTATGTGAATAGCACATTTAGAGAGGTCGTCACATCGAAGCTTATGAGCCTGGAGGCAGAAAGGGAATGGATGTCCACCAGGCAGTCCAAGAAAATTAGGCAAGTAGTGCAAGAGTCCCCTGGGATCCCGCTCACCAATCAGTTTTCCGTTTTGGATACTGGTGAGGGTATTGGTTCTTCAGAGGTGTGCAGTCAGAACCAAGTTTGTGGCACTGCAGGCAGCTGTGCTGTGCAGGAGAGGAGAAAGAAGATGGGAAGAACATAAGTAATAGGGGATTCATTAGTTAGGGAACAAATAGGCGTTTCTGTGGCCATAGACGTGACCCCAGGACGGTATGTTGCCTCCCTGGTGCCAGGGTCAAGGATGTCGCAGAGCAGCTGCAGAACATTCTTCTGGGGGAGGGTGATCAGCCAGAGGTTGCGATCCACTTGGTACAAATGACTTAGGTATGAAAAGGGATGAGGTCCTGAAAGCAGACTTTAGGGAGCTAGGAAGGAGATTGAAAAGCAGGACCTCTAAAGCAGTAATCTCAGAATTACTCCCAGTCCCACATGCAAGTGAATATTGAAATAGGAGAATTGAGCGAATGAATATGTGACTGGAAAGCTGGTGTAGGTGTGAGGGCATCAGATTTTTGAGGCATTGGGATCAGTTCTTGGGAAGGTGAGATATGTACCATCGGGATGGTCTACACCTGAACAGGACAGGGTGAATATCCTCACAGGGAGATTTGCTAGTGCTATTGTGGAGGCGGGGGGGCATAACTAGATTGGCAGGGGGAAGGGAGACTCAGAGCAATTCAGAGCAGGGAATGGGGGATGGAGAATTAGTGAGTCACTCTGAAAAACAGAAGCAGCACACGTTAAAAAGTGTCCAGCACGGGAATTTGGCAGTGTTAAAAGAAATATGTGTAAATGCAAGAAGCATAGTAAATAAAGCCAATGAGCTGAGGGCACAGATAGACACAGGTAGCATGATATGATTGCTATAATGGAAACTTGGCTTAAGAAGGGGCAAAAATGGATATAGAGTTTTCAAACAGGATAGGGAGGGGGATAAAAAAGGTGGGGGTGTAGTATTGTTGGTTAAAGAATCAATTACAGCTGTGAGGTGGGATGATATACTAAATGAAGCATTAAATAAGGCCAAATGAGTTGAGCTCAGAAATAAAAAAGGGGCAGCCACACTGCTAGGAGAGTACTATAGACCCCCAAATAGGGGAAAGGAGTTAGAAAAGCAAATATGTAGATAGATTTCTGAATGAAAAACAATAGGGCAGTAATCGTTGGGGATTTCAACTACCCTAATGTTAATGGGAATATGAACAGGGTGAAGGGCATAGAGGGTGCAAAATTCTTGAACTGCACTCAAGAGAACTTTTTTAGCCAGCACGTAACAAGCCCAATGAGAAGGGCCGCAATTCTAGATTTAGTCTTAGAAAATGAAACTGGGCAAGTGGATGAAGTAGCAGTGGGGAACTTTGGAGATAGTGACCATAATATAATTAGATTTAGCATCATTATGGAAAAGGACAAAGGTAGAACAGGACTAAAAATTCTAAATTGGAGGAAATCAAATTTTACAAAGCTGAGAGGTGAGCTAGCAAGAGTGTACTGGATACAGCTATTAGGAAAAACTGTCAGATCAGAGGGAGGTATTCAAAGGAGCGATTCTACGGACACAGTGTAGACATGGCCCTACAAGGAAAAAGGGTGGTACTGCCAAATCTAAAGTCCCCTGGTAATCCAGGAGCATACAGGCCAAGATAAAGCAGAAAAAGAAAGCTTATGGCAGACACAAATGACTTAATACTATAGAAAATCTAGTGGAGTATAGAAAGTGCAGGGGTGAAGTAAAAATGGTAATTAGAAAAGCAAAGAGAGGATATGAAAAGATATGGGCAGGTAAAATCAAAGAAAATCCTATTTAAAGATGTTTTACCAGTACATTAAGAGCAAGAGAATAACTAACGAAAAGGTGAAGCCTATCAGAGATGTACATGATAACTTGTAGTTTGATGCGGAAGGTGTGGGCAGGATTCTCAATGAGTACTTTGTCTTTGTCTTCACTAAGGAGAGGGATGATGCAGACATTCTAGTTAAAGAGAAGGAGTCTGAAATACTAGACACAATAAGCATAGTGGTACAGGAAATACTGGAGAGACTGGCATTCTTGAAGGTGGATAAATCATCAGGGCCAAATGGATTGTTTCCCAGGCTGTTAAAGAAAGCCAGGGAGGAAATAGCAAGTGCTTTGAGGATCATTTTCCAATCCTCAGTAGACACCGGACGAGGTACCAGAAGATTGGAGGTCTGTGACTGTTGTACCATTATTTAAAAAGGGTGCGAGGGATAGGTCAGAAGATTATAGGCTGGTTAGCCTGACATCAGTGGTGGGAAAATTATTGGAAGCAATTCTGAGAAACAGGATAAACTGCCACTTAGAAAGGCACAGATTGATCGGGGATAGTCATCATGGTTTTGTTAGGGGAGGATCGTGTCTTACTAAATTGAATTTTTGAGGAAGTAACAAGGGGGATTGATGAGGGTTGTGCCATAGATGTTGTCTACATGGGTTTTAGTAAGGCATTTGACTAGGTCCCACATGGCAGACTGGTCAGGTAAATGAGATCTCATGGGATCCGGGGAAGGTGGCAAATTGGATCCAAAATTAGCTCAATGACAGGAAACAAGGGTAATGGTTGATGGATATTTTTGTGAATGGGAAATGGTTTCCAGTAGTTGTTTCACAGGGCTCAGTGTTGGGGCCCTTGCTGTATGTTGTTTATATAAATGACCTGGATTTCAATGTGGGAGGCATGATTGGGAAATTTGCAGATGACATGAAAATTGTCTTGTGGTTGTTAGTGAAGAGGTTGGCAGTCAATTCCAGGATTGTTTGGTTGAGTGAATGGAGAAGTGTCAAATGGAATTAAATCCGGAAAAGTATGAGGTAATGCATTTGGGGAGGGCAAACAAAGCAAGGGAATACTCACAAAATGGGAAATTATTGAGAGCAGCTGAGGAAGTGAGAGACCTTGGAGTGCATGTTCACAGGCCCTTGAAGGGGGCAGAACAGGTGGCCAAGGTGGTCAAGAAAGCATATGGAATGCTTTCCTTTATTGGGTGAGGTATTGAATACAAAAACACTGATGTAGTGATGGAACTGTATAAAATGCTGGTTGGGCCACGGCTGGAATTTTGTGTACAGTTCTGGTCACTGCATTACAGGAAGAACATAATTGCCCTGGAGAGAGTGCAGAGGAGATTTTTACAAGAATGTTGCCAGAGTTTGTAAATTGCAGCTATGAGGAGAGATTGGATAGACTAGGGTTGCTTTCCTTCGAACAGAAGAGGCTAAGGGGTGACCTAATTGAGGTGTACAAAATGATGAGGGGCCTATATAGGGTAGACAAGAAAGAATTGTTTTCCCTAGCTGAGGGATCAATTACCATGCGGCAAAGATTTCAGATGATTAGTAGAAGGATTAGAGGGGACATAAGGAAAAGCTTTTTCACCCAGGGCATCTGGAATTCAATGGGTAGAGGCCGAAACACTCAACTCATTTAAAAGGTACCTGGATCTGCATCTGAAGTGCAGATGCAAGGCTATGGACCAAGTGCTGGAAAGTGGGATTAAAATGAGAGGCTAGTTTCTTTTTTCTCTTTTTTGTCAGCGCAGACATGATGGACTGAATGGCCTCTTTCTGCACCATATGGTTCTGTGTTGTTCATAATTTTGAGGTAGTCATATCCACAAAGAATATTATTTTAATTATAAAAAAGAACATTGCGATGCATGAAAAAAGCACAGAGCAGGATGCTTAGGAGGAGTTGAGTTACATCAGCAGGCCACTGTATTCAATAGTACACATTTCATTCAATATGCATCCACCTTTTGAAGGCAGTCTGGATAACATTGGATTTCTTTTAATGACAAACTAAATTGGAATTTTCCTGCCCCTTGCAACTCCAGGGGGCCTGAGGATAATGTTGCAATAAACACTGACCAAAGTATCACCCCCACCGCCCCCGCCCCCGTCTTCTGCATTGCATCACTTAAATATGTATGTTGGTTGCTCTTGAGGTTGCAAGGGTTGATTTCCCTTCACAAAGTCTGGTTGGAACCTTGTGTTTCAAATGTATAACATTCATTCCTTTGATGGTGGTGGTGAGATCACATCATCCTGTTCATCATATGATACGATATACCTGTGCATTTGTGGATATCTGCATTGATATTGCTTGAGGCACAGCAAACATCGGTGCATCATCTGTAATGGCAAACATTGCAAACAACATCATTGTCAATTCTATAGGTATTTTATATATTTGGGACTAAAGGAGCTACAAAAGAACTTTGTGTTATGTCTGATTTTAGAAAATTTTCTCTTTAAAGGCCTCTGGACATCTTTTCTTGTAATTCCACTTGCTTTTTATTTGAGAAATGCTGTAATGTTGGAAGAATAGGACCCATTTGTTGCCTGTTTGAATGAAGCTGATGAGATATAGCTGTGTACTTTGCAACAGCCAAGTGCTCCTTCCACCGGGTTCACTTCACTCTTTCTCTCTAAGGTGTTTTTTTTATCTTTCTTTTCTCCAGTTCACAGAGCTCGAAAACCTCACACAAAGATGTTGAACCAAGATTTCAATTTGGATTTCTTTATGCATCTAAGTTTACTACTGTACAACAAGTTTAAAAAATTGCACTAGTATTCTGGCAATAGATCAACAGAATTTGGTCAATTCAGAATTTAATCCTAGCAATATTCTGGATGTGGTTGTCTCCTTTCAAACTACAATTGCTTGGGCCATTTATTTTTTCTTCCTTTTGTCAAATCATTCACTTCTGTTGTGGATCTTTTCTGCAGCTTCTGGACACCATCCACCACCTCTCCCAAGTAACTAATATTCATGTATGTGCGTTATTGCTGAGGGCTCTTCAATCATGGGCAGCATCAATACTGCACCCAATCCTCTTCTCACCCAATGTCCAAATGTGAAATTTTTGGCATGGCCGTTGGACTGGATACAGATCATGAATGGGATTTCTGTCTGATTTTCTCTCTCTAACCTGGGGTTTTGAGACCAGTTGTGGAGTCCATACTACCATTTCAGCTAAGGTCAATTAACTAGGAGGGTGTGGTATTGTATTGGGATGTGGTATTGTATTGGACTAGCAACTCTGTTTCAGTTCTACATGGTAATGTGTGCTCGAGATAGCACTGGAAAAATATCCACCAAGAGAAAGCAGGTTGTCATAAAACTCTAACTGATGAATTAATACACATTAAAGAAGTGTCCAGCCTATATATCCTTCTCCTTCTCACACACTCACTCGGCTTATTGTATCACAAGCCGTAGGTTAAGGCACAGTGATATATATTTGTGGATTAGGACCAGAGAGTCCTCAACATTGTCTCTGAACCCATGAAGTTTCATGGCTTCAGGTCAAATGCACTCTCCATATTACAACCATTTCCCTCAACTGCTCAATCAGTCCTTCATGTTGAATACACTGGGAAGAAGCACTGAAGGTTTAAATGTGCAACATCTGGGGTGGCTCAACAGTACTATAACTGAGCTAGCCCAGCCCTGAAGGTCATAGCTACAATGACAGTCAGATGGGTCTTTATCAGGTGCTAAGGGAATCATCATGAGGGAATAACTAACCTGCCTACTGCAAATATATATGGTTCATGACAGTATTGACGTGAGTGACAAAGTTCCAACACATGTGCTAAAAGGTTTCCAAAAGATCAGGGCTTTGTATCTCCACCAAATTCAGTTCAGAATGATTGTGGGTAACCAATCAATGTAAAATACAAGGTTGAAATGTTAAGTGTCTTTAGCCAAAAGTGTCAAGTGGACAATACACCTCTGTGCAATTAAGATTCCCATCATCTAGATGCCAATAGCCAGCCAATTTGGTATATTCCATGTAATATTAAGAAGTTAAGTGCAATAAAATAGCAAAGACTGTAGGCCCTGCTAGCATTCAGCAGTAGTGCTAAATATCGCCTCAGAGCAATGATTATAATTTCTTTGCAGGAAAATAAATTGCTTTTTAAGAAATGAGAATAGAAAGTTCCAATGAAGGCTTAATGCCAGAGGAGAGATACAACTACCTGACATTGAATTAATGCAGCATTCCACCGAGGAGAGTAATATCGAGATTAGTGGGCATGGGGGGAATGGGGGGTGGGCATGGGGATGGGGGCCAAGGAAAATAATCTTCCTGTGGTTGGAGCCATGCCTGACATAAATGAGTAGTATTAGGATTGCTGGCAGGTTAATCATTGCAGCTTCAAGGAGTTGGGGTTCCTCAGGGAGGCATCTTCTGTCTACACTCAGCTGCTTCATCAATGACCTTCCATTTGTCATAAACAAACAGTTCCATACCTGATCTAAGGATTGTAGAGTGTTCAGCCTCAAGTTCCTCACCATCACCATCCTGAGGGTGCGGTAGTTCACCTTTGACCTGATGCTTAACTTGACCAGCCATATAAACACTGTGCACACAAAAGCAGGGCTGGTACATAGTGCGGTCTTGCACTAGTCAGCTCATTAGCTCATTATGGCTAATATCTCACTTCCTAACCCTTCGCGCTTCTCTGCTATCCACAAGGCAATAGCTTATGTACCAGCCATTTGCAGATGAGCTACCCTTAGCAGAATATGCAGCAGGAGTAATCACCTCAGAGATGATCTTGCACCATTTTGCTTCAATTTGACACAACATACCTGAAACTCCTTTGAAACTTAGTTCTTTTTGTTTTTCAGAAAGTGAATGTCTTATTTTAAGAATTGTTCCATTAGCTGTTGTTAATCAGTAAAACTTTCCCATCCATTGAAGGCCAAGAAGAAGAGTGCTGTGTCCCTCTGCACGACAATATAAATCTTGACTGCTTATTCCAGCTTCCTTTGTTGGAAAATAACACAGCACCAATTGTTGAGGTATAAAGATGGCATGAGTCCCTTTCGCATGAGCCAAAACTGTAGCACACAAATGTATTCATATGTTTCAGGACTTAACCATAGTGCCATAGAGTCATAACAGCAACAGATGGAGGCTATTCAGCCTATTGAGTCCATGCCAGAAAAATAAGGCTTGTCCAGGATTTGAACCCAGGGCCTCCTGCAAGTTTTAATGCATTACCCCAAAATGAGAATTATATCCCTAGACCAACAAGTCACCTGCTCACTACTTGTATGTATTGTAAAATGGAGCAACTCTTAGAGGGGAGAATTTTCTCCCTGTTGTGCGGGCTGGGCGGGAATGGGCACTGGCAGGCGCGCAGCCGATTGCCGCCCACGATTGGCTGTGCGCCGCCATTTTCTGTGGGTGGGCCAATTAAGGAATTAAGGCCCGCCCAGCGTGACGCACAGCCAGTAGTGCTCAGCACTACCTGTGCGGGCGGGGGGGGGAGGAGGGAGAGTCGGGGCCTGCGCTCTTTAGCGCATGTGTGCAAAAGAGCGCAGAAATCTCCCTGAGGCACTGATCCGCCTCAGGGAGATTAATTTCATTCTGAAAAACTGATAAAAAGATTTTTAAAATGAGCTGAGACATGTCAATGAATTTCACTAAAAAATTTGATTACATTTATAAACCATTCATGAAACCTCACCCCGCCTGTGGATGAGGTTCCATGATAAATGCAAAGGCTGCCTGGGCTCTTTTCCTGCCACCAACCTTAAGTTGGACGGGCAGCCCTGTTAATTATTCCAATTAGTTTTTAAATGGCCTTAATAGGCCTTTGACAGTTCGGCGGGCGCGCAGCCGACTCCGGTGCCGCCAGCTGAACTGAAGACCGGAATGACGGATGGTGACGTCGGGACACACACCCGATGTCACCCTGCATCATTTTACACATCAGTGCATGCTGAACGGAAAAGTCAGGCCTTATTTTTAATAAAGTCTATTCTCCTCAAAATCGTCCATGTAATTTTTATGAAGCATAACTGGCCGGAATCTTCCATTCTAAGAGTTTAAGTTTGGTGGGGGGCCTGGAAGTGGGAGTGATTTCTGCTGTGGGGTGGGATGACTGACCATGCACAATCTTGCACTATTCAGCTCATTACCTGTATATCCGTAAGGAGCTCACCAAACCTCACTGCAGGGGCAAACAAGAAATCATCCTCCTATTGTTAATTCTTGGGGACAAATGTCCCGGTGTCATATTTAAAGGGCACTTGGACAGCCTTTCATTCACTGCAGGTCAGGAGCTTTAGTCTGGCTGCCCTTTAAGACCGGGAGGACCTCCTGCTGTTCATCCCTGGGCAGGCGGCCAAAATAACCAGGGTGGAGCAGACCATGCCTGTGCTGAAGGTGAGATTGGATTCCCCCAGGACGCCAGCGAGAATGCACCCAGTCTGGTGTTGTCAGCTGCACCCACAGAGTAACACATTGGTTTAATTAAGGACCCTGCTTAGGCATTTACTAAATCTTTCTTTTCTCTATTCCAGGTATCAACAAGAAAACGGGGAGCCCCACAATGCAGACCACCCACGGAACCAGCCGCAACCCCACCTCTGAGGAGGATGCCTCAGAAGCTGGAGACGATACACTGTCACGGCATTCAGCTGCACCCTCCACCAGCACACATACAGTCACCTTGATGGGTCCACATTCTAGAGTAGTCTTGGGGTCACAATCACTGATATGGGTTCACAGCTAACGGATGCAGTGAGGTCTGTGATGCTCGGAGGATTGCAAGAGACCAAGCCCCTGCCCAACCCCATGCAGATGATGAGCCTCTTGACTCGGCCCTAAGAGACCCAATAGAGGTGCAGAGACAGGCAGAGGAACATCAGGCAGAGATGCCAGAGGCCAGTTGCAGGCTGGACTGAAGGCTGGAGAGGTCAGTTCACATTCTGTCCACTGTTGTGGCTCCGGCATCTGGGTGCTTTGCTGCCTCTATAGAAAGGGTGGTGGCCACCTTAGAGGCCCAGGTCCAGCAGAACGGCTGCTGGATATGCACTTGGACCTGCACTCCTTCGTTCTAGCCATGGGTGCAGTGCAGTCATGGCTAGGCGAGGGGGATGAGACACCTCGACCTCCCTCTTAGTGCCCCTTCTCCTCAAGGAGCCAGGGTGGTGCCATCGGGCACCCAAAGGAAAGAGGACTGCCAACCAGGCAGCCAGACGGCTTCATCACAGGGTATCCAAGGGTCCCCTGCGACTCCACCTCCCGCCTGCCAGTGACACCATTGCCTCCAGCAGGTCAGGCCGAGGAGGGTGCACCAACACCTGAGCAGGAGACCCTTAGCAAGCCAAGGCTATCTAGGCCTCAGGCCACCAGAGGACGCCTGCCAAAGTTATCACAGTCAACAGGGCATAGCAGGCTGTCTTCAAATCAGATGCAGATGTTGGAGCTACACCTAGATGTCGCAGTAGGCAAAGAAAGATGAAGAAGTTTTGAAGGCACACAGGTGTACAACTATTCTATATTGTTTTGGCACTTGTAAATATATGTTTACTTGCCCTATTTGGAAGATTCCTGAATTCTCGTTTTGCTACCAATTGCTTCCATGGTAGCAGGTATTTAAGGGTATTGAATTTGGACCCCTATCCAGTTCCAGTAATGACCTTCTATAAATTCACTTCTTTCACGTTATCAACGTAGTGATTACTCAATAATCCCACATGTGCATGATTAAGCACTGGCCATCATTTGTGAGCGTGCATCATGCAAGTCAATACTTGTTCTGACCTCTGAAAATGTGTTCAGCAAGGTCATTGCAATTCCTGCTGCTGCTGCCCTGATGTGAGATGTACATAGATGCCACGAGTACCCCAGGGGAGTTAAATCTGTCATGTGAGCAGCAAGAAACACTGTAGATGCAGTTTCAGGAATGAGAGAGTGAAGCTCTACACTGTCTTAGAACCATTGAACCAGAGAAAAGTTATCTGCACAGAAAGAGACCTTTCAGCCCATCATGTCTGCACCACTCAAAAATAAAAATAAAATATTAGCTGCCAATTCTAATCCCTCCTTCCAGCACCTGGTCTGTGGTACCTTTGAAATGAGTTGAGTGTTTCAGACTCTACCACCAATTTAGGCAGTGAGTTCCAGATGCCCACCATCCTCTGGGTGAAAAAGCTTGTCCTCATGTCCCCTCTAATCCTTCTACCAATCTATCCTACCAAGGCCCCTCATAATTTTGTACACCTCAATCAGTCACCCCTCAGCCTCCTCTGTTCTAAGGAAAACAACACTAGTCTACCCAATCTTTACTCATAGCTGCAGTTTTCAAGCTCTGACAATATTCTTGTAAATCTCCTCTGCACTCTCTCCAGAGCAATTGTGTCCTTCCTGTAATTTGGTGACCAGAACTGTACACAAAATTCCAGCTGTGTCCTAACCAGCATTTTATAAAGTTCCATCATTACATCCTTGCTTTTGTTTTCTATACCTTATCCAATAAAGGAAAGCATGCTTTGTTTACCACGTTATCTACCTGTCCTGCCAGCTTCAGGAACCTGTGGACATGCACTCCAAGGTCTGTCACCACCTCTAACCCTTCCAGTACCCTCCCATTTATTGTGAATTCCCTTGATTTGTTTGCCCTCCCCAAATGCATTACCTCACACTTCTCTGGATTGAATTCCATTTGCCACCTTTCCGGTCACTTAATCAAGCCATTGATATAGTTCTGGAGACAACAGCTATTCCCTTCACCATCAACTACATGGCCAATTTTTGTGTCTTCTGCAAATTTCCCAATCATGTCACCCAAATTTAAATCCAAATCATTAATATGTACAACAAACAGCAAGGGACCCAACCCTGAGCCCTGTGGGATGCCACTGGAAACTGTTCTTGATTCACAAAAACATCGATCAACCATTCCCCTTTGTTTCTTGTCGCTGATCAAATTTTGTATCCAACTCACCACATTCCCCTGTATCCTATGGGCTTTTACTTTCCTGACCAGTCTGCCATGTGGGACCTTGTCAAATGCCTTACTAAAATCCATTTAGACAACATCCACTGCACAACCTTCATCAATCCTCCTTGCTATTTCCTCAAAAAATTTGATCAAATCAGTAAGACATGCCCTTCCCATAACAAAACCATGCTGGCTATCCCTGATCAGCCCAAGCCTTTCTAAGTGACATTTTATCCTGATTCTCAGAATTGTTTCCAATAATTTGCCCACCACTGAAGTCAGGCTGACTGGCCTATAGTTTTCTGGCCTATCCCTTGCACCCTTTTAAAATAATGGTACAACATTTGTAGACCGCCAATCCTCTGGGACCTTGTCTGGTATCTACTGAGGATTGGAAAATGATCCTCAGAACATTCACTATTTCTTCCCTGGCTTTCTTTAACAGCCTGGGATACAATCCATCTAGCCCTGGTCTTTTATCCACCTTCAAGGATTTCAGTCCCCCCAATACTTCCTCTCTGATTGTATCTAATATTTCACACTCCTCCTGTTTAACTAGAATGTCTGCATCATCCCTCTCCTTAGCGAAGACAGAGACAAAGTACTCATTGAGAACCCTGCCCACATCTTCTGCATTAACTCACAAGTTACCATGTACATCTCTGATAGGCCCTACCCTTTCTTTAGCTATTCTCTTGCTTTTAATATACTGATTTTACCTGCCAATAATTTTTCGTATCCCCTTTGCTTTCCTAATTACCTTTTTTACTACCCCCTGCACTTTCTATACTCCTCTAGGCTTTCTACATTATAAAGTTTTTTGTGATTGTCATAAGCTTTCTTTTACTGCTTCATCCTACCTTGTGAGCTTCTAGATAACCAGGGGCAGTGTCGCTGTGGTAATCTGAGGTGCAATACAGCTTTAAGAGAACGTGAGAAGATTGACCACATGACTGTATTACCCAATGGCTGTGTAGTGCGGGCTACAATGTTCATCAGTAGTTTAGAATAGGATCTGGTTGGAGAAGCATACATTGGCCTTAACTACCGCGCTCCCCAGCGTTGGATTTGGGGGGTACCTCAAAGATGCGCTAGAGAATCCCTCTGGCAAATTCCCATGTAAGGGTTTGTATGGCAATTGCCCAGAAGTGCTAACTTCCTCTGGACAATTACGCTGCGCTGGGAACCATCCGGAAATGTGATTTCAATCGCAAACTTCAGATGGCTATGCCAGGTACCACAACGACATGGACCCCTCCCACCTCAGGGTCCCCCCCAGCCCCCTGACTTCGGGCCCTCCCCGACCTTGGAACCCCGACCCCCTCCTGGGACCTCGGAACCCCGACCTCCCCAACCTCTGAACCCCAACTCCCTACTCCGACCTCGGAACCCCGACTGCGTCCTCTGACCTCCGAACCCTGACCCCCTCCTGGGACCTCGTAACCCCAACCCTCTCCTCCGACCTCGGAACCCCGACCTCCTCCTCCAACCTCGGAACGCCGACCTCCCCAACCTCGGAACCCCAAACCCCTCCTCCGACCTCGGAACCCCGACCCCCTCCTCCAAACTCAAAACCCCAACCCCCTCCTCCAACCTCGGAACCCTGACCCCCTCCTACAACCTCAGAACCCCAACCCCCTCCTCCAACCTCAGAACCCCGACCTCCCCAACCTCGGAACCCCAACCCCCTCCCCTAACCTCGGAACCCCGACCCCTCCTCCGAACTCGGAACCCCGACCTCCCCAACCTTGGAGCCTTCCCCAACCTCAGGCACCCCCCTCAACTTCAGAACCCATCCCTGCCCCCGACCCTCCTGACCTCGGACACCCCTGATCTCCCCAAACCTCGGAACCCCCTGACATCCCCAACCTGACCTCAGAACCCCTGAACCCACCCCCCCCACCCAGACCTCAGAACACTTGACCACCCACCCCACCGACCTCGGAGCCCACGACCCTGACCTCAAAATCCCCCCCTGACCTAGGTACCCTCAACTACCCCACCCCCTCCCAATGTCAGACCCCCTCCACCCACCCCCCCGATATCCGACCCCCCCTCCCGATATCCAACCACCCCCACCCACCCCACTGAACCTCCCCAAGCTCCCCGCTGTCCAACTATCCTCACCATCCCCAAACTCCCCGATGTCTGACCCCCCCCAACCTCCCAATGTCTGGCACCCCCCCCCCCCCCACCACGATGTCCGACCCCCACCCCTGATGTCCGACCACCCTCTCCCCATCCTCACCCGACCTCCAAACACCCCCACCCCCCAACTCCTTTTCTCTTACCTTTGGCACTTACCTTCTCCATGGTCTGTCAATTTCAATGGGACCTTTAAACTGATCTGCTTTATGGCAGCTAGTGCTCCTATTGAATTGAAGTCCTCCTTCAATTCGACAGTGGTGGACTTCAGCACTGGACATTGGAGATAGCTGTGCTGCCTGAGTCTCCCCTAGTCTGAGTCAGAAGGTTGCGTGAGATGGACATGGAAGGAATTTGGTGTAGGTAAGTGGGCACGGAGTGGCAATCCGATGCTGAGGAAGTTACAGCCCATTGTGTTAGTCCTCTGTTACTTGTGTAAATAAACAGCATGTGCATTATCTTATATTGGTGTCTGCTTCTGCAGTATATTGTTTGCCAACTCACCCACTGGTAGATAGGTGTGCGATCATGTTCACGAGCAAAGCGACCCGATAGAAGGAACAAAACAAACACCTTCTTGCTTTTTTGGGGACATGTCTACACTGTGCCCATGGAATCTTGCTTTCGAATGCCTCCCACTGGTCTTTCACTGATTTCCCTTCCAGTAGCTGTAACCAGTCCACTTTCGCCAGATCACCTCCTAGCTTCGTAAAATTTGTCTTTCCCGAATTTAAAACTTTTACTGTGCTATTTTTATCATTTTCCATAATTATATTGAATGTAACTGTATTATGGTCACTATCTCCAAAATGGTTACCTACTGCTATTTCATTCACTTGCCCAGCTTCATTTCCTTAGACTAAATCTAGAATTGCACCCCTCTCATTGGGCTTGTTACGTGCTGGCTAAAAAAGTTCTATTGAATGCAGTTTAAGAATTGTGTGCCCTCTGTGCCTATTATACTGTTCATATCCCAGTTGATAGGGTAACTGAAGTCCTCAACTATTATTGCCCTATTGTTTTTGCACTCAGGTATTTGTCTACATATTTGCTCCTCTATCTCCCTCCTGCTTTGGGAGGGTCCATAGTACACTCCTAGTAGTGTGGCTGCCCCCTTTTTATTGCTGAGCTCAACCAAATGGCCTCATTTGATGATTCATTTAGCATATTATCCCACCTCACAGCTGTAATTGATTGTTTAACCAATAATGCTATACCCTCACTTTATTGCCCCCTCTCTATCCTGTCTGAAAACCTTAGATCCAGGGATGTTGAGCTGCCATTTTTGCCCATCTTTAAGCCAAGTTTCCATTATAGCAATGATATCATGCTGCCATGTGTCTATCTGTGCCCTCAGCTCATCGGCTTTGTTTGAATAGTTTTAACATTGCCAAATTCCTGTGCTGTAAATCTTTTAACCTTTGCTTCTTCTGTCTTTCAGAGTCACTCGCTAATTTTCTGTCTCCCGCTCCTTGCTCTGAATTTGTCCTATCTGATTTTGCCCTCAGATTCCTGTCCCCCTGCCAATCTAGTTTAAACTCTCCCCAACAACACTAGCAAATCTCCCTGCAAGGAGATTTGTCCCAGTCATATTCAGGTGTAGACTGTCCAGCTTTTTAGATCCCACATTCCCCAGAACTGATCTGAATGCCCCAGAAATGTGAAGCCCTCCTTCCTGCACCATCTCTCCAGCCACACATCCATACAGTGGATTCCCCTATTTCCATACTCACTAGCACGTGGCCTTGGAAATAATCTGGAGATTACTACCTTTAAGGTCCTGCTTGCTAATCTCTTTCCTCATTCTCTGAACTCAGCCTGCAGGAGCTCATCCCTTTTTCTACCTATATCATTGGTACCAATGTGAACCATGACCTCTGGCTGTGCACCCTCACCCCCCAGAATGCTCAGAAGCCGCTTGGTGATATCCATGACCCTTGCACCAGGGAGGCAATATACCATCCAGGAATCATGTCTGTGACCACAGAAGCACCTGTCTGTTCCCCTAACTATAGAATTCCTTACCACTATTGCTCTCCTGTCTTTTCTCCTCCCTCCCAGCACAGCTGAGCCACCCACGGTGCTGTGGTCATGACTCTCACTGCTCTCTGCAGAGGAACGCTCTCCCCTTTGGTACTCAGCGCTGAGTACCTGTTAGAAAGTGGGATGTCCTCAGGAGTCTGCTGCACTACCTGCAGGAGTCTTTCTTGTCTGTCTGGCAGCCACCCAGACCTCCTCTGCCTGCTCTTTCTTAAGCTTTAGGGTGAGCACCTTCTGAAATGTGCTATCCATGTGGCTGTCACCATCATGAATGCACCTCAGAGACAACAGCTGCTCCTCGGGTTCCAAGGTATGGTTCTCGAGTTTTTCCATTTGATGGCACTTTCTCCACATGTAGTTGCCGGGGTAGTGTCCTGGAGTCCCCACATAGTACAGGATGTGCACTCGACAGAGCGTGAGCAACCCTGCATTGCCTTGAGTTATTTATTTACTGCACCGAAATTGGAATTCAAGTAAACACAATAAAATATTAATTAACTCTCGCTCAGTCCACGCGGCAGTTTTTTTAAAAGCCCCGACTCTCACGGGAACTCTCACTCTGTCCTCGTGCCAGTTATTTTAAAAATTCCCGGGTGGAATCATCCCAACTTTGCGCTAAGTTCGGTACTGGGCATGGAAAAGAACGTTTTACCCACCAGCCACAATGGCGGCTTTTCACACCGTATCATCCCAATCTCACCTCATTAATCATGCTTCTCCGTCACCTCACTGCTTCAACACGCTGGGCGCCACGCTTAAAGTGCAGCCGCGCGCACACCTCTCAGTGCTCCCAGCCCAGGGCTGCTGTAAAGAAGACATGGTCCTGAAAGGCAAGAAGACTGAAGCCCCCTGGTTTAGTGATGCTTCTCTTGAGTACCTTTTGGAAACCTTGGAGGCTCTCCTTGATGTCTTCTACTCCTGCTCTGGCCGCAGGAGGGGCAGCAACATTACCACTCTGGCTTGGTAGACGATGGCAGTGGTGATCAGTGCCAATGCTTCACAGAAGAGGTCAGCCATCCAATGCAGATGGAGCATGAATGACTCATCCATGCCGCCAGGATAAGGCAACCATCTCATCACTCTAATCTCACACACTCACAAGCCCATCTCACATTCACTGGTATCTCATTTACTAACATCTCAAGGGACATCACCCACTCACTGTCTCTCACACACCCTCACATCTCCACCTGGCCTCATCTCCTCTGGAGGCTCCCTCCTCAGCCCTCACCATCTTGAGGCCACTTGCACAGATCAACATGTGTCCCCACACACACCGTAGGATACCCTCTTCCCCATTACAGCCCTCGCCCCACAGTCTCTTCCCTTACCTTAGGCCACTTCTTCCCCAAGCAAGCCCTAGCCCTGCAGCCGTTAATAAACCACCCATCTTATAGCTGGTCTGTTAGGTAGAGAGCTGCCCCTGCGTCCCCCTAAAAATGATGTGGAGCTGCCTGCGAGGCCTGATGTTGATGACTGCGAGTGCTGCCTAAAGCAAGGTAGGCAAACAGACCTCGATGTCCCGAGCGACATGCAGCTCATCAGGTGCACGTCGCTTATGTACAGTCGGCGTGCAGTCACACTGATGTGCGCGGATGATTCAGCATGGGGGGATGATTCCAGCAAGCTGGGCTTATAACAATGTGCAGATGTATTACAATGAAGTTCCTGACATCTGACGGAAGGAAACATGGCCCAGCATTGATGGACAGAATGGATGATCACAAACTGGCTTCACAACATCGTGAAACTGATTTTTGGCATCTTGCCATATTGTCCGCTCACACCGCCAAACACACCTCACGCCAACGGGCATGGAAAATTCCACTCCCCAACTCTCACTGGAACTCTCGCTCCATCCTCGCAACGGTATTTTAAAAAAAATCCCTGACTCTCGCTGGAGCTTTCATCTGTCCTCACGCCAGTTATGTTTTAAAAATCCCCGATTCTCGCTGGAACCCTTGCTCTGTCCTTGTGCCAGTTTATTTGAAATCCCTGACGGCAAATTCTAACTCCCTATTGGTAGCCAGTTTTTCCTTCTTGCATTCTTTTTCTTAATAGTAGAAAACTAGAGGCTGCCCTACGTGTCTGAAGAAAGCTGTGGTGGGCACATCCAATCGCTACTGGCCTTCCTTGGTGATTTGGCATTTTGAGCTAACATGTAGGGGGAGGCTGCAAGTAAGGAAGCAATGATGTAAGAGGGATTGAGTGTAGGAATAAAGAGGTCTGTATGCAGTTGACTGAAGCCTTTGTCAGATCTCACATGGAGATTTGTTTGGCCTGCTTGTCTCCTTATTAATGGTGGGAGTAGATCTTACATAAGGGGTTTGCAAACAAAATACATTGGACCTCATC
The DNA here is from genome assembly GCF_017639515.1 of Carcharodon carcharias. NCBI lineage: Eukaryota > Metazoa > Chordata > Chondrichthyes > Lamniformes > Lamnidae > Carcharodon > Carcharodon carcharias. The sequence goes on from NC_054486.1 coordinate 63,926,326, forward strand.
GAAGGACCAAGGTCTTAGTCCACGAGACGAGAGAGAGTAGAATGGTCCTGTGTGCTGGACCATGCCGAGGACTGTGAGGCTATCCATGTGAAGCATCAGCAGCTCTAACAGGGTTTGGCAGAGTCTGTGCAGGAAAGATGTTTAACTTGACTGGGGTGTCCCCAGGGATGGATCACAGTCTCGCAATAATAATAAAGGGGTCTGTGATTGGAGGGTCTGGAGTGTTTGCTACTCTACCCTCTGTCACCCCTGAACCTACCTTTGTTACCCTTGCACCTATTACCATCCACCTCCACATGCCATCCTGCCCCTCTAAACCTACACCTTTTACTGTCCCCATGCCCACCCTGACTGTAACACCTTCCATTATCTGAGCCACCTGTTTCATACGTTTCCGTGACCACCATGCCCCCGTGAAACCGTCACTGACCCAACCATCACTCTGGACCTGCCAATTTATTGCATCCCATTTCTCCCTCTCATTGTGACTGTTCCATCCACTGCCCAGTACCCTCAATTCACCCCCCAGGACCCCACCATTGACAATAGTGACCCTGCCCTCTAGGACTATCTCTCTCCCGACATCCCTGCCCGGGAACCCTCCTCCCTCACCCAGCCACAGGACCCCCAGGCCCAACAAGAAAGACCCTTCCCTCCATCCCACCTTGCTGTACCCTCACATTGCCTTGCTGCTTCCCTCCTCACCTGGGACAGTCTGCCTTCCTTCCCTGGACAGCCCTCCTCCCTTCCACCCTTCGCCTGCCTCCTGTGTCCAGCCCTCACGCAGCTTGTCCTCCCGGCACCCGATGTGAGTCAAAATTTGTGAGTGGTCCCCAAAAAGGCCAAAGCAGCGTCTACTCACCCTCAAAATTGTGGAGGAAGTCAAGCTTACAAGGAGCAAGCCACTCATATACAGTTGTAAATGTGAACATTCTAATTTCTTGCTGGTGGGCAGCTTAATTTGGAGGGGGGGCTTAATTTCGGTGAGGAGGCCTTTTAGTGAGCATGCAAGACTTGCTAATGCATGCAAAAGGGCTTCCCTGCATTGATCATTGGGAAGCTTGATCTGCCTTTAAACTGTCTTTAAAGTCCCGAGAACTTAATTCATATTAATGTGGGTTTTTGCTCACAGTATAACCATTGCAAACTACACAGACCATTTTGGGAGGAATTGAGAGGGAACTTAATGAAACAATGATCCCCTACCTACAGACCATGTATAATCCAGGTTTTTGTCAATGACTTTGATATAAGATCCAGTATTAGTGCAAAAACTGTTATACGGTAGGACTAAGGCCACCAAGCTAATGGTGTATATGTTTTGTCAAATAGTACAGGCTACCTCAAAACATTGAATGCTGCTGAGCAGAGATCTGCTTCCTCACCAAACATCAGAGATGGCAATGTAACTTGGATTAACTGACTCCACATCATTTTACACAGGTACAAGGCTCAACCGTGATACTCGTAGCATATTAGACTCTTTTATGTTTGTAGCTCCAGTGAAGGATGAATTTATTGACTGTTTTACTGGAAAATGTATTAAATAATAAACACTTGGAACATGTAAATATATTCCAGAGATAAAAACAAAAAAACTGCGGGTGCTGGAAATCCAAAACAAAAACAGAATTACCTGGAAAAACTCAGCAGGTCTGGCAGCATCGGCGGAGAAGAAAAGAGTTGACGTTTCGAGTCCTCATGACCCTTCGACAGAACTTGAGTTCGAGTCCAAGAAAGAGTTGAAATATAAGCTGGTTTAAGGTGTGTGTGTGGGGGGTCGGAGAGATAGAGAGAGAGAGAGGTGGGGGGGGGTGTGGTTGTAGGGACAAACAAGCAGTGATAGAAGCAGATCATCAAAAGATGTCAACGACAATAGTACAATAGAACACATAGGTTTTAAAGTTAAAGTTGGTGATATTATCGAAACGAATGTGCTAATTAAGAATGGATGGTAGGGCACTCAAGGTATAGCTCTAGTGGGGGTTTGTTTTTTTTTTATAATAGAAATAGGTGGGAAAAGGAAAATCTTTATAATTTATTGGAAAAAAAAGGAAGGGGGAAGCAGAAAGGGGGTGGGGATGGGGGAGGGAGCTCACGACCTAAAGTTGTTGAATTCAATATTCAGTCCGGAAGGCTGTAAAGTCCCTAGTCGGAAGATGAGGTGTTGTTCCTCCAGTTTGCGTTGGGCTTCACTGGAACAATGCAGCAAGCCAAGGACAGACATGTGGGCAAGAGAGCAGGGTGGAGTGTTAAAATGGCAAGCGACAGGGAGGTTTGGGTCATTCTTGCGGACAGACCGCAGGTGTTCTGCAAAGCGGTCGCCCAGTTTACGTTTGGTCTCTCCAATGTAGAAGAGACCACATTGGGAGCAACGAATGCAGTAGACTAAGTTGGGGGAAATGCAAGTGAAATGCTGCTTCACTTGAAAGGAGTGTTTGGGTCCTTGGACGGTGAGGAGAGAGGAAGTGAAGGGGCAGGTGTTGCATCTTTTGCGTGGGCATGGGGTGGTGCCATAGGAGGGGGTTGAGGAGTAGGGGGTGATGGAGGAGTGGACCAGAGTGTCCCGGAGGGAGCGATCCCTATGGAATGCCAATAAGGGGGGTGAAGGGAAGATGTGTTTGGTGGTGGCATCATGCTGGAGTTGGCAGAAATGGCGGAGGATGATCCTTTGAATGCGGAGGCTGGTGGGGTGATAAGTGAGGACAAGGGGGACCCTATCATGTTTCTGGGAGGGAGGAGAAGGCTTGAGGGCGGATGCGCGGGAGATGGGCCGGACACGGTTGAGGGCCCTGTCAACGACCGTGGGTGGAAAACCTCGGTTAAGGAAGAAGGAGGACATGTCAGAGGAACTGTTTTTGAAGGTAGCATCATCGGAACAGATGCGACAGAGGCGAAGGAACTGAGAGAATGGGATGGAGTCCTTACAGGAAGCGGGGTGTGAGGAGCTGTAGTCGAGATAGCTGTGGGAGTCGGTGGGTTTGTAATGGATATTGGTGGACAGTCTATCACCAGAGATTGAAACAGAGAGGTCAAGGAAGGGAAGGGAAGTGTCAGAGATGGACCACGTGAAAATGATGGAGGGGTGGAGATTGGAAGCAAAATTAATAAATTTTTCCAAGTCCCGACGAGAGCATGAAGCGGCACCGAAGTAATCATTGATGTACCGGAGAAAGAGTTGTGGAAGGGGGCCGGAGTAGGACTGCAACAAGGAATGTTCCACATACCCCATAAAGAGACAGGCATGGCTGGGGCCCATGCGGGTACCCATAGCCACACCTTTTATTTGGAGGAAGTGAGAGGAGTTGAAGGAGAAATTGTTCAGCGTGAGAACAAGTTCAGCCAGATGGAGGAGAGTAGTGGTGGATGGGGATTGTTCGGGCCTCTGTTCGAGGAAGAAGCTAAGGGCCCTCAGACCATCCTGGTTGGGGATGGAGGTGTAGAGGGATTGGACGTCCATGGTGAAGAGGAAGCGGTAGGGGCCAGGGAACTGGAAATTGTTGATGTGACGTAAGGTGTCAGAGGAATCACGGATGTAGGTGGGACGGGACTGGACAAGGAGAGAGAGGAAGGAGTCAAGATAACGAGAAATGAGTTCTGTGGGGCAGGAGCAAGCTGAGACGATCGGTCTACCGGGGCAGTTCTGTTTGTGGATCTTGGGTAGGAGATAGAAGCGGGCCATCCGAGGTTGGGCGACTATCAGGTTGGAAGCTGTGGTAGGGAGATCCCCAGAGGAGATGAGGTCAGTGACAGTCCTGGAAACAATGGCTTGATGTTCAGTGGTGGGGTCATGGTCCAGGGAGAGGTAGGAGGAAGTGTCTGCGAGTTGACGCTCAGCCTCCGTGAGGTAGAGGTCAGCGCGCCAGACAACAACAGCACCACCCTTGCTGCATTGTTCCAGTGAAGCCCAACGCAAACTGGAGGAACAACACCTCATCTTCCGACTAGGGACTTTACAGCCTTCCGGACTGAATACTGAATTCAACAACTTTAGGTCGTGAGCTCCCTCCCCCATCCCCACCCCCTGTTTCCCCCTTCCTTTTTTTTCCAATAAATTATAAAGATTTTCCTTTTCCCACTTTTTTCCATTATAAAAAAAAAACAAACCCCCACTAGAGCTATACCTTGAGTGCCCTACCATCCATTCTTAATTAGCACATTCGTTTAGATAATATCACCAACTTTAACTTTAAAACCTATGTGTTCTATTGTACTATTGTCGTTGACATCTTTTGATGATCTGCTTCTATCACTGCTTGTTTGTCCCTACAACCACACCCCCCCCACCTCTCTCTCTCTCTATCTCTCCGCCCCCCACACACACACCTTAAACCAGCTTATATTTCAACTCTTTCTTGGACTCGAACTCAAGTTCTGTCGAAGGGTCATGAGGACTCGAAACGTCAACTCTTTTCTTCTCCGCCAATGCTGCCAGACCTGCTGAGTTTTTCCAGGTAATTCTGTTTTTGTTTTAAATATATTCCATATGCTTATGTTATTAGTGATGAAAGAAAATCATCTTGTGCAATGAGAAATTGGCAATAATTTATGGACACTAGGGCTTGGATTTTTGCCACGATGGAGACAGAAGTGCTTGAAAATCGTAAGTCCCACCCCTGAATGTGGCGCTTCCCATTTTCGCAGGGTGCAGTTCACGTTTTGCACATGCACAGTTTACGGAAGCAGCTGACCATTTAAATCATTAGCTGCCTCACTGAAGCTCCCATTACTGGAATCTTGGTGCGTGACTGATTTCACAATCATCCATTATCACAGTAGGGTGCCTGCCATTTCACAGTTTGATTGACAGCTACAAGTGGTTATAGATTCTATGAATTCCAATGCTTGTTGTTATAAGAAATTATGCACTTAAATGAAATGTTTGTTGTTAGAAGGCTTGGTGTAGGTGAAGGAATATAAATGTAGTAAGTGGTTTTTATGAATGAGGGTGCTTTTGTTAATAAGGTGAAGTCTGCAATAGACACTTAATAACTTATTTTTATAGAACTTAATTGTACCTGATCTCAGCATGGATTTTGAGGTCTGTCCATGGTGGATACTGGTGGCATGGTGCATGTAAGGGCAAAGGATGGTAGGTGGGGGGACATGGGTTAGCATGAGTTGGCATAGGGGCTACAAAGGGCCATGGTTGGGTACAGGGGCAGAGGTTGGTATGGTGGGTCTGGCTTTATCTCTTGACTTCCTAGGGGCTACAAGCTACACAGGGCGGAATCTTCTACTCTTGCTGGTGGCAGTCTTGGAGGTGGGAAGGGCATGTCATTAGACTGATTTCACAAGCATCCATGATCACAGTACTATTTTACTATTGAAAATGCCATTTCTAAAGCAAATCTGAGCAAATCTTTAAGATCTTTCCATCAAAAGCCAGCCTGAATCTTGGAAACTGCCATCTTTTTCATCAATCAAAGTATGATTGCAATATTTTCTCATACAACAAGTGCCATTACCAATATCTATATCCTCTAATTTACAGGCACTGTTCTATCATTGGTGAAATGGGCACCACCCAAATCTTTGAGCAAATCACCTGCAGAGGGTAATGGGTGTAAAAATATCCAGCTGGTTAATACTGAGCAGTGAGCACACAATGTAAAAAAGGAATGTGACGCACAAAAATACTGAGGAAGGATATTAATTAGCCCCTCTCCATTGTACTCCCATAGAAAATATTCAAAATTATTTTCAATAGTTACTAATTTAAAAGTTTTATATGGTCAGTCACAACAGTTATCAATCACATAACAGATTGTATTTCTTCAAGAAATGCACCAGTTCCCGCCCACTTACAGCTGATTCAAATATTTTCACAGTAGCTGTCACACTAGGCTCCATTATTAAATATTGAGTGGAAAGGCAGAGATTAATGATGGGCAGAGAGAAACTTGTAATATAAAATGTAAACTGTATAAAATTGGAAATTGATTTCTACAAATATGTAGCACGTTCATGTGCAAGCATTTATCCTCATAACTACTGGACAGAAAATATTAATTATTGAACTGATCTCCCAAACTCCTTAAATTTTTGGCTTCCTGAAATTTTTAGCTGTCAATTACAAATTGGTATAAAACAGGTAGGCAAAAAAGAATAATTTCCACTAACATTTGGTAAAAAGGAAAACTGAATGGTTTCTTTAAAGAAAGGCCCAACTCAATGGAAAATTTCATCCTAGACTATGATATTACATATGCTAACATCATAATTCATAAGTTTTAGATGTATAGCTTTTTAGTTTTAGAAATGTAATCTTAAATGTAAATTCATGGGGGAAAAGAAAACCCTGCTAAGTATCTAGAGGCTGGAAAACCACACAGCCTTAAGATAATTACAATTCAAATGGCAACTTGTATGTATGGGATAAATCCAGAGTAAAAAGGTGAGAGTCATAAAACGGCTGGTCTTACTTAGCTAAAGAACTGGAGCCATGACATCTGCAGTTATTCCAGCAAAGTATTTAAGTTATTTGTGTGATATCCCAAAAGCTGAGGAAAGCTTTGGAACTAAAAGGTAGCTCATTTGCATTTTTATCTGGGAACAGGCCATGAGTGCCACATTACCATGGAGATGGATGGAGCTTAGTGAGATTCTGTGTTTTGAGTTAACTCTGTGAATTCAGTTAGGGCATTGCCAACAGGCAAGTCAGATTGAAAGAAGAACTAAGGCTTGAATCTACGCGTTCCGAGGTCAGGTGAGCGCCTGACCCAAACACATGTAAAATTGCACAAAATGGTGTTGGGCGTGTGTCCCGACATCATTACACACACATGAAATATTGAGGTCAGCAGGCGCGCGTGGGAGTTGGAGCCGCACCTGCTGACAATTAAAGGGTCAATTAAGGTCATTAAAAAGCCGATTAACTGCAATTTTACATTGCCCATTTGATTTTTAGCTCATCGCATGGGCAAAACAGGTGGGCAGAAATCATATTTTAATTATTTTCTCATCCACGGGTGGGATAAAAGCCTCCAAAGCAGCAGCACTTTCTCTGTCATTGCCAGTCCATTGCTGTGTGAGTAGAGTTGTCCCAGAGTCTCTTTATGTCTCATTTGGTTGCCAAGCCTGCCTTTCAGCATCTCAGGCCCTCATCTTCCCTGGAAGGTTCCCCTGAGTATTGCAGCACAGTTGCTTCTTCACTTTCAAGGCACTGCATCTCGGCATCCCAACACATGGGGATAGTGTATTTCACTGATGGAACATCCTCTGAAGAGGAAGAGAGGGGCAGGAGGGAGAGGAGGCCAGGTGAGCACAGGCAGAGTCTCAGGGACTGACCTGTCAGAGGAGAGGCACAGACTCAATTGGTGCAGGGCCAGCAGGGAGGCCAAGGCAGGAGGACATGCCGAAGACACCACTACCCAGTGTCTACAGTGTTCAGGCCGCGCTCCAACTACCTCCAGATATCTGAGGTCCAGTGCTGCAGGAGGCTGTACCTCTCCAGGAGGACAGCAATATATCACATGGTCCGGAAATCGCCTCCAGCTGCATGGGCAGAGACCCAATGCCAGTGGATTTGAAGGTCACTGTAATCCTCAACTTCTTTGTCTCTGGTTCTTTCCAGGGCTCAGTGGGGAATCTGTGTGGCATTCCTCAATCAGCTGCACACAGTTGCATCAAGCTCATGACTGACGCTATCTTTCAACATGTCCGCTCGTTCATCCACTTTGGAGCAGTTGAGGTGAGCCTGGTGGAGAGAGCACGAGGCTTTGCTGCGATGGCTGAGTTCCCCCGCATCCAGGGTGTAATAGATTGCACTCATGTGGGCATCAAGGCGCCAGCAGGTGAAGCTAGAGCTTTCGTAAACAGAAAGGGATTCCACTCAATGAATGTTCAGATCATCTGTGACCACAGGACACAAATTCTCCAAGTTTGTGCCCGTTACTTTGGGAGTTTACATGACACTTACATCTTGTGGCACTCACAGGTACCAAGGCTGTTTGTTGCTCCAGCACGAGTGGATGGATGGCTCCTGGGTGACAAGGGCTATTCCTTGAAGAGGTGGCTGATGACCCCACTCCGTCAACCAGGAACTGAGGCTGAGGACCATCGGGCTGCTGAAGATGCACTTCAGATGCCTGGACCAGTCAGTGGGAGCATTGCAGTATCCTCCAGAGTGTGCCTCCCTCATAGTCAGCGCATGCTGCACACTGCACAACCAGACTCTGTCAAGGGGGGACCCACTGGAGGCTGAGGAAAGCGAGACAGCTCCACAGACCGCAGAAGATGACTCAAGTGATGGCTCAGAGGAACAGCATGGAGTGAGAACCTCGAGGCAGAGGACAGGAACCTTCATGGAAGAAGGGACACCAGGGATGCTTTGATCCAGCGAACCTTCAGCTAGGCATCCAAGACATCGATGCCTGGTCAAGCCAATGGCACTGTCTCCTTCGCTAACAATCAATAAATGAGAACCCAACCCAGTACGCCAGCACCAAATGATACTATACATTTACAAACCTGTGCTGCACCTAACACCTATTCATACCATCCAGCCAACTCAACCCATTTAAGTCAAATAAATGCTCATATTACTTCACATGAACAAACAAAGAACAAAGTGTCCATCCCTAACACAAGTGTCAAAATAATTAATGCAAAAATGTCAGCCGTGACACGCCCCTATTGTGCCTTCAGTTTACGTCTGTGGGTGCTGTTTTGGTGCCCGCCCGCACCCACCCACCTGCCCCCCCCACCACGCCCCCTCGCTGTCAGTGGTGTTGGAGGCAGCCTGCTGACTCTGCTCTCCTGGTGGCCCTGATGACTTTGGCAGCCGTCCTCTGGCTGTTGGAGCCTGAGCCAGCTAAGCACTCATCAGACGTTGCAGCATCATCAGATGCAGTGGCCAATTGCAGAGGGGTGGAGGAGCTGGTGCCCTCGTCCGGAGTGCCCTGAGAGGAGCTCATAGAGGTGACGGTCAGCTTGTCAGCCAGCGTGAGGTGCGTTTGCATCTCTCTCCTTACTACTGATTTACAGGAGCCTAGCAGAGAGACCAGGGGCAGGATTTTCAGCTTGGCTTGCGGGCACCCGCCCGTCACCCACGAGAGTGAAATAGCGCGCGATGACATCGAGCAAATGTCCCGATGTCATTGAGCACTCGTGCAATATTTTGGTTGGCGGGCATGCGCGAGAGTCGGCAGCACGCCCATTGACAATTAAGAGGGCTATTAAGCCCATTAATCGATTCATTAAATTGAATTTTCCACTGTCCATCCAACCTTATGATTGGCGGCGGGTGAATAGGCCAAGCGGCCTTTGCATTTTTTGCGAAACCTCATCCACGGGCGGGATGAGGTTTCCAACAGTGACTGAAAGAACATTAAAAAATTTTAAAGCTCATTTTTCACATGTCCCTGTTCATGTGACAGAGTCACGGGTGGGGACATGTTTTCCTTATTTTTTCAAATCTTTATTTTTCATGTTAAAAATCTTCAGCTCCCTGAGGCAGCTCTATGCCTTCAGGGAGCTTTTACTGAGCACACCCCCGCGCATGTGCACACTTCAGTGCTCACGTTCCTCTCGCTCTCACCCCAGCAGGGCTGAGGTTATCAGCGTGAAATTGCGGTCGGGACCCGATTGCGGGCGGCAGACCGTTTCTAGGCCGCTCCTGGGCCCACCTGCCCGACGAGGAGAAAATCCTGCCCCAGGTGCTTCATCCATGTCTCACACTGGCAGTGACCTCCCGAGGTCATTGCCTGTGTGAGGACTGACAGGGCCGAGTGCAACCCCAGGCGCAGACTCTTCTGGTCAGTGTGCAGGTGAGGGTCCCGCACGTAAAATGACACGGGGTGACGTGGGGCATACATCTAGACGTCACCGCACATCGTTCTGACCTTTAGTTCAGCGGGTGCGCATCAGAGTCGGTTGTGGGCAGGTGAAGAGCCCAGGCGGCCTTTGCATATTTCATGGAACCTCATCCACAGGCGGGATGAGGCTTCATGAAGGGTATTATAACTTGAATAAAAAATCTTATTAAAATTCATAGATTCATGTCATATGAGCGGACATGTCTGAATAATTTTTTTAATTTTGTTTTTCAATTTTTCATAATCAAATTAATCTCCCTAAGGCAGCTCCATGCCTCAGGGAGATTTCTGCGCTCTTTCCCATGCACACGTTGACTTTCTCTCCTCCCCCCACCCGCACAGGTAGCGCTGAGCACTTCTGGATGTGAGACACGCTGGGCAGGCCTTAATTGGCCCACTCACGTAAAATGGCGGCACGCGGCCGATCACGGGTGGCGATTGGCTGCATGCCCACCCACGCCCGCTCCCATCCAGCCCCCATGACAGGGAGAAAATTCTCCCCCAGGAACCTCTGAGTCGGCTCCTGAAACTGCCTTTCCATGAGAGTTGCCATTCTCTCCATGGAGGAGGCTGTGTGCTCGGTGTTAAGGGTCAACGCAGAACTCATGCTGTGCATGAACTCCTCCATGACAGACATCATGGTATGCAGACCTCATGGGTCTCCACCATATCTCCCCACGCATCCCACTGGACATCCAGCGTCTGCCCCCGATGGACAACTCCAGAGGCTCCTCATCTGCCTCGGATGCAGCATGGCCCTGCTCTCCAGCTGTGCTCCCAGTGTCGGCTCCTCGGGACCTCTCTAACTCTGCCAGTTCCTCATATGAGTATGATGTCCCCTCACCACTGTGCATTACCCACGGAGCCGAATAACTAATGCCCACCGACGTGTGAGTATCTACGCCGGTGCCTGGTTCAGAGAGACAGTGTGATGCTGGTGCAGGTGTGATGTCTTCCTTGGAGCTTGATGGGGGTGGTTTTGGGGTCTCCAACAGTTCCTGCAGATGGGGCATCTGCAGAAGGAAGGCAAAAGATCAGTATATTCAATCATCATAGTCACTATGCATGCTAGGTGGGCTGAGGATACAGTGGAGGCCTGCTGCACGGTGTCATCTGCATTGGAGCTTCAATGGGCCCTCTGGCTACGACAGTTCAGTTTCTGATGAGAGGAGTCCATTATATTTCCGGTACCCACCGCACACGCATCTTCACCTGCACTCTTACCTTCACCGAGACCCCCGCCTCACCGTGGCTGCAGGAGCGAGCTGGCTGGTTGTATTTCAGCTCCAGTGCATCACTTTCGTTCTTTGTGAGGATGCACAGATTTGGCACTCCTCCACCCGTTCTGTGGTGCTTTGCTGCATTATGACTGTTCTTCTCCTGACAGGGAAAGATATTCTCATTATTGCTCCATCTCCCTGAAGGTTCTTTCCTGGTTTCCCACCGCCAGCCCTCCCGCCTCCCCCCTCACCCACCTGGGCATTAGGTGGGCCATGTCACTGTGGCATATCTCACCCTGCAATGCACTGAGGCCAGTCGTGCTGACATCCCAGCCTTGGCAGGGCAGGCTTCAGTGCCAGTTGGCATACACACTGACCCATAAACGCTCCAGGCACCCAACTAAAGCTCTCCGCTCAGGTCCGTGCCATACACTTACCCTTGCTGACCGCAGAAGATCATTGACCCTTTTGCTGTACTGAAGCCACATGTGGTGCACCACGTTGTGCCCACTGACCTGGGTGGTGACTCTATCCAGATCTTCTTGGTCAGGTGGGGCAGCCTTCTCTTGCTGTCCCAGGGCATTAAGATATGCCATCTGGAACTGACCTCCTCGACCAGCACTCCCAAACACTCATCTGAGAAATGGGGGGCAGAGTGCCCACCCGCCTTGCACCTTCCATGACCACCAAGTGTTTATGCCATGACTGCACACCAGGATGCTTCTTGGATTGCTTCAAAAGAGCTCCCTCAGCCTGCCTCACAAGTCCTGACAGCCTTCAGGGAGCTGCCTCTTCCACTTTTAACACCCTCCTGGGCTCCCATTGGACCCGGCTCCCAATGTGTTCCCACCCCCATGCACAGAAAGCACATCCAGCAGTCACACTGGGCAGGCCTTAATTGGCCACCCAACATAAGATCACATTCACAGCACAATCTCAGCCAGGAGACAGTTTTACATCCACTTCTGGCTGCCCTGACTTCAGGCGCACCCTGAGAGTAGAATTCAAGCCTAAGAGACTGTATCACCTTTGGGTATTATGTAATTTGTAGCTCCTTGGAAGTCAAGAGATAAAGCCAGACCTGCACCTGAAGTAGAGTAAATGCTAGATCTATCATCCATGGTGCAGCCTGTGATTGGGAGCTGGTATTCAGTATAAGATAAAAGTTGGAAAGGGGAAAGCCTGACTGGAAGATTTGTTTAATTGGAAGTTAAAGGAAGAAATCTACAGTAATCCTCTTGGTGAAAGGCAACTAACTCTGTTGTAGCTGGAGTTCTGGAAGTAATCAGCTTGGCTGCAGTTTGAAACCATAGCAACGGACAATTGGAAACCAAGGGTTTTTCTGATGTTTTAAGCCACTGTATGGGTATCAGAGGGGGGCCTGTGCTTGAGCTGAATCCAAAGTTGTGAGGTCGGAAAAGAAATTGGAGGGTCCCTTAGCCAAAAGCTAATGGAAGGACCCCCATGAAATCTTGTATCTTGGCATATAGCTGGAACACTGAGGAGAAATCAGAGTGAATTCCAGAGAGCGATGATATGCCTTTTGAGTTGGTCCCAGCAAAAGTGAATGAAGCTTAAAGGGCTGGTTTTTCACTTAGCTGGGATGACTTGGGAGCCCTTTAAAAATGGCAGCCGGGGCCCAATTCCAGGATTCCTGACCTCATTCCCAGGGTTTATGATTTTTGGAAGTGCCTTTTAGGGTGCGGACACCCTGCATTCTCAACCTGGCCAGCTTCATTGCAGGGATAGGCATGGCCTAGTCCTCTGCAATTTTCATGGAGACAGGCCAGGTTTTTAATGAGTCATGATTCACAGCACCTCAGAGTTTTTTTGTAATTAAAACAGAAAATGCTGAAAACAGTTTCCACATCAGCAAAATGGAGGAGCTGGGGAGGGAGGGTGTTGGAGAAGCTGGGTGGTGAGAGAGGAGACGGAGAACCTAGGGGATAGTTGGAGGAATCGGAGGAGCCAAGGCGGGGTAGGGGTGTGTGAAAATTGGAGGAGCTGGGGGTTAGCTGATGGGAGGGGAAGAGGAGCTGGATAGCATTAATGTCTGAGCGACATGCCCCGGCAGACTTTTAAACCTGTTACAAAAGTTCTTAAAGTGGACAACAGTTTTTTAAAAAGTGCCCTAATTGTTTTAAAATGTTAAAAATCATTAACAAAAACTTACTCGTTATTGAACTGAACACAGACGGACGTGTTTCAATTTGTGACATTAAAAGGGACTGTGCCTTCACCAGCAACACACCTCGCTGCCAGACGCCTCAACTAACTTCACCTTTGGACCATGCTGCAGCAGGAGAGCAAGTACCCGCTGCAACCTATGTCCAAGGTAGAGTCATACCTCTTCTCACTGTCAGTGGTGGACACCTCCGTTTCACCGCTGACTGCAAAATCAGGGTTAATACTTCAGTTCTGTGACCTTTTTAGAAAAGGTCACAGATCTGAGACGTTAACTCTGTTCCTGTCTGCTCAGATACTACCTAACCAGCTAAGTATTTCCAGCATTCCCTGCTTTTGTTTCAGATTTCCAGTATCCACAGTGTTTTACTTTTGAGTTTTTTTTAGTTGTCATGGGAAATGTAGCTCTGACAGGGAACAGACAACTCTTAAAGCTGGGACATTCCAGAGTTAAATGGAATTGAAGAAATGTTTGGGATGAACACATTTTCTACTGTGGTTGTCATAAGTAATCTCTGCATCAATAATCAAATCAAACCAAATATATGCTATTGCAAAAGCCTTCATTGGGATTCAAATTAAACAATTGGAAGGCCTATCAATACAAGTTGGTGAAAGGGGATTCCAGGTGTTGACAATGTATTCAGGAACTCCACAGAAAACACATGATCCTGAGGCTCTTCAATGACAGTCAGCACTGAAATAGATGTATTGATTACCAGGAACCAATCCATCACAGGGTCATTAGTTATATTGGCAGCATTATTTCGAGGGTTGATGAACTTTATAACAATGTAGTTATTAAGTTCAGAGAACATTTTTTAAAATTCATTCATGGGATGTGGGTGTCACTGGCTAGGCCAGCATTTATTGCCCATCTTTAATTGCCCTTGTTCAGAAGGCATTTAAGAGTCAACCACATTGCTGTGGTTGTCACATGTAGGCCAGCAGATTTCCTTTCCTAAAGGGACATTAGTGAACCAGGTGGGTTTTTACAACAATTGTTTCGTGGTCATCATTAGACTTTTATTGAATTCAAATTCCACTGTCTGTCATAGCAGGGATTCAAACCCAGGTCCCCAAAGCACTACCCTGGGTTTCTGGATTACTAGTCCAGTGACAATACCACTATGCCATCGCCTCCCCTTCCAGTTCTCATTTACCTAATAGATTTCATCAGGGCCATGAATAAAATCATGTCCAGGCTCAGGGACTCCCATTTCTCTTCAGTGTATCATTTCCGACATTGCACTGTTTAGTTGCATCACTTCCTTGCCATTGCTGAATTTGCAAATTCATTGAAAGTTACCTGGCACATAAACTATAGTTTCAGAGTCGAACAAACTATTTGTGGATGACAATGATGGGAAGAATTTGGCAAAAGTCACCTCTAATGAGTATATCCTTTGTCATTAAAGAACCTGTTCAAGTTCTGGTGAAATACCTTTCATTATGACATGCAGACTTTCATCAACAGCTTCAAAATAAATCCATTAGCCATAGGTGCCCGACACCAAGTAATAAATTTCACAAACATGTTCAATTTTGCTGCATTTCATCAGAATGGAGGATTGTTTGTTGAACTCCAATGTATGAGCAAAGGTTCTGAATTGGGTAGTTTAACCCCAGCCATTAAAGAGCAGCAAATCCTTGGGAGACCACAGCAAGAGCAATTTAACCTTCAGCTGATATGGCAGCAATAAATAATTGATACAGAAAAGTTTTTTCAGCTCCACCAGGAGCATCTACAAAGTTAGGGGTCATAGTCTCAGAATACATGGATGGTCATTTAGGACTGAGATGTAGAGAAATTTCTTCACTCAAACAGTTGTGAACCTTTGGAATTTTCTTTGGAGTTTCCTGCCCCAGGAAGCTGTGGCTGTTTAGTCATTGAGTATATTTTAGAGATTGATTATATTTTTGTCACCACAGCCTGGGGATAGTGTGGCTAAGGTAGAAGATTAGCCATGATCTTATTGAATGATGAAGCAGGCTTAATAGGCTGAATGGCCTACTCCTGCTCCTGTGGGCGGGCACCCACCCGACCCAATTGGGCGTGAAATCACGCAAGATGATCTCGGGTGAGCGTCATCGCGCACTAGCGTGATATTTCACTCAGCGGGCGCGCATAAAGGTTGGACGAGTGCCCGCCAACAATTAGGAAGGCAATTTAGCCCATTAGCAACCCAATTGTCAGCGATTTTTCGCGGCCCGTCCAACCTCACATTTAACGGACAGGCCAACTGGCCAGCCGGGCTTTACGTTTTTGATTAGACCTCATCCCAGGGCGGGATGAAATCTCCATTAGGACTTAAAATAAATAAACACCTGGGGACTGATTTTTTTATGTGATCTGCTTTCAGGTGCTTGATTATGCTGCAAGGACATTTTCTGCAGCATTTTTGGGCTTTCTTTTATTATTTGGAGGTCTGCATCTGCCTGCCTTCAGGAGGCTCACTGGAAATGCTCGCCAGCACCCATGCGATGTTGGTGCCCACCATCTTCCCGTCCCCAACAGCCATGCTGAGCCTTTCTCCAGGCACGTTTCATGCTGGCGTAAGATTGCTGTAAGGGACCGATCACAGGCAGAAGTGCATTTCACATCTGCTTCCTGGCCCATTCATTGTGCGCACCCGATGAGGGAAAAATTCAGGCCCCTGTGTCCTTAAGTGTTAATTCCTATTATTATAAACATCACCAACAGCTTTGTGTATATTATATTGGCAATATCAATGAAATGAACTCCTGCATTCAGCCAATAAATTTAATTCTGTCATATAACAACCCTTCATCAACAGAGCATGACAGATCAAAAATATCTTCCTGATCCTCATTCTTAACAAGTATCTCACTAACATCAGAAAGCATCTACTCTTGACTCTCAAGCTGTTATTCAATATCAAGAAGAGTTTCATTTCATGATCCAAATGAGCAATGGCAGTTAATGGTTGCTTCCAAGCTTTTGAGCTTCAAACAGCAGTTCCTCAAATAGGTTAACTTTTTAATCATCCCATAACTTAGGTGGATCAACAGGTATATGAAACAGAAGAACTATGCCAAACAACACCCTCGCTGACAACCAATTTCTCCACCCATTCTAAGGCAAGCGTCCTATTTATTCTCTTTCAGCAAACCCATTTCTTGAACGATCTGCTTGAAGCTGCCAAATTGAATGTCATTAGCCAGAAGCAAATGTTCAAAACTTGTAGTGCCTGTAATGTGACTTGAAAGCATTTGAAGCTAGTGTCTCTAACCCTTTGATGCATGAATGTGAAAATATACAACATATCATCATGGCCTCTTATGTGGATGTCAGGGCCAGAATTTTATGACCCCGCTGTGGCATGTCTCCCCCACCCCAGCAGATGTGGCAAGCCATTTAAACCTCCTTTCAGTTTGGCGGGACTGTAATATCCCATCGGGCGGGAGGGGCCATAAAATCCTGACCCATATCTTGGAAGCACTCCCAACATAATGTTTTGGTAGTGGGTATAATTTGCTGCAGGATCAACACTATTTCTCTGAAGTACCATGTCAAAATAGTGAAGAACAGGCTCTAAATTTGATTCCTACAGTCAATATTTTTCTAATGTGGCAGTTAGGTGGCAAAACATGTCACATTGGGATATTTGTCATGCACAGGCAAATGAAATAGTCACCAGCAGCTTTCAGTTGCAGTATTGTTACAAACATCAAGATAACAACTTATCTCATTGGTCTCGACAACATTCCCTGAGATTTCTCTAGCATTGTTATGAAACTTGAATAACATACTTGCAGAAATAATTCACAGGTGTGACAGCTGATTTATACATTTATACAAATAGAACTTTGCAGAAATATGGATTAAAAGGAACAAAAAAATTATTATCACTCTTGTACTTTGGCCACCTGTACAGCTTTGGTACAGAGGCTAACTATTCTTCTGTCAAGGAATCTACATGGTTTGCTATCAACAACACAAAATGCAATGGGATTTCCTCAAAGACCATGCATCACATATGTAGTCACTCTCCTATACTAATGATGAAACACCTCAGCAAACATGATTACAACATGATCATCAGGTGACCATACCTTGCCATTTCCCTAAAGGATCAATAAATGAACAGGGGAGCTCTCCCCTTTGGCACTCAGTAACAAACATAAGTTAAAAAAAACATCTATAACCAAGATATTTACAAAATATGCAGCATTTCTTTGAAATACATGCACAAAGACATCAGGTTGATTGGCTGTAAAGTGAGGAAAGTCCAGGTACAATTTCCAGTCATTCAGAGTTACCTGAGCGCATCCGCCCTCACGCCTTCTCCTCCCTCCCAGAAACATGATAGGGTCCCCCTTGTCCTCACTTATCACCCCACCAGCCTCCGCATTCAAAGGATCATCCTCCGCCATTTCCGCCAACTCCAGCATGATGCCACCACCAAACACATCTTCCCTTCACCCCCCCTATTGGCATTCCGTAGGGATCGCTCCCTCCGGGACACCCTGGTCCACTCCTCCATCACCCTCTACTCCTCAACCCCCTCCTATGGCACCACCCCATGCCCACGCAAAAGATGCAACACCTGCCCCTTCACTTCCTCTCTCCTCACCGTCCAAGGGCCCAAACACTCCTTTCAAGTGAAGCAGCATTTCACTTGCATTTCCCCCAACTTAGTCTACTGCATTCGTTGCTCCCAATGCGGTCTCCTCTACATTGGAGAGACCAAACGTAAACTGGGCGACCGCTTTGCAGAACACCTGCGGTCTGTCCGCTAGAATGACCCAAACCTCTCTGTCGCTTGCCATTTTAACCCTCCACCCTGCTCTCTTGCCCACATGTCTGTCCTTGGCTTGCTGCATTGTTCCAGTGAAGCCCAACGCTAACTGGAGGAACAACACCTCATCTTCCGTCTAGGCACTTTACAGCCTTCCGGACTGAATATTGAATTCAACAACTTTAGGTCTTGAACTCCCTCCCCCATCCCCACCCCCTTTCTGCTTCCCCCTTCCTTTTGTTTTTTTTTCCAATAAATTATATAGGTTTTTCTTTTCCCACCTATTTCCATTATTTTTAAATATTTTAAAATATTTTATGCTCTCCCCACCCCCACTAGAGCTATACCTTGAGTGCCCTACCATCCATTCTTAATTAGCACATTCGTTTAGATAATATCACCAACTTTAACACCTATGTGTTCTTTTGTTCTTTTGTTGGTGACATCTTTTGATGATCTGCTTCTATCACTGCTTGTTTGTCCCTACAACCACACCAACCCCCTGCACTTCTCTCTCTCTCTCTCTCTTCCCCCCCACCCCCCCCACCCCCACACACACCTTAAACCAGCTTATATTTCAACTCTTTCTTAGACTCGAACTCAAGTTCTGTCGAAGGGTCAGGAGGACTCGAAACATCAACTCTTTTCTTCTCCGCCGATGCTGCCAGACCTGCTGAGTTTTTCCAGTAATTCTGTTTTTGTTTTGGATTTCCAGCATCCGCAGTTTTTTTGTTTTTATTCAGTTACCTGTTATTACAATGAATAAATTGGGTATCCCCACACAATGCTCACTGAATCTTGACATTGCTAATCCATGGTCACTCCTCCAGAAAAAAGCAATACCAGTATGATGTGATGGCCAACAAATGTGAATTAAGTGTCATCTTCCAGAATAAATCCCCTTTAGACCCTTGCAAAGATTATCCAAAATATCTTTCTGATATATATGAATCCAATTTCAAACTTTGACCCTCTATATGTATCAACAATGTAATGGGGAAATGAAGCTATGTGCACAAACATAATAAAAACAGAGAATGATGGAAAAACTCAGCAGGTCTGGCAGCATCTGTGGAGAGAGAGACAGAGTTAAGGTTTTGAGTCCATAGGGCTCTCCGTCAGATGCTACCAGACTTGCTGAGTTTTTCCAGCATTTTATGTTTTTATTTCAGATTTCCAGCATCTGCAATATTTTGCTTTTATCTTACTGCACAAACATATTTGATTTACAGACCTGCAATTTATATGCAGTTGAGATCTCTTCTAATTTACCCTTAAATTGACACACCAAGTGCAATAGTATGATGACTATCTCTTGATAACTCTTTTTCACAACCTATCGTTCACTCTGTAGCTTTAAGGGGCATGCAAAAATAACCAGCACTGGGTAAATTGGGTTATTGGACATCACTATCATCACTACCGACATAATGACAAAGACATTTTTGCATATTTGATGCTGCAATCATGCATCTGTTCTTCAAAAGGGCCTAATTTGTAGACATCTCTTGAAGTGGTGCTCACTTGAATTACCATGTACAATATCATGAACAATACTCACTAATGCTGCAGCTAAATCGATTACTGATTGTATGATGCGAAAGTTGATCAAAGAACCTTCAAAAATTGACACTTTAAGCAATAAGATATTTAAGCAATTAGCAACCACCACCCACAATATTACAATGACATTCTTGTCACTTCTTCTGCCACAAACTCACAATCTATGGTGCCCAAGCACATCCAGAGTAACTTTAATGGTGGCCATGCCAAGCAACTGGGCATCATGACAAAGACACTAGCCATTTTGCTGACATAATCAAACATCCATTCTATGTTTCCACATGTTACTATCCCCATGGGGAAACTGTAAACCAACATAACCAAATTCATTGAATGACCCCCAATAAAGAAATTACCAACAAGATTGCACTTTATGTAACTTTTACTTTAACATGAATCAGAATCAACACAAATTACACATGAATTAAGGGACAAACGATATTTCAAATAAAAAGGTAAATTTCACTTTAAATAGTCAGTACACTAAAGATATGTCTAATGCAACCATAAGCAAACATATCATTCCCTTCACAAATGTGGCACTATGTAGCTACACAGTTCCACTATATGCTGTTCTTTATTCATGCAGGGTAGGCCAGGAGTCCTATCTAACAAATACAAGTATATCCTTCCTTAAATATGGCGACCAAAACTGCACACAGCATTCCAGGTGTGGTCTCACCAAAGCCCTGTACAAGTGTAGCAAGACTTCTATATTCTTGCACTCAAATTCCCTTGCAATAAAGGCCATCATGCTATTTACCTTCTTGATTGCTTGCTGTATCTGCACGCTAACTTCCTGTGTTCAACCAAGTCCCTCTGCTCATCAACATTAGCATGTTTCATGCCTTTTAAAAATATTCTACTTTCCATTCTTACTAAGAAAGTGAATAACCTCACACTTCCCCACATTATTCTCTATTTGCCACCTTGTTGCTCACTCACTTAACCTATCTTTTCTCAAGAATGTGGGCATCACTGGCAAGGCCAGCGTTCATTATCCATCCATAATTGCCCTTGAACTGAATGGCTTGTTACAGCATTTAAGAGTCAATTGTAAGCCAGATCAAGTAAGGATGGCATATTTCTTTCCCTAAAGGACATTAATGAACCTGATGGGCTTTTACAACATTCAATGATGGTTTCACCATTACTAAGATTAGCTTTATATTCCAGATTTTTCAATTGAATTTAGATTCACCAGCTGCCATGGTAGGATTTAAACCCGTTTCCCCAAAGCATTAACCCTTGGTCTCTAAATTACTAACCCAGTAACATTAACACTACAGCACCATCTCCCCTTAGCTAGATCCCTTCACAGCCTCATTGTCTCCTCCTCAAAGCTTGCATTCTCACCTAGCTTTGTTTAATCAACAAACTTAGATACATGAGATAAAAACAAAAAAACTGCGGATGCTGGAAATCCAAAACAAAAACTAGACTAGTTCTGTTGAAGGGTCATGAGGACCCGAAACGTCAACTCTTCTCTTCTCCGTCGATGCTGCCAGACCTGCTGAGTTTTTCCAAGTAATTCTGTTTTTGTTTTAGATACATGAGTCTCTGACTTTTCACCTAAGTCATTAATATAGATTGTAAATAGCTAAGGCATCAGCATTGATCCTTGTGGCACTCCACTTGTTATAGCCTGTCCCATTATCCCTATCCTTTGTTTCCTGTCAGTTAACTAATCCTCTATCCGTGCTAATGTATTATCCCCAACTCCACGAGTTGCATATTTTGTGTGGCACCTTATCGAATGCCTTTTGGAAATCCAAGTATACTACACCTACTGGTTCCCCTTTATACACCCTTCTCTTGCATCCTCAAGAAACTCTAGAAAATTTTTCAAACACGGTTTCCTTTTCGTAAAACCATGGTGACTTTGTCTGATCATGCTATGATTTCTAAGTGCATTGTTAAGGCTTTTTTAAACCTTTAATAAATTCCTGCAATTTCCTGACAACTAATGACAGGCTAACTGGCCTGTAGCTCCCTGGTTTCCCTGTCCCTCTTTTCTTAAATAGTGATGTCACCTTTGCTAACTTTCATTCTGTTGGGAACCATTCTGGAGTCTAGGGAATTTTTGAAAATCACAACCAATGCATCCACTGTCTCTGTAACTATCTCTTTTAGAACTCTATGATGCAGGCCATCAGGTCCTGGGGATTTGTTGGATTTTAGTCCCTTATGTGTCTCCAGTATTTTTTCTCTGCTGATATTAATTACCCTAATTTCCTCACTTTTATTAGCCCCTAAGTTACCCTTCATTTCTGGTAAGTAATTTGTGTCTTCTACTGTGAAGACGGATGTGAAATATTTGGGCAATAGCTCTGCCATTCCCTCATTTCCCATGATAATTTCTTCTATCTCCACCTCTAAAGGGACCAATTTTTACTTCAGCTACTCTCTTCCTTTTTATATACTTGTAAAAGCTGTTACAATTTGTTTTTATATTCCTGGCTAGTTGATTCTCAAATTCTATTTTTTCAATTTTCTGGTGGCCCTTTGCTGGTCTCTAAAGCACTCCCAATCTTTGGATTTACCACTATCTTTTGGAATATTATAAACCTCTTCTTTTAATCTAATATTATTCAGAGCTTCTAAAGTAAGCCATGCGTGGATCTTGTTGAGTTTTTGTTTTGTTTTTCTAATGGAATGTTTCTCTTTTACTATGAGATTAGATGAAATCTTTTACTATGAGATTACTAATTAACCCCATCTCATTGCACAATACTAAATCTAAAATAGTTTTATCCCTAGTTGGTTTCACAATGTGCTGTTCCAGGAAACTGTTATGACAACATTCTACTGAGTCATCTTCCAGACCATCTTTGCCAAACTTATTGGTCCAGTCTATATGAAGATTAAATTCCCCCACATTTATTACTTTGTCTGTGCTACAAGCTGCAAACGTTTTTGTTTAATGTTCTGTCCAATGGTAAAGCTACTGTTAGTGGGCATGTAAAATACTCCCATCAGAGTTTTCTGACCCTTGCTATTGATAATCTCCACCCATAGTGTTTCTGCTTCCTGATCTTCTGAGCCAAGATCCTTTCTCACTAATTCCCTTATGTCATCCTCTACTATCTTGGCTACTCTTCCTCCTTTTCCATTCTGTCTGTCTTTTTGAAATGTTGTTTACTTTGGAATGTTTAATTCCCAACATTGGTCATCTTGTAACTATATCTCTGTAATGGCGATAAGATCTAAACCATTTATCTCTATTTGTACCACTAATGCATCGACCTTTTTTTTCATTCATTCATGGGATGTGGGCATCACTGGTTAGGCCAGAATTTATTTCCCCTCCCTAACTGTCCTTGAGAAGGTGGTTGTAAGCTGTTTTCTTGAACTGCTGCAGCCCATGTGATGTAGGTACATCAATAGTGCTGTTAGGGAGGGAGTTCCAAGATTTTGACCCAGTGACAGTGAAGGAATGGCAATAAATTTCCAAGTCAGGATGGTGTGTGGCTTGGTGGGGAACTTCCAGGTGATGGTGTTGCCATGCATCTGCTGCCCTTGTCCGTCTAGATGCTAGTGGTTGTGGGTTCGTAAGGCACTGTCTAAAGAGCCTAGGTGAGTTCCTACAGTGCAAGTTGTAGATGGTACTCACTGCTGCCACTCTGTGTCAGTGGTGGAGGGAGTGAATGTTTGTGGATGGTGAGCCAATCAAGTGGTCTGCTTTGTTCTGGATGGTGTTGGACTTCTTGAGTGTTGTTGGAGCTGTGTTCATCCAGGCAAGTGGGGAGTATTCCATCACACTCCTAACTTGTGCCTTGTAGATGGTGGACAGACTTTGAGGAGTCTGAAGGTGAGTTACCTGCTGCAGAATTCCTAGCCTCTGACCTGCTCTTGTGGCCACAGTATTTATATGGCAAGTCCAGTTCAGTTTCTGGTCAATGGTAACCCCCAGGATATTGATAGTGGGGGATTCAACTACGATAATGCCATTGAATGTCAAGGGGAGATGGTTAGATTCTCTATTGTTGGAGATGATCATTGCCTGGCACTTGTGTGGTGTGAATGTTACTTGCCACTTGTCAGCCCAAGCCAGGATATTGTCCAAGTCTTGCTGCATTTGGACTGCTTCAGTATCTGAGGAGTTACAAATGGTGCTGAACATTGTGCAATCATCAGGGAACATCCCCGCTTCTGACCTTATGATGCAAAGAAGGTTATTGATGAAGCAGCTAAATATGGTTGGGCTGAGGACACTACCCTGAGGAACTCCTGCAGTGATGTCCTGGAACTGAGATCATTGACCTCCAACAACCACAACCATCTTCCTTTGTGCTAGGTATGGCTCCAACCAGCGGAGAGTTTCCCCCCAATTCCCATTGACTCCAGTTTTGCTAAGACTTCTAGATGCCACACAAGGTCAAATGCTGCCTTTATGTCAAGGGCAGTTACTCTCAGCTCATCTCCAGAGCTCAGCTCTTTTGCCCATGTTTCAGCCAAGACTGTAATGAGATCAGGAGCTGAATGGCCCGGGCAGAACCCAAACTTCAGTTAGCAGGTTATTGCTAAGAAATGCCGCATGATAGCACTGTTGATGACCCCTTCCATCATTTTACTGATGATTAAGAGTAGATTGATGGGGTGGTAATTGGTCAGGTTGGACTTGTCCTGCTTTTCGTGGGCAGGACATACCTGGGCAATATTCCACATTGACGGGTAGATGCCAGTGTTGTAATGGAACAACTTGGCTAGGGGCACAGCTGGTTCTGGAGCACAGGTCTTCAGTACAATTGCCAGAATATTGTTAGGGCCCATAGCCTTCGCAACCTTCAGTGCCCTCAGCCATTTCTTGATATCATGTGGAGTGAATCGAATTGGCTGAAGACTGGCATCTGTGATGCTGGGGACCTCTGGAGGAGACCAAGATGGATCATCTGCTTGGCACTTCTGGCTGAAGATTGTTGCAAATGCTTCAGCCTTATCTTTTGCACTGATGTGCTGGGCTCCCCCATCATTGAGGATGGGGATATTTGTGGATCCTCCTCCTCCAGTGAATTGTTTAATTGTCCACCACCGTTCACAAGTGGATGTGGCAGCACTGCAGAGCTTAAATCTGATCCATTGATTGTGAGATCACTTAGCTCTGTCTGTTGAATGCTGCTTACGCTGTTTGGCACACAAGTAGTCCTGTGTTGTAGCTTCACTAGGTTAACAGATCATTTTTAGGTATGCCTGGTGCTGCACCTGGCACGCCCTTCTACACTCTTCATTGAAGCAGTGTTGACCCCCTGCCTTGGTGATGATGATAGAGTGGGGGATATGCCGGGCCATGATGTTACAAATTGTGGTTGAGTACGGTTCTGCTGCTGCCGATGGCCCGTAAGCCTCATGGATGTACAGTCTTGAGTTGCTAGATCTATTCAAAATCTATCCCACTTATCACAATGGTAGTGCTAGGCAATGCGATGGAGGGTATCCTCTATGTGAAGACAGGACTTCATCTCCACAAAGGCTGTGCAATGGTCACCCCTACCAATACTGTCATGGGCAGGTGCATCTGCGGCAGGCAGTTTGGTGAGGTAATGAGCAGGAGGTTTCCTTGCCCATGTTTGACCTGATGCTATGAGGCTTCATAGGGTCTGGAGTCGATGTTGAGGACTCCCAGGGCAACTCCATCCCAACTGTATACCACTGTGCTGGGTCTGTCCTATCGGTGGGATGATGATGGTGGTGTCTGGGACATTAGCTATAAGGTATGATTCCATGAGTATGACTATGTCAGGCTATTGCTTGACTAGTCTGCGAGACAGCCCTCCCACTTTTGGCACAAGCCCCCAGATGCTAGTAAGGAGGGCTTTGCAGGGTTGACAGGGCTGAGTTTGCTGTTGTCCTTTACAATGCCTAAGTCGATGCCAAATGGTCCATCTGGTTTCATTCCTAATGGTTTTGACACAACTGAGTGGCTTGCTGGGCCATTTCAGGGGGTAGTTAACAGTCACATTGTTGTAGGTTTAGAGTCACATAAAAGCCAGACCAGGTAAAGACAACAGATTTCTCTCCCCTAAAGAGGAAATAGTGAACTAGATGGGTATTTATACTTTTGACTTTTAATTCTAGATTTTTATTGAATTTAAATTCCACCATCTGCCATGGTGGGATTTGGACCTGGGTCCCCAGAGTGTTACCCTGGGTCTCTGGATAACTAGTCCAGCGACAATATCACTACACCACCGCGCCCACCCCCCCCCCACCCCCCCACCCCCTCCCCCATTGTTGGTGCTTTGCGCATTCACATAAAAATCCTTTAATTTTACTTTCTACCCATTGCTCTTTGTATGGAACTTACTCGCTGATGCACTATTACTGTTAAACTCTCTTCCCTTTCCTGTCTCATTAGGCTTACCTTTAACCACATTGCTGCACTGGTCTATTGTCTCAGCTTCTCGCTTTGGGTTTCTAAATCTCCCTTCACCTGAACACCCCACCACCATCTCACCACCCCCCACGCCCCCGTTGGTTTAAAACCTGATCCATGGCCCTAAGTGGATGTACAGTCACATACAAATATTTTCTTCTTAGGCAGTTCCTTGGGATTGAGGGTGACTTGCTTCCACACTGGTCCAGTAGGTTCCAAGATGTCTAATAAGCCCAATGCGCAATCTGCAGACTCTGATACATGTGAGGCAGGTGGTACTTGAATGGTCAGATCGAATAGTTGTTTGGAGGCTTGTGTGCTCTCCAACAACTCGAATTCACCTCCTTGTGCTCCCGACAGTCTCCCAATATGATCGGTGCCTTCCTGAATAAACCTTCTCCGTTTTGGTCAGTCACTTGCCAGGGACTCCAATGAGTTGGCGGGGATCATTGATCTCTTCAGCGATGCCTTAAGGACATCTCCAGAACTTTCTACTGTTCTCCTGGGAGTCTCCTGTCTTGACCTTGTTCTGAGTAAAATAATTACTTTTGGAGCCTGGTGTCAGGCATATGAGTGACATGTCCCACCCAGCAGAACTGGTTTTCATGATTAGTATCTTGATGCTGGGCATGTGGATGCCCAAATATACATATTAAATGGAATACCAAGGCATTCACAAACCAATGTTGTACACCAATATAAATTATATAACTAAACCCACTAAAAGTTATAAATTCATATAAATAATAATTCATACGAAAATAATAAAAGGACAAAACTGAAGGCTCTGTATCTGAATGCACGTGGCATTTAAACCAAAACAGATGAACTGATATTGCATATGGAAATAAATAAGTATGATCTGAGAGCCATTGCAGAGATATGGCTGCAAGATGACATAGACTGGAACTTGAATACTGAAAGGCACATACCATTTAGGAAGGACAGGAAACTAGGAAAAGGTGGAGGGGTAGCTCTGTTAATTAATGATGGCATTAGCACAATAGGGAAGGATGACCTAAGTTCAGGAAACCAGGACGTAGAAGCAGTTTGGGTAGAGATGAGAAGTGATAAAGGCAAGAAGTCACTTATGGGAGTTGTGTACAGGTCCCCTAAAAATAACCAAATGGTAGGATTGGGTATAAAGGAAGAACTAACAGGAGCTTGTCAGAAGAGTATGCCGATTATCATGGGGGGGCATATTATCATGCATTTAGACTGGAAAAATCAGATGAGCAAAGGTAGCCTAGTTGAGGAATTCATAGAATGTTTTCAGTATGGTTTCTTAGAATAGCACATTCTAGAGCCAACCAGACAGCAGGCTATACTAGACCTGGTATTATGCAATGAGGCAGGATTAATTGATAACCTCATAGTGAAGGTGCCCCTTGGCAGCAGCGATCATAATATGATTGAATTTTACATTCAGTTTGAGGGAGAAGACAGTGGGTCTAAGACTAATATTTTATCCTTAAAGATGGGCAATATGAAAGCATAAAAGTAGAGCAAGCTAAAGTGAACTGGAAAATTAGGTTAAGGGATAGGTCAAGAGAGATGCAGTGGTAGGCATTTAAAGGGATATTTCAGAATACACAGAATAGATATATTCCAATGAGAAAGAAAAATTCCAAGCAGAAGACCCACCATCCGTGGTTAACTAAAAAAGTTAAAGATAGCATCAAACTTAAAGAAAAAGCATATAATTGTGCAAAGATGGGTGGCAGGTCAGAAGATTGGACAGAATATAAAAAACAACAAAGAGTGACTAAAAGATTAATAAGGAAGGAAAAATAGAGTATCAGAGAAAGCTAACTAGAAATATAAAGACTGATAGTAAGAGTTTCCATAGCTATATAAAAAGGGAAAAGTTATCAAAGCGAGCATTGGTCCTATAGAAAGTGACTCTGGGGAATCAATAATGGAAAATAAGGAGATGGCAGATGAACTGAACAGGTATTTTGCATCAGTCTTCACTATAGAGGATACAAGTAACATCCCAGAAATAGCTGTTGCTAAATTTCCTGACAACACAAAGATAGGTAGGAACATAAGTTGTGAGGAGGACATAAGGAGGCTGCAAAGGGATATAGATAGGTTAAGTGGGCGAACATTTGGCAAATGGTGTATAATGTGGGAAAATATGAAATTGTCCATTTTGGTAGGAAGAATAAAAAAGAAGCATATTATCTAAATGGTGAGACATTTCAGAGCTCAGGGATGTAGAGGGATCTGGGTGTCCTAGTGCATGAATCGTAAAAGATTAGTGTGCATGTACAGCAAGCAATTAAGAAAGCTTATAGAATGTTACTGTTTATTGCGAGGGGAATTGAATTCAAAAATAGGGAGGTTGGGCTTCAGTTATACAGGGCATTGGTGAGACCACAAATGCAGTACTCTGTACAGTATTGGTCTCCAGATTTAAGGATGGATGTAAATGTGTTAGAAATAGTTCAGAAAAGGTTAATATCTGGAATGGGTGGATTGTCTTATGAGGAAAGGTTGGACAGGCTAGACTTGTATCCATTGGAGTTTAAAAGAGTAAAAGTTGACTTGATTGAAACATATAAGATCCTGAGCTGCCTTGACAGGATGGATGTGGATGTTTCCTCTTGTGGGAGAATCTGCAACTAAGGGTCACTGTTTAAAAATAGGCGTCACCCATTGAAGACAGAGATGAGGAGAAATATTTTTCCCTCAGAGGGTTGTGAGCTTTTGGAACTCTTTTCCTCAAAAGGTGGTGGAAACAGTGTCTTTGAATATTTTTAAGACAGGGAGATAGATTCTTGATAAGCAAGGGGGTGAAAGGTTATCAGGGGTAGGCAGGAATGTGGAGTTGAAGTTACAATCAATCAGCCATGATCTTATTGAATGGTGGAGCAGGCTCGAGGGGCTGAGTGGCCTACTCCTGCTCCTAATTCGTATGTTCATATGATTATATAATGTCAAATTTGGCTTTCAATTTCAGCTGAATACTCAGCATGGCAATACCATGATGATTCACATCTTTCATCCACAAGTGTTCTTTCCAGCAGGGGTCACTGCATAGAAACAAGAGTGGCTGTTTCTTCCCTCCTCAGCAAGCATGCTGAGAGGAATGAGATTATCTAATTCAGCGCTGACATAAATCAAACTTGGAACCTTCTACTCTATACAGCTTAAACCATTTGTGGAAGCTATTAGCACTCTTTTTTGTGATAATATGTGTATTAAGATATATAAAGAGCACTTATCAGGGAACTTTGTGGTTTTTTGAATATTTACTTTGTTATGAAAAACATTGAATATGAACTTCGTATTCATGAAATTAAGGTGAATCAATGCAACTTCTGAATTTATTTACAAAACTAGAAAACACTTGTTGAACAATAAGTATTTTCTCATTAAAAATGCCAAAGGGATATGTGATGTAACTGCTTTTGTAACATTCAGAGAGAGGCATTTTTACTCTGATAAAGATATATTTCCTGTGAACCTTACACAACTGGTTGAAGTAGCCATTAAACCCTCAACGAGCTGGGGAATTATCTCTGCTTCAAAAGATAATCTTTAAAATCAGGAATCCAACCTCTGATAGCTTGGCTCACAGTAACAATAAAACCCCTTGAATGAGAAGCATAAAGTGAAGAGAAGGAAGTTTTAAGTAGACAGCACGAGTTCAGCTTGTTTACTTTAACAAGATGTTTCAACACTTGTTATCATGTTTTTTTAAAAAATGAGTGCTTTGTACCAAATTCTGTCATTCTGTTTAGGCATTTAAATTCCTGCTGTATCTAATATCAAGAGCTGCAATTAACTTCTAATTAGGGGCTAAACTAGTTCTCCTGCATAGAGGCTTGTCCATCATACACACACTTTGATGGCTCTGAATTACTCCTCGTGCTACAATGCACCCTTCAGACATCTTGTGCCCTGGGGAAATCAGGAGTTTTTGATGGGACTGGGTGGAGTAGGACTTTCTGTGTTTAAATAAAGCTAGTTGAGGAATTTGACATCTTCTGTCTACAGGGTGCATCATATTTGTGTTTACACAAGAAATTGAAAGCTCACAGTGGCTT
Source organism: Carcharodon carcharias (assembly GCF_017639515.1). Lineage (NCBI taxonomy): Eukaryota > Metazoa > Chordata > Chondrichthyes > Lamniformes > Lamnidae > Carcharodon > Carcharodon carcharias. The sequence goes on from NC_054486.1 coordinate 63,956,302, forward strand.
TCAAAGTTTATTGTGTAGCCCTGAACTTTTGTATCATGTATTTTTCTAGTTGTTTTGGCCTTATGGATACAGGGAAATCTGTGCAAGACTGAGGCATCCTTATCATGCCATGAACAGAGATGTTTAACCCTTCTCCAGAGTAGCATTGGTTAGATCTGGAGAGTACCGAGGCACCAAAGCTTTTGGAAATTCTCAATTCATTAAAGGACTAAAACTAAGAGATGACTGGGAAACAGAGCAGAGTAGGTTAAACTACTGTGGGACCATCACCCTGTTTCACTTTAAGGTAGGGGTATTTGTAGAACTGGTGACAAGCTATGTTGTCCCAAAACGGCCTATTGGTTTATTAGAATTCCACACGACCACTGCAAAGCAACTTCACTATAGTGTGCCATTCAGCAAACAAGTGTTTGCAGTGAAGTATTGGGTGGAATTATGCATCATTTGAAGTATGTGTTAATGATTTCACATAGCAGACAAATAATGGTATTTATCCTCTATTTATATCCATAACCACAATAGAGTCACAGAGTCATTAAAACGGGACAGAAGGAGGTCATCCTTCCCGTAGTGTGGAGCACAATACCACACACAATGCTCTGAATTTTATTAATGTTTTACGTAGGCTGTTCAATATATCTTAGCATATATGTTTTGCACCACATGATCAAATCTTGAATTCAATTAGCTTTTTAATTCCTTATCAACCAGAGGTGTTATTATAATCTACTGCAAGACCATACACTAAATACCATATTTCTTGCAGACTGTTGAGCCTACTTGGTATTGTAACTGTTAGTTTTTTTATATATCACTCCGCACTTACCAGTATTAAATTGAACTTCCCACTCCATTTGTGGTGTTGCAATTTTCACATTTTGTACCAGAATTCAGGAGATGAACAAAACACTCAAAATCCTTAATTATGTGTATGTTACAGTATAACACTTATACAACACCAATCATATCTAAAAGATGTCTGAAAATGCTTCGCAGCCAATTAATCACTTTTGATTCTGTTCATTTTTGTTATGTAGGCAAACACAGCAGTCAACTTGTTCACAAGCAACAATGACAAATGAGCAATTTATCTATTGTAATGTTGTTGGTAAAAGGATAAACATTGGTCAGGATACTGGGTGAACTCTCCCGTTATTCTTTAAACAATGCCATTGGGCTTTTTACATTCATCTGAAAAAGCAGACATCTGAAAGATAAAAACCTCTGACAATGCTGCCCTCCCTCAGCATTGTGCTGAAGTGCCTGTCTAGTTAATTTGCTTCAATTCATGTGGTGGGAATTGAGCGCACAAACTTTTAGTTCAGGTAAGTGTGCTACCACTCAGCCAACTGGCATAATATTTTACTTTCATTAGTCTTCAATTTTGAATTACTTCTATCTGTGAGGTTTTTTCCTCCTACCAATGTCTTTCCCTTCACTAATATCAAGCTAGCTGTTCTGCACAAATTAATTTAAACTGTTTAACTGAAAAACATTCAGATAGTGTCCTATGGAATATATGATATAGGAAGTCAGATCAAAACAAAATTCTAAAGTGACAGTTTTAATAACCGCCTATAATTGTTAAAAAAATATTATTGAAATGAAATGTCTTTACCTTGTGATGTATTTATTCTGGTATGTGCATTTTTGCATAAATATTAATTAATTGAAACTGAGAGCAAAATAGGTGCAGCCAATTAGGAAAAGGCATGGAAATCTATAGTACCAGAATTATTTAACAAACCATTTGCATTGGATAGGAATTTGATAGTTCTAGAAAGTGTTCACTAGCTGAGATTCTCTTCAGCCATCTCACCCCACTGTCTTAACATCTCCAATGTTCATTTGACGTATTCCTTTGGAGATAATCTAAACCTTTCTCCTCTACACAACCTACTCACCAAATGTTCTTTTACTCTACCAATAAGTCTGCGTTCACTTTTTTCCTCCAATTCCACCCATCAAATGAATGACCAAACACCCTTCCATTCTGCAACAGCTTGCAAAATATTTGCTCACTTGTGAACACACCCTCCCTGTCCATATCCTTATCCTGGAGGAGTAAATTGGCATTATGTGAATTGACTGAAATCTGGCACACTGCTGCTGATTTTTTCTCCTTGCTGAGAATAATTCTCTGGGTTCACATTCCACCATGTCCTATGCCTAATCTTATTGTGCAAATGCGACTATGACTATACCCCTATTCCTCTGACTCCTTCACCATGTCACCCCAGACAGCACCTTCTTCTCTCCTTTGCCACTTTTCACTATTGGAAAAAGCAACTTCATCTTACGCCCAAATTCTCTCAAATTCTGATCCGTTCTTGTGGCCTGCCTTGACAACATTGACACTTCTGTTGGCCTTTTCAACAACTGTCTCACCTCTATCATTGACACCTTTACTCTGAATGGACCACTTCTTGTCTTGCTTTAGTTAAACTATGATGGTTCTACAAAATCTGACAACTTTGAATTAACACTTTTTTACTGCCCTCAAGAAATAGACAACATTATTTCATATGCTGATGTTTGGGGCTTCCCTAAACACCAGCATATTAAATAATGTTTTCTATGGCAATGTTTGTATAACAAGGGGCAGGGGGGTGAGGCTCTCTTTAACTGGATAAATCAATAGTGTTCATCATCAGAATCTGAACCTTTAGAGAAAGTCGAGAGGTGTTAGAACTGACAGAGGATGTATTGACAGCTTTGCATGTTAGAAATTGTTAACTTACACCTGAGGAATTGAGACAGTCTTTGAATTTGAAGTAAAATTTAAGAAGTGCAAACTTAATTGTTACCTGGTGAGCATTTGAATATTATGTCAATTGAATGGGGCAACTTTGTTAACACTGTTGCTAACACTAATTCTTTGACATAAGCAAAAACTGTGAATTCAATAACATTGGCAAGTGGTCTATGTGGAATTTACCTGACTGCCCTCTAAACTGGAGAATCCTTGTGTTCCAATATTTATTGCCTTATCTTAGAACTCACATTAATATTGAGCATTTGATATCTGCAATTGGTAATTTATTTTGGTAACAGGACTGAGAATGTAATTTCATGGTGGAGTAATTGCTGATATAAAGGCTACAAAAATAGTATAATAGTTGGCACATCAGCTGCGCTGCTCTGCAGTTTTTGTTTTGAATTATAGTTTAAAAATTAATTTGGTGAGGCAGTTGCAATCAATGACACCATTACATTATCAAGTCACTAAACACAGCCTTGTCTATGCCTCTGTTTACAAATCTGGTGAATTGCTGGGGAGCCCTGTGCGACAATATATTTGATGTGTACAAAGAAGCAAACTTGTATATAATCCATCATTCTTAATTTGGCAAGGCCTGAATTTCTTTAAGAGAAAAAATATATAAATTTAGTAATGGGAGGGATTTGGAGCATAGGAGGAGTTAATCTGCCCACCCTTCCAGCAGAGGAATGCCTTCCCCATGGGAATGTAAAGCGAAAATAATTTAAAGAATCTATTCATAGCCCTTCTCCATCCTACCTCTGCAATATTCTTTTGCCCAATGTTCCAGCTCTTGCCATCTGAGTCCAGACTTCTCTATATCCCTTCTCCAGCCAATTCATCACCTCAGGTAGAATCTTCAACTCTATTGGCTCTACACTCCTGAAATTCTCTTTCTAAAATCCTCCCAGATTGTCAATTTTCTCCTCATCATTAGAAGCCTACTCAAAATCTACTTTTTTAACTGTTACCTGAGCAGGGTGCTTTCTCTTATTTCTCACTCTGAGCTGATTGCCCTGCCCCACTATTTTAAAGGTAGTACCTAAGTGTAAGTTGTTGCACTGAACATTTGGTATGTCAAACCATTTCATGTATTCAACTCATTTGGATTCTACAGAATTTACTTAACTTCCTGATGAAAGATCCTGTAATGTTTCTCTCTGTCCGCACATCCCAAGGCAAATCAACTAAAGCACATCCAACTCACCATCTAGATTTTCTCTCGTTGATTAGTTGGCTTCATTTCCACAAACTCAGTGTCTGAAGAATGATCATGTTCTACACAATATTCCATTCTAGCTATTTATACATCCTTATTTTTAATTTCACTCCTAACCCAATATTTATGCAGCAAAGATGGTAACACAGCATTAATTGTTTTAGCTTGGAGTTTATTCTGCATGTCTAATCTCCAAATTTTGTAGCCTAGAGTTTGGCATTGGCAGTCTAGTTCAAATAATCGTCCTGATAAGAACATCGCTTAGCATTTTGAAGGTCTGTGTCCCATTCATTTCATTTTTCTCCAATGAAAACAAATTCATTTCTAAGTGTGAATAATATGAGAAAAAATTACTGATTTGGAGTTCTATCACCTAGATTCCTCCGAGCTTTACATTTCTGAACCCTCTCAATGCACCAGTATAATGCAGCATAATATTGGGCATAAGATGTCAAAATTACATGAAGTATTTCCAGCGTTTGATTAATGACATAAAACAATTTCAATAACGATAGTAAAATATATTTAGGATTCAGCACAGCAAAAAATGTGAAGTGCATTTAAGGAATACTGTTGAAACTTTATGTCCCTCAAGATGATTTCTACTTTACTCTCACGCCCTGGCTTCCACTCCGAACCTTAACAATTTTGAAAAAAGGGATTCAGCACTGTCTCCCGTGACTAGCGCTAGAATGACAGCGTCAACGTGGCTATATTTAAAAGTGCAAAGATGTTGGTGGAATAATTGACAACTATTTGTCTACGCTCTGTAGTTTTTTTTATAACTAAAACTAATGTATATATTCTGCAAACTTATCTTGCAGATCCAAAGCTTCCATTGCAAACTTTACCGTGTCCTATTGTTCGGGGCATTAAAAAAACTTTCATCTCGTCTAAAGCCTTACTTTCACCTTCCTTAATTATACAGCGATTCCCGGTACCGAATAACACTATCTTTCATACACTTCCACCATACTCTTTTTTTTAACTTTGTTTCTTCTTCCATCGCTATGAATTGTCTTTGTGGCTGCCTTTTCCGCTCTCTTTTTTCTTCAATGTACTTTTCTTTTGCTCACGGGAACTTTCTGTCGCTCCGGAAGAACTCAATCACATCTATGCGGATTCTGAATAAAATACACATCTTCCCAAGCCATGAGTTACCGCGTTGTTCACAACAAAGCTAGTAAAAGCGCCACTGAGTCTAAACGAAAACTGTAAGTGGGAAATAGGCTACTTGATATGTATGTATATACGGTATTCACACGCTAATCTCCGGTGGTTTGTTGGATGTATAACTATTACCCACTTCAGCAGGAAGGAAGTGAAATATTATGGAGATCGCATAAGTGAGGCTTTATGAACTCCGGTTAAAATACCACAATGACGTACATACTTTCCAACAAATTGCATGAACTGGGCGGCCACATATTAGTCGGATTGACTGGTCGCTCCAGCTTGGCTTGTTAAAATGGATCTAATATGGGGTTTTGTGTGTCCGCGCCTTTCCTTATAGCGCCTTAACCAGTCCATTCCCGATAAATTGAATTCATTGGACCAAATATGCTGACAAGTTATACCTAGCGATAGTCATGCAGATAAATTAGCTGCAATTATTTTGGAGTATCTGCGTGCGGTAAATCTATGGTGAGTTGTCTTTAACTATAATTAGGGCATTATTGTTGATCGTACACATGGTAATAGTGAGATTGTTGAAGTTTATAATTCTGAGAGTTAATCAATATCGATTAACATTGGTTATTTCAGCTATATATTGGCTCCTTATTATTGTATTCACACGTGCTCCACTTAAAAAAAATGCGAGGGCGCTAATGTTACACTGTTTGCAGAATTCACTTTAGACTGGGCACAAAGTGGATGTGTTTATCAAAGTTGACGGTGTTTCCAGAATCGATTGACCGATGTTCTACTGGAGATGCTGTGCTCAATTAATATTGCGGTTTTGGGGATAAGAGACAAATTTGTGTTAAGATCTTGTGTAGAACGTTCACGGCAACTTCAACAGGGTTTGATGTGATACGTTATTAAAATCGTTGTTTAAATTTTTAGTGAGTCAGTCCGTAGTGTTATTGAGTTAATGAGTCTGCAATACAAAGTTGATAAGGACTACAGTTCGGCGATCGCTGGCAAGTTGTGTCTTCACGTCTGAGGTGAGATGCCTGCTGTAAACATCGATAAACCAATGAGTCATTTTCATGCCTTACCTGGAAGTAGAAATGCGCTGAGCTATTACCTATGGTGTCTATGAAACGTTTGTGTAATATTTATTGCCTTTCTTATGGATGAACTTGGGGAATTGTTTTATAAATTGTGCGTGGATTTTAGAAGCGCTTTCATACCGCATATAGTGAAAATGGGTTTCAGCGGTCATTTCGTAGATAATTAGGATTTCTCTATTTCGCTGTGGAGTTGTAGAAATAATGTGTGCAATTTAGTACAATGCACGATTGTAGTAGGGTCTTGCACCGATGGTACCGGAGTTCGTACTTTTAATATGCCGATTAAAGAAGTTAACAGTTTCCTCGTGGGAGATGCGACTGTTGACTGGATTTGTGTACGAAACTTCCTGGTGAGAGGCTGTTTTCAGGAAATAAACTAAATGCTTTGCTGCAGTTTGTAAACCTAAGGTTGTGAAATTCGCTGTTGTCGGTTTCATGAGTGTTGAGCTTGTTAAGAATGTGTGCACGTTGATAGCAAATTCTGCGGTTGTGCCATCGATTAGCCTTGTGTAATAAATGCATTAAAATGTACACGATCCTTCACTGAGTGTTGTCTGGTGTGAGGCTCAGTAATTCTGTGTCGGAACGGGGAGCATTATGACCCACTGAGTATTTCCAGCATTTTCTGTTTTTATTATAGCATTACTGTGGGCTCAAGTTCCGTGGAATTTCACGCGGCATCTTATGCTACTCTGTAATCGCGGCGTGTACCCGCCTGCAGCACTGGAAATCATTGTGTGTGTGGGAGAGCACCATTCGTATTCGCCGCTATCCCCTATGCTGCTCGAGCCCTGGGCTCCATGCCCTACATTGATTGACAGGTAATCGGGCTCCTCTCCCCTCTGGCACAGCAGCTTGTGAGGGGGGGCGGGACTTTGCATTATGATATCGAGGGGGACGGTTTGTTGCCTGGTGAAAGACAGGAGGGTGGAAGAATTTCGGAACGCAGGCGGAGCCGGAGAGGAGGACTGTCGGAAGAGGTGGGGTGAGCGAGGGTGATTGGCAGTGAAAGCGGGGCCGTGCCAAAGGCTCGCATGGGGATTGGGCTAAATAGAATGAGTGACAGTGGGGGCGGGGCCGGCGAGGCGGTGTGTCCGCGGGGGCGGTGCCCGTGGGGAGGGGTGACAGTGGGGGCGGGGGCGGTGAGGATGATTGGCAGATGAGGCGGGCCCATGAGGGTGATTGGATGGGTCGGGGGCAGTGAAGATAATTGTTAAATGGGGCGGAGCCAGTCAGGATTATTAGCAGATTGGGCGGAGCTGGTCAGGATGGCCGGCAGATGGGGCGGAGCTGGTGAAGATCATTGGGAGTTGGGGCGCGGCCGTTGAGGATGATTGGCAGGGTCTGGGCAGGAGGAGTGACATTCGGGGGGCGGACCGGTGAAGATGATTGGCAGATAGGGCGGGGCTGGTGTAGATGATTAGGATTATGGGGAGGGGTTGATGAGGATGATTGGCAGATGGGGCGGGGCTAGTGAAGATTAGATGGGCGGGGCTGATGAGGATGATTGGCAGATGGGGCGGGGTTGGCAGATGGGGCGTGGCTGGGGAGGATGATTAGTAAATAGGGCGGGTCCGGTAAGGTTGAGGGACCGAGGGCGGGGCTGGCAGGGTGATTGGCAGGTGGGGCGGGGTTGTGAGGATGATTGGCAGATGGGGCGTGGCTGTGAGGATGATTAGTAAATAGGGGGGGTCCGGTGAGGTTGAGTGACTGGGGGCGGGGCTGTGAGGGTGATTGGCAGATGGGGCGGGGCTGGCTGACGTCGCGGAGAGGAAACGGAGACTGTGCTCATTATATTCAAATGTTGTTCCAGGAGGGATTCGATAATACGTAGCCGAGCAGCCAAGCTCTAGAGTCCCTGAGCTTTTCAAGAACTTGTCCAAGATCGGCTGTCAAGAATCATGGACTGTTTTCATCTGCCTTGTTTTCTGTCAGTGAGTAGACCTTTTTATACTTTTCTAATAGATTGGGAGGGATTTTATATTCTTGTTTGCATGCTGTAGCGCTGTGTCTGTGTGTCTGTGTTTTAACCATTTATTTGATTCCTCTCTTAACATGTACTTGCGATCCCTTCCCTACATCATAGCTCAGGGTTGGGTGAGAGTATGGTTCGGGGGGGGGGGGGGATTTTACACTTGTGCTTTGCTTGTCAAGAAGCAATTAACGAAGTGTTGCACCGTCAAATCCCAGGCTTTGAAAGTAGTCAATGTGGAAATGTGAAGACATTTAAAATGAAAAAATCTCTTTGCCCGAATTATTTGTGTTCTTTGCTCTCCATTTCTCAAAGATCATGAGGCGTTTGGGGAGATGCCCGATACAGGATTTTAAACTTGTTGCTTCCAAAGAAACCAGTCTAAGATAATTACTAAGATAGTGAAAACACAAAGAGTAACAGGATGGTGCTATCTGCCTGATTATGGGCTATTTAACTGTAACCGAGTGAGACCAAGTAATTATACCTCTTCTCTCACTCTCTTTCTCTGTGTCGTGCGCTCTCTCTGGGGCGTTGATTGAAGATTACTCGTAATTCTCATTCCGTTTTTTTGTTGTTCCTTGTTTGCTCCACAGAGACACCATGATTCCTGGTAACCGAATGCTGATGGTAATTTTATTATGCCAAGTCTTACTGGGAGGTAATGCTAGTCTGATACCAGAGGAAGGGAGGAAAAAGTTCGCTGAGCAAAACCAGGCGGGTGGACGTCGCTCTCCGCAAAACCATGAACTGCTACGCGAATTCGAGGCCACTTTACTCAACATGTTCGGACTGCAACGGCGTCCACAGCCCAGCAAATCAGCCGTCGTCCCCCAGTACATGCTGGATCTTTACAGGCTGCAGTCCGGAGACGAGGTCACCCACGACATTAACTTCGAATACCCTGAGAGATCTACGAGCCGGGCCAACACCGTGAGGAGCTTTCACCATGAAGGTACTGGACCTGCAGATACATTGAGATGATTGTATTGATTAGAGGCAGTTTATGATAGCGGGAACAATACTAACAGAACATGGCGGGAGATGAATGTAAAATGTGTGCATAAGCAATTTACTTCCATTTGGGAAAATTCCTTTAGAGCGACGGGAGCCAATGTTTGTCGCTCTATTGTTTGGGACACCATACAAAGATATGCAATTTTAAAACGTGGATTGTATGTATTCAAGTGTTTAAATTAAAAGCTTGTTTAACATCAATTGGTTGCTGCAGGATATCTACCGAGTCTAGACTGCTCCGACTTGTACCGTTTATAATTCAGTGTAAATATCTGAGGGGGAGGAAGGGACTGTTTGGCAGGTGACAAAAATATTTTCTGAACTTTAAGCCGCCATTCGCAGTTAGTGTATAGCTTGTGTAGGGAGCTGTAGGTTGCATTAATTACCCTAATACACAAGTTTTTAGTCGAGCGCCAGGTTTGTTAAGTAGGCGTAATCTTTGTTGGTCTCGTCTCAGTCTGGTTTTTTTTCAAGCTGCGGGTATTTTATTTTGGTCCAGAGGCATTTTTATTTTCCGTGGGCGAATCAATTTAAGGGTTGTCTTTAATTTCTGTTGCGTAACAGAACACTTGGAGCTGATGCCAGGGCAGAGGGAAGACTCGCAACTCCGTTTTGTGTTTAATATCAGCGTGGTGCCCGAGAACGAGGTTCTCTCTTCTGCAGAACTAAGGCTGTACCGAGAGCAGATCGACAGCGTTTGGAACTGGAAGGACGGATTCCATCGCATCAACGTTTATGAGATTATGAGAGCCCCCAGCGAGAAGGGCGACCTCATCACCAGGCTCTTAGATACCAGGCTGGTTCACCAGAACAGGACACGGTGGGAGAGCTTTGACGTGAGCCCGGCCGTGCTGAGATGGACCATGCAAAAGCAACCCAACCACGGTCTGGTGGTCGAGGTGATCCACCTGAACGAGACGAAAAGCCGGCAAAGCACGCACGTAAGGATTAGCAGGTCGCTGCACCAAAGGCACGGCGATTGGTCCCAGCTCAGACCCTTGCTTGTAACTTTCAGCCACGATGGCAAAGGACACGCTCTAACCCGGAGGGT